>NC_053418.1:24823994-25198161 GCF_016859285.1 Xiphias gladius | reverse complement strand
CCATTTTTAGTTACTCTGCTGTGGCTCTGTCCGCCACTTTGGTCAAAAAATATCTCAACAAGTAATGGATGAATTGCCCTTAAATTTCATACTAATATTCATTGCTTCCAGATAATGAATATTACAAACTTTGGGATCTCCTGACACTGAAGTTTATTATTTTGAGTGAAATATCTCAACATATATTGCATTGACTTTGTAGACAAGTTCCCCCCCAGGATGAATTGTAATAACTTTGGTGATTGCTTGACTTTTCCATCACTTCGAAATTTTAATTGATCAACTTGCGAAAGCAATGACATTTCCATCAGCCTCAGCTGTAGTTTGTATTTAGTGGTAATCTGCTAATGTTAGCACGCTAACATACTAAAACTAAGACGACGTACGTTATACCTGCTTAACATAAGCACATCCGTATTGTCATTTTGAGCATGATAGCAAGCTGATGTTAGCATTTAGCTCCAATCCTGCTGTGCTTAAGTACAGCCATGCTAGCAGGCTGTACTTATGCACAGCAGGTTAATTATTTAGTCTATAAAGTGTTTGGAAATAGTTAAAAACGTCTATTCCAAGCTGTCAGAGTCCAAGGGTGGCAACTTCATATTTTTTGTTTTGTCTGACCAACAGTTCAAAAGCCAGATTTTTATGTAATGAACAAACATACAAAAGAGAGAAAAGTAGCGATTGTTACATCTGAGAAACTAGGAACTGCAAATATTATTTGCTAACAAATTTGATTATATTTGTTAGCAATTAATTTTCTGTCTACCAACTAATCTCTTTAAATACTGAGAAGGGCAACAGGCATTAGGCAAGTCCTAATATAACTTCTGACACCGTCTCTTAGCATTGTATTTTGAATTAAAGCTGCAAGCAGCATCGATTTAGGCCCTTTCCTTCATGGAGTGCGTGGTAGTTGACATGACGAATTGCACATTTTGTACTAATTCTCGTTTCCAGAATGTGGCGCTAGATAACATGCACCAAACATGCATTATGTTGTTGTACATCAAGTGTATACAAGATCATGAAACTTTTAGGTAAATAAAATGATGATTTTCACACGAATTACTTCCTGCTGACAGTAAGTGGCGCTACTACGATTTATTATTGGCCTGTGGATGTCTTCAAGCATGGGACTCTTATCAAATGTGAAATTTGGGAAAGATCTGATGACGTGGTTTTGCGTTACAACAGTTCCTGTTTTCATTACAAAACATCGAAATTCGCTGCTCCGCCAGGGAAATTCCATTCATTCTTTGCAATATATCATCATCAGGGTCTTAGGAATTTTCTGACCACATTTCAGTTGGATCTGGTCGACCAGCTCGGAGGAGTGCATCAAAGTATAAAAGGTGTCATTTCCTGTTGCCAGTATGTAGCGCTATGATTATAACTGAATATTGGCATGTATGTGTCTTCAGGCTGGGAGTCTTATCCATGTGAGGTTTGGGGTAGACTGGACAATGTATATTTTAGTTACAACTTCCTCTTTCATGGCGAAACCAACGAAAACTCAAAAGCTTTGCAATTTAGCATTGCAAAGGTCTTTAGATTGGGATGTTACATGTGCCCAACCAATTTCGTACATCTAGCTGGAGTGTACTGCGTGGGCTACTCAGTTTAAATTATGTAGGGGGTGCTGTCAAGCCACTTTGCCACATGCATATGCAAGACCCATAAAACATACATGTCTTTCTTCTTTTTATGCAAATACAGTTATAACACATTCAGCTTGTGCTTCGGACATATGGGATTACTCACTGTCAGAATAGGCAGGGTTGTTGTAGAAAATACAGCCTGTAGTCCTGTTGAAGCCGCACACCACCACAAAGTGACCCTGGTAGTCTGGCTTCCTGCAGAAACACTTCTGACCCACGGGCAGGAAGCAACAGTATTTGACAGGTAAGGAGCATAGTTCACATGTCAAGACGACAGCGTTGACCAGCACTATGGCAACGTGGCCCTGCTCCAGATGAGACTGGATTTCCTGAACAGTTACAGAGCTATAGAGAGAAAACAGCCGATACATTTCACATGTTAGTTTTACTTTTTTGTTAATCACAAACAGGTGGCTTATCCAAGCTAATAATTAACAGAAAACTCACCATTTCCTCACCACCACACCTTTGCTCTCTGATTTAAGGAAGAGCTCATTCACTCTGTCTTCTTCCGTATCAAAATGCTTCTTATAAAAGGACTGCAAACCATACAAAGAGATAACACAGACACTATCACACAGACGGTCCTGGAAAAAATCTAATCTGGTTAGGACAGTACTGATAGGTACGATTCAGTGAATTACCTGATTCCTAAAACCCTTATCAACGCCCAGAGTCTGTGTGCAAAAGCAGTGTTTGATTCCTAGATGGCACATCAGGTAGGCCAGCTCAATAGTCCACACACTCTCTGTCAGCTTCAGCTCCCAGCATGCCCTCTGAAACTCCTCATCACGGACTGGGTGAAGGTACCTGCAAGGTTGGACAGTTAGATTGGTAATCCCTGTAGGTTAATGGCAGTACACCCCCTGTTACACTTGTAACCCTTACAAATGTAAGGCAGTCCAGTGTTACTCGGGAGTACCATTTTCAATATAATTGGTGTGGTGATGACTTGGGAGTTAGCGACTTCATTGTGTACTTACTTCAGGACCATCCTGGAACAGGCTAACCCACAGTCCCAGTGGTAAAGCTGCCGAATGACAGGTACATTCAGGAGGATGGCATCCTCTGAAAAAAAAGGGGGTGTTATTAATACACTTTAAAAACTCCTTGAACATTACTTAATTTGCAAACTGACGCTATTTTAAACAAAACAAAATAAAACAATACTGTTAGCTCAAGTTGTATCTACTGGTTCAAGCGTTAACATCGGCTCGTGTCACTTACCTGTCATTCTGTTATATTCTTTCGTAAACAAGCGGCCAACTAGCTAACTCCGGACAAGCTGGTCAGTTTTGTTCAGCGCATTTAGAGCGGGGTTTGGTTTCCTCATCGATGCTAACTAGAAGAAACCGGCTGCCCAACAACAAGTTTAGCTGTTAGGCTAGCACCATTAACCACTCGGTTAGCTGGTTCAGTGCTTGTACAGCGAGGCGGGCTCCTCGACACACACCACTGCCAGACATACAATGATCCGTTAACCAAACAACTAAGCGATAAAAATGAGGAAAGCTCAATTTTAGCAAGATTTTTTTTTTTAACGGTGCTTACATCCAAAGGGCTCTTCCGCCTCACTCTGTTGTTTGCTAGGACACTGAGAAGCTTCCTGTTTTTGGTTGAGAGCTAAAGTTATGCTGTCCCCGTGTGGCGCGGGGGAGTCAACCTCCAGCAGTTGACCTAGGCTAGAGGCCAATTTTAATTTCTCACACTCGTTCTTTATATTTACACATTTCACCATCTTTATTGAAGAATTCAAAGGAATGGTGAGGACATTTTTTTTTTAGATCGGGTTCAGATCACTCTTCGGAAATATGTCCCCATGCTGATGTGACCTTGTTACTGAGTTCCGTAGGTGGTTCCCATTGAGATCTGCATTATAAAAATAGAAAGAAATCGATTAACTCTGGAGTAACGATTGACCTTAAGAAAGCAATAATAATTCAATACCAATCGCTGTCAGCGGTGAGGAATGTATGTATGTATTAATGTGAAACTGAAGGATTAGTCACTCACTGAGTCAGGGTCAGCATCGTCATTCAGATACGTGGTTTTATGTTTGCTGTAAAAATCTCTTTTCTTCATGCATGTCAAGATAAACCAGTCACAAACTACGGGAACCTGAGGTAAAATAATTACAACACTCAAATTCTGTCCATCATCACTTTTGCCAGTAAAGTGCCCCCCCATTGTTGCGGGACTAAACTTGTGTACTCACAAGACTGAGGAACGACAGTGCCGCACCAAAGTTCACAATAGTTGGTACAATTCCAAATTTTCCAGCCTAAAAGAAAAGAAGAAGAACCACCCCTAAGATATTGTAAGTGCAAAGAGAAAACACACTTTTTGATAAAGACATTGGAGTATAAGATTTATTCAGTCCTCACTGTTCCAAATACAATGATGTCAAACCGGATCCCATATGCTTTGATTAAGGTCCTAGTTTCCTCTCCGTCTGGGGTTTTGTAATACTTGGCGAACCTAAAAGCAGTGTTCATTTTTTTTCAGTTTTGTCAGCTCCATCCATTGCTTAAGAAGGCGGTGTCAAAAATAGTTTCACCTGAAGTTGTATCCAGGGGCCACGTTATTGACTGGGTGTTTGTTGTCCAGCCTGCGGAAGCTGTACTTGGGGTAACACTTCCCTGCCCACGGGTCCAGGTCACAGGTCCAGTCAATAATAATACCAAGGATGCCACCCTTTATAAACATACAAAAACTTGAAAAGTACATTCTTTATCTAACTGTGTATAAGTGTGGATAAACAGACACTGTAGTCACTTGTGAGAGACCTGACGACTGAAGGTCGGGAGATGAGAGACGAGCATGTGTGGAGGGGAAAAATGGTTGTTATATTTAACTCTGGGTGTACCTTCACAGCCATGTCTTGAAACTCCTCTCCAGCCTCTGAAACAATGTGTTTGAGGCGGAATATGGGGCAGTGAGGGTCGGTTGCACGATTGAATTCACACCTCTTCAGGTATGAGGAGTTAATATGTGGCAGTATGTTTCTTCTGGTGGAGGAAGGAAGACATATGCTTGATAAAATGGCACACAATAAAGCAATGTGTTTGCATATACTGTGCTGATAAGAGCCTACATCTCTCCTCCAGGGCTTTCTTCTAAGTTCAGACACAGTATACTGACCTGTAAAATTTGAACTTCGGGTATGTTACGCTGTTTTTGATCAAAACAGTGAAGTTCTCAGCTGCAGACAGCAGTGCATGTCTGTGGGACAGGGAAACAACATGTCAAGTAAGCCATATATCTAGATTATACTGTATTTGCTAATAAATAATATACCATTGCATTTATTCTTACTTGGGCAGCTCAGGTTCTATTTCAAGAGGGCACCATGAGAGCACTTCACAGGTCTGGACAGTTGAGGAATAGTTGACACACAGTCCTGTTTGTATACCTGGGTTGAAAATAAATGCCAGCTGCTGTTTGGCGCATGGTATTACATAAATTTACCCGATTTGCTTCAGCATTTAAAGCTGATATGTCAAAGGCCTACCACTGCCCCGAGGATCATTGTGTCCCTCGATACAGTCACAATCATCCACGCAAGTTGTTGATGGACTCGGAAGCTGGAGGAGAAATGGCCAGTGTTAACCTGTCAGTGCATTATCAGCATCCAAAACTAATGAAACCCTGCTGGCGTGAGGCCAGGGTGTGTGCATTTACAGTATCTAACATTTCGCTTTGTCAGTAAAGTTACTGGCCTTAGCCAGTGGGTGTTTATGCATGCTGAAGACAATGAAGCTGAATTGATCCAATAGCTTACAAAATCATAGTGCTGAAGTGATTAATGGATTAGTTGATTTGTCCAGCTTTCCAAATGTGAGGATTACATCATCCTTAGTAGGATATCTTTGGGTTTTGTGCTATTGGTTGGATAAAACAAGCAATTCAAAGATGTGATCTTGAGCTCTGGAAACTTGGATGGACAAATTATTCTTTAATATTTTAGACTAAATGATTGATTGATTAGTTGGAGCAATAATTTACAGATTAATGAGGAATGAAAATACTCACTATCTGAAATCCTGAAAGATACACATTAAAACTTAGCCTAAACTCTAATGAAATGTTGTGAATCGACAAACTGCATTCATATTTAAATTGTCTGAGTATTATAGGACATCATGTGACATCCAAGCCTCACCTCAGGACAACGTGACTGAGTTTGTTTTGGAGTGACAACCATATTCGTCATCACAAAGAAGGAATGGTCACCCTGGTAGTCAGAAGAGCAGCACGCATGTCAGAAGGCAATGAAAGACTCGATGTCATACAGTAGTAAAACACGCAGTGTATCAGTTTAGCACCATTGCCCGGTCATATAGCCCATACAACTGACAACAAATCAGGACAGAGAGGGGATATTAAGTTTGTGTGTGTGTTTAAATACCTGAGGAGGGATAACATAGTCAGCCACATCCCATAATCGGGGGTCCATGTCAGATGTGTTGGTGAAGGCAAAACCTTTGACTTTGGTAGTGACGCTACTGATGATATTGTCTGTCTCCTGGTAGGCCTTCTGCACCACACACACATACCTGCAGGTTTACAGCAGTGTAATACTTGAACAATGCAATCACCTCACAAGTCACCACACAGACGATCACAACAACATTTCATGAATAATTTAGCTTTAGAGCCACATTTTACCAAATTCCACCCCAGTACAATGTTCCCCCATTGACTTTTGTTCTTTACTTACCCCACCACAAACAGTACCACCAGGAGCTGGGTGAACCTGAACACACATCCTACACGTATGCTTGAAATGACCAGTGTTTTTGGTGTTTCGTAATCAAACACATAATTCAGACAGCCCTTGCAGTAACCTGCAGTCCTGGTCATCGCTGCATCAAACACCAGTGATGAACTGTGCAATAATGATAGGTGGACATAGCTGCCCTTATTCAAATTGTTATATTCAAATCATATGCAATGCACGAACATGTCTTTGTCATGTTACATGAGTTGGACTGTGGACATAAAGTATGTTTAAAAAAAACCCTCCACAGTATTCTTACGTTGGACAATAAAACTGTGTACATTTTCTTGTCGAGTTCCGATTGTGATAATAAATGACTCTGAGATGATTCAGTGCAAAAAATAATCTCAGTTTGTACAGAGCTGGTCAGCATCATAGTCACACACTAAAAAGAGATAGTGAATTTTATAGCCATTTTTTTTATATTGGGAGCGCTGTTCAGGTGACCCACACCTCTGGAAAATCTAAAATGCTGCTTATCAAGGTCTTATGTTTTCTTATGTTTTACCTCCTTAAATGTCTTTGTTCTTTTACCACTATCTTGACTGATTCCTGAAATGAAAATTGGCCATTTTGCCTTTTTTCAGCACATTTGCACTTCCGTGTACTCGTGTGTTGTAAATTAAACCTCCCAAAAACACTCAACTATTGAAACAGATAAGAAATTCCACTTTCCATATCAAATGTTAAGGAAAGTGCTGTCTACATATAGCACCAGTTTGAATGTTTTAGTTGGTCCACAATCAGGACATACAGTACATGATACCATATACATGGGGATGGGAACATGTCGAACACTGCACTAACCACAGGTTGTTGGTATCACCTATCACTGTACGTGCATCCCTTTTTCTATATTTGATAGAAGTAGATAGTGAAACAGTGAACTAACTGTGCAGTCCCTGGCACCGACTCCAGTCTGTGGACTGAACTTGAGTCGTGTGCTTGTACAATACACACCCACATCGTAAATATACAGCATGAGGCTTAAGACACAAGTTGATGGTTTCGTGTTGTGAAAGGAGCATGACAAGAGGCTGAAGCTGTCACTTCAACATGCAAAAAGTACACTGCTGTGTAATCTTCTTTAGTAATCTACTCACTGGTCTGAAGATACTCAGTGAATAGATTGCAGCAAACACAGTGAAACCTTTGTTGAAACAACTCACCACACATTTACATGCCACTTTCAGATACTCACACTGCAAACTCTAACTGATTAAAAAGCTCGCAAAACCAAGCCTACACACCGAAAAGGGTATTAGCTCAAACATTTGTGCTTGTTATTCTTCTGTATTGTGTATGAAAAACTACACAACAGTGAGAATGCTAAAAAATTTAAATTCAATTTCAGTCTTCTGTTTTGAACATTTCTTTTCTACAAAATTTAACAACAGGACTGCGTCATTAACGTTTTGCACGCACTGTATTTTCAAAATATTGAATTCTGATATTCATGTACGTTGGAGAGAAGTGTGTAAGAGCATGAAACCAAAAAAAGTCAGTTTTTAATTTCATAACATATACTGACTTTCATGAACACAGGACAGATACACTGTAACTTTGGTCCAATAGTACCTCAGATATAAAGTCTGTATAAAAGAACCATTTCAGTTCACATAGACACTTTGGCATCCCATTTGTCACTGGTGTAGCTTGCCTTCAATAAAATATTTTATACCCACCCTCTTTCAAGTTTCTTTTACTAATGAACTCCATGTTGTCTTATTCACATAGGTAAGACAGACAGCCTACAGTAAACTTTGTACACAATATACAAATGGAAATTTTTCATTCTGTAATGTTTTTTTTTTTACCATTGGACACATTAGACACAAAGACATGTTAAATCATCAATAAAACTAATGATGTACAGTCATTGTTTTGTGTTTCAGTGCTGAATTTTCAAGTATGATATGAAGGCATCTACAATGTATTGTATATTTAAAAAAATAAAATAAAAATAGTCCACAGTAATGAAACTACAGTGAAATGTAGGAAAAATTGTCTCTCATGTTTCTGGTCTCCAGTTAAAGCAATCAAAATGAGGCTGACACTTTAGGAAACCAGCCATCATGTCCACTCATCAGTCTTTTATAATGCAATCATTGACTTTATGCTCCAGCTTCATATAAACTTTGTCAGTTTCTTGAACTGTTAAATTTACGATGACTCGTTTGAATAATGTCTCATAGTACAACCTGCGTCATGCCCATTTAAATAACTGATGGTATCCAACGAATCTAAAAAAAAAAAAAAAAAGGTCCACAGACTTCATATTCGTCCAAAATCAAAGTCAAGCCCCCCATCATGCAGGCTGCCTTCGTTTGCGTTGTCAAAGCTGTTCTTCCCGTGGATCTGTTTGAGGTGCTTGCGAAGAACCGGCTTATGAGCGAACACCATGTCACAATAGTTGCAGCGGTGGGGCTTGTCCCCACTGTGCAGGTTAAGGTGATCCAGCAAAGAACACTTTTGGGTGAAGGTCTTACCGCAGATTTTACACTGGAAGGGCTTGATGCCAGCGTGGACGCGCATGTGTCGGTGCAGATTGCCCTTTTGTGTGAAAGTCTTTCCGCACAGGAGGCACATGAAGAGCTTGTGCATCTTGAGGTGGTTGGCGTAGTTCTCCAGCTGGCGGAAGACCCGGGCGCACTTTGGGCACTGGTGGTACCACTGCAGAGGCTTGTCATAGTTCCTCTGGTGTGCGCCGTGTTTCTCTGCAGGAGGGGATGGAGGAGGGGGGCTGAGTGGGTATCCAGCCATGCCAGGTGGAACTGCCATCTCACTGCTGCGACTGTCCACAGTGGAGTTGATGAGCGAATGCTGGGGCTCCGGGGAGTGGAGGGCAGCAGGAGGGCTGGTGGGGAAGTGACCGGTGATGGAGTTTTCTGCTACGTCAGACACAGACTCCACCTTTACTATTGTGATGTCATTCTCCACCATACCCTGTCTTGGGCGTCTGCTCAAAATCTGGAGCGGGGATTTAGGCTGTATAATCACATCATCATCGTCATCGTCGTCGTCGTCGTCATCATCGTCGCCATTGTTGTCCTCCTCAACCTGCTCCACCTCCTCCTCCTCCTCCTCCTCCTCTTCCTCCTCCTGATGGACAGTCCGCACCTGAGAGTGCTCTTGCTCTCTCTGGGCCGGGGAGGCTAAACGCTCCTCCCCCTTCTCCCCCCTCATATTCACATCCGCCTCCAGCGGGCGTGCAGCCTGAGGCTTGATGAACTTGCTGAGGGCCTGAGTGCACTGCTCCACAATGTGGCCCATTTGAAGGAAGCTGGCTACTGTCAGGTAATGCACCAGCTCCAGCTCTGGGAACTCCAGCTGGCCTGTGTAGCAGGACAGCAGCAGCTGCCGGCCAACCTCCGCCTCCTGGATCATGGAGATCTGGACCTCCTTGGAGTCCTGCTGAAGGATGAACTGGTCCCTCAAGAAAGAAGAGCCAGCAGCAAACACCACCTTGTGACCAGGGACCTCCAGCTGGTTGATGCGCACATTGACATCACAGAACCGTCTCTGGTGTCGAAGGAGGTTCATCTTCTGCAGCATGGAGTCCCCAAACGTTGCGAATCGGAACTGGAGGATCACCTGGTTCTGGGCCATAGTGAACTGAAGGCCAGCACTAGCAGTGCACCTGTTTAGAACAAACACAGAGATTGTATGATCTCTCCTTAACAGTTGCACACTGTAAATCGTGTAAATTTGAATTAAACTTTAAACATCACATTAAATATATATTGTGCATGAAGATAGACACATCCCATTTTAGAATTAAAGACAATGAACTAAGTTATATAACTACCACCACGTGCGTCATTAAGTCATGTCCTCCATGACCTAATCTTCATCAAACCTGGCGCGTGCTGCTCTCATGGATCGGATGAGACAGAGAACATAGAGCCAGACTCTATTCAAAAACCTGCCAATTTAACACAAACAATTGTGTCTGTTTAATGAGCTAGTTAGTCTACTGAGCACCGTTACGTTTCAAAATAGCTATTTTCGGGAACACTGTCCACTCTTGGGTCTGGCCTTCATTTACTCAAACAAATGTTAAACAAGGAACTGAACTGAATCAACTTTTATTGCCATGCCGAACAAACGTTATCTAGCTGACGTGAACTGGTCTGCCCCAGGGTGGTGACATTGTCGAGCATCTTGTAAACTAGAAAGATGACATTTTGGTGAATAGTGCTTACAGCTGCACGCCGAATTACATCAAATGGTTAAATAAGCCCCACTAGCTATAAGGGTGCTAAGGTTTGCAGATAAACAAAACATTAATGTAAAACTGTCTAATCCTAGTCGGAGATTGCACCTTGGTTTTCGCTGTCCGAGTCGACTGGACCTATGGCGGCGTCAATACTACCTTAGCGCCTCCCGTAACGTATTTACTCTCTTCAGAGGAATATTTGTAGCCTGCGTATTACTTTGAGGGTTGCAGCATTACAAAATTAATCTTGTCCTCAGTGACTCTCCACGCTTAACGTTTGCTGTAGCTAGAGCTCACAAATCGCCTCCATATTTCGCTTTGGCCTACTCGTCCACTCTTCAGCGAACATCTCAGGCTGTGTGAAAACGAGCAACACTCTAGCTAACTCTCTAGCTATTGTATGTTTTTACTTCAGTTGAAACAGTAATGAGTTCTATGTACCTGTTAACCCGTAAACAAACCCGTTAGAGAAGGTTTGTTATCGCTAGGACACTGACCTGTGCCTGTCTGGGGATAGGAAGGAACTGCTCCGGATGCAAAACCCATTTAAAGGCCCAGTACAAATGTATTTCTCACACTGTCCCTTCTACTCCTCTGAACTGCCTTATATTAACAGATTCTGTATTTTATACTAATGTCTCCCCTGCAATGTCTGGTAGTAGTGTCTGAATCCCATTCTTTCTGCCATTGGGTTAATCATGGCTGTTCCATTTAGAGACTTTGCTTCTCCCCCAGCATAAAATACTTTAATTACTTCATTATTGTGTTATTGTGGAGCCTTCTTTGCCAGTTTATTTGCTTGGTCATTTTTTATTTAACACCAGTATGAGAGGGAACCCAGTGTGTGTTTTTCTGCCATGAGATTTTTATTATTTTTATTGACAAACCCCTAGTTCGATCCAATGAAGACCAAAAATGATTACAACAGTCTCATAAACTATATATAACAATTCCCAAATTTCCCTTATTGGGTGCTATCTGTATATATTGTCATAAACCTAGAAAACTGTCTTTCTACATAACCTTTAACTATATAACTACAGTTCTTCTTTTCTTCAAGTAGCTGTAAATTAACGCGTGGTTCTGGGAGAATGCAACGAGAACCATTATTCCATACTGCAGGTGAGCTGTAGTTTTAACTCTTTCAAATCAAACTTTTCTGCTATCTTACCTATAATCCATCCAAAACCCTCATCAATAAAGTTTGTGTATTCCCAACATTCATTTGAAACCTTTCAGTCTTACCCACGAGGCTAATGTAACAGCAACTCACCAGCTTCTACTAACGGTGCATTTATTGGAGCTGTTCTCGTAGCCCCTAAACACAGCCTTAAAGCTCTGTTCTGAATCCTGTTCAGTCTTTGTAGGTTTTTTTCTTTTCCATTAGCGATACATCCTCGCATCCTCAAACACGTCAGAGCAAATTTCCAGACATTATTTGGATAAACTGACTACATATTTGAAATTTAAATGGTTACCTTCACGCCTGAAAAGATATCAAAACTTAATGAAGGCTTATGTTAGCTTATGTTAATCTTTGTGCTCTCACTCTTGTACGTGTTTTGGTCTTTGTTATATTTCTGGATTTGTATGTGCTTTGTCCTTATGGGCCACCGTAGAAACCACTTTGACATGGGTTTATCAATCCTTTATCAATGCTTAATGCTAAACTAGTCTTACAACAATATCTTCTATTGATCTACATAAATGTAAGGTTAAAGCTATAGGCCTACACTTACCTGCATTAGCTAGATCCTTACCTGGTTTAACAAATGGAAGTATCAAAGCACTTTTCCACCCACTGCAGAGCTTTTCCTTCTTCCCAGATCTTACTGAACAACGCTAAAACAACATTCAAAATCTCATCAGGCAACTGTTTATATTGCATAACATTTCATTGAATTTCCTTTCGTCCGGTGGAGCAAAACTGTCTCCATGCATTTCTCTTTGTTGATTTAATAACTTTCCAAGCATCAGCTTTCTTTCTTTAAAAAAAAAACCAGAACATTTTCTTGGTTTAAATTCTTTCTCACTGTTTGAAGCTTGATCTTCATTTGAAGACCTGATACATGAGAGATCAGGTTATGTCTGTATAACTGCTTCCCCGTAAATTGTTACCGGCGTCTCCACACCATATTTCACTTTTACTAATCTCACCCATGGAATATTTCAAGAGTCGAGGACTGACATGGGTTTCTGCATATGTCAATAGCCACGCATCCATATGTGTTCGGAGTCATTCATTTCCTAAATGCTCAGCCTTCTTTATTAAATCCTGCACATCCCCTCACCTTGTTTCTCGTTTCTATCACATCTCACTGAACCTGTACCCTGGGACTACAAAATGTAAATGTGGCTTTAATCATGTTCCTTGAATCCGGATTACGTCGGGTAAAACATTTATTTCATGAACATACCTTTTAAACTCTTGACCATTTGCATTATAGTATGTGGATTACTATTATGATATAGGTCGCTTACTCAAACAGTACGTCAATATTGAAAAATACAAGGGTTCACAATTTAAAAAGGTTGGCTTAGTTATATATTATAACTAAGATATGACATGATTTAATGCATGAATTTATGTTCAGTAGCCCCGTTCTGTGTCAGAACTGATGTGTGGTTCTCGACAGGGGGTCCACAGTTTCACAGAGTGCCCCTTTGCCCAGCTCTGACTGAGCCAGGAGACTGATGCAAGCTGGGAGCTCTGACGGAGCGAGTTTAGAGCGCCTCCGGTTTACGTTTTGTCAGGTTTTGAACTTTTATTAATATCATAGCCTGAACAGGCTCTGAGTTAACCATAAATGGGATTTCACTGCCTAGCATGGCTTTTACTGTAGGTTCTGATAATGGAAAATGTGACAAAAGGTTTATCACACACACAAATTGATGCTCTCCGGACAGTGTTGCTGCAAATATTAGCATCCAGTAATTGAATTACAGGCAGAGACAAGGTTTATTAGAATTATTTACAAAATGTACAAAATTACACGTAGAAAATCGAGACCTTTATTTAAAGAACATCAGCACTGAGGGGTGTCATGTCTTCCTGAAAAACCTGAAAAAAAAAAGAAGAAACAAACAAAGAGGTTATTAAACCACATTTAGATCATGTGCAGTGATTGAGATATATGTTTTGTACGTGTACTGTGTGTGCAAGTGAGTTTTTGGAGGTTTATCGCCACATGTCATCCATCATAGGCTTTATCCAACTGGTGACATGCTAAAATTGGAATCAGTAACCTACTGTAATACCGACATTCATTTACTTTTGCTACATACTGTACGTGATCTTTTTTTTTTTTATCTTTGATTTGATCTATAACTACTGCCAACAGGCATAAACACTTTTGCAAAAATAGTATTTTAATGTAACGTAAATAATGTCGACCCTTTGGATCTGCAATCTCTGAATCATGTGATCACACATATTTAATCTCGACAACAACAGAATCTTTACTGCAGCACAGACCCTGAGTTCAGGCAATGAAGCTTTGAATTAATATGAGGCAACTGATTCACTTTCTTTGAAGTGTAAACAGACAGAGTTTGTACTGTGTGTGTCATCCATACCAGATGCAACTGTATCCACCCAAAATGGCCAAGGCAACCACTCCTACTGATACAGCAGCAGACAGCAATGAAACCCACAGAACGTAGGATGTACCTGGAACAAGGAAATGCTCTATGTGAGTAGCTGGCGATGACACACTTTCTACATCTGCTTGTTTTTGCATTTTAAAATACTTTCTGTTTCCTTCTAGCATAACTTCAGAGTGTAATTTGGTCAAATATCATTCCCCAAAATAAATCTCAATCCAAAAGTCCTAATTTTAAAGATAACACTACAGCATTTGGGTAATTTGGTAAGTGAATTACCTCTTATTTTAGCCCACAGGAGACAGGAGCTTTTTAAGACCTAGGAGAGAAAACATTCAGGTAATTTAACAAATAAAGTCTGCCGCAGTTTCCCAGTCAATACATGTTCTTGCTGTACCGTAATTGTTTCACCCACTGTTTTCCACTGGCTGACAGTTCGTAAGATGATGTAATAGTTCCTGCCATTCTCCAGTGGTGCATTGTAGAAGCCTCCGTAGTGGAGTCCATCCCCAACAGTGAAGTTCATCTCTGTTCCGACATGTCTGACGAGGATCTGGGCAGAAATGTACTCTGAAGGAGATTTGCTTTTGCTTGAGGTGTCGGGGCTTCCAGGATAGGAACAATCAAATACCATAATCTCCTCTACAGGAAGCACAAACACTTGGTACAAACTGCCAAATGAAAAAAAAAAAAATAAATTATATGTGTGTGTGTATATATATATATATATATATATATATATATATATATATATATATATATATATAGAAGGTAAACATAAAATGAATATATATAATGGCCATATTAATGTGGGATGAACATTTGAATAAACAGGGTTTTTTGTGCAAGTGATCTAATTAAGATACACTATCATCTAAATTATGTAAAGTTATGAAGCCAAAAAACAACTGAAAAAAAGATATAAAATTAGGTTTATTAGTTTGACCATGCCACTTTTCAATGGATTTATATTGATTTACGAATGATTAGGCTACTATCCATATGGCCATAAATAAAGATGTGTTAACACATGAGTTTCTTTACGAGAAGGATTTGTAAAACCTGAAAATAAAAAAAAGGTACTGTGGCACATGCATGAATGTGATGTGAATGTGATTCAGCCCTTAGCCCAACCGATACTGGATATTTGTGGAAAATATGTTATCGATATTTGGGAGTTTAAAAATTCCATTAATTATACGTCTGTCAATAGTATTTAAAAAAATTAAAAAAAAGACATAATCGAACGGTCTTGATAAGGATCCTTTAGATTTGCTTTTAAAGAATTCTGAACAAAATAAACTAATACCAGCTGATATATCGGCCTGGCTGATTTATTGGTCTAACTCTAGTCCTTATACCTACTTTTCTGTGCTGTCTGGGTGACAGTGAATGTCAGTAGAGACACAGTGAGACACTTAGTTTTGCCATGAAAACTGGGATGGAGACTGATTTGATACTCTTGCATGTTCAGTGTAGCAGTTGAAAGGCTTTGCCCAGGGGTTATGAACGTGTTATGAACTAGATTTATTATTAGGTATAATTAAGGATTCAACCTTTTATAAAGTGGGGACATTGGTCATTTAAAGTATGAAGGTGCATGACTGTCAGTCTGTTTCATTCCCTGCCACATATAAGTCAGATACTGGCCCTTGCCCTTTCTTGTCTTGTTTGTTACCTTATTGAGTCCAGTGTGTTGGCTGATCTGCATAGGCTCAATGTTGGTACAGGAGTATCAAACTCTCTGTAGAAAACAACTGGTGCTGGAGGCGCTGTCAAGTATAATAATATTTAATGTGCATTGCTCAGTATAAAGAAGAAATAAAATAGGATTATATCATTCCTAAATATTTCCAGAGCAAAGCTAAAAACTATAGACTTTGCATTGATGCAGCAAATGATTTTGCCAGAAGGCAGAAGAAACGGGAGCTGGTGGTACCGTGATACCTGGTAAACTGGTGTTAGTGGTGATGGTGGCTGTGAATCTGGCAGACACTGCAGTGATGGAGATGCTGTAGTTTGTGACTGGAAGCAGGTTGAGACAGAGTTCCAGCTGGTCAGCCTTGGAGCTCAGAAACCGCTTCCTTTTATCATGGAAGGACCTCTGGTAGTCCCTGGATCCGATGTATGAAACCTGGAATGGTTACAGGGAATGTGGCATCAGTCAGGATCACAAAACCCTCCGTACATTAAAAAAAGAAAAAACGTATGGCAATTACATGGTAAATGCTAAACTGTCCATACAAACTAGCACAAAACCAGAGAATAAGAAATCACTGAAAACACCTGTTCCCTATTTTCTGACAAATAGGTAGAAATAATGGTCAAAGATAAACAGTGAGAGAAGGATGATGACGTCTCCTGTTACCTTGTAAACTTCTGTATCCTCCTCATACTTCTCTGCTTTCCAATGCACACATTTTTCATCCAGAACATATAGGTGATGGATAGGTGGCTTTATTTCTGTGAGAGACACAGGAATGAAAACAAAGTGTTGGTATACCAAATACTCACCTGTTATTACAAAATATGAAATCCCCTTACAAATATGTTCAACATCCAAATCCCCAACATCAAACAAGCATCGTATCTATTCAGCAGCTTTTATTTTGTGAGGCTTTATGAACATTGCAGGCTGCAGAAGTTCCCAGTGGGGCTATGTTCTTTTACTCACCTATGCATCTCAGAGTAGCTTCCTGCCACACCCCAGAGATGCCACACACAGAGACGTTGCTGCCCCTCCAGCTGTGATACCCTTCCACACAGCGGTGGATCACTACACTTCTGTTATGCCACACCACCTCAGAGTTGGCAAGGAAGGGAACCAGGCCACATTTTGCTGAAAAAATAGCGGCACTAAATGACTGAACAACTCAGAAACCTTGGCAGTCATTCCACACACAAACTGTATCATTTGTTTTTAATGTGCACCCAAAGGAAACCCACATTTATTTATATGCACAGTTAACGTATATTTCACACATTTGTGTGTCTATCCTTGTGTGGGTTCCCAGTGACCTCCACCGGAAGAGAGGTAAGTCATTGTGGAGCGAGGGAAAATCCGATGCAGCATCTTATACTTCCACAAAATGTGCCTCAAAATTCAAAATGGCCACTGAGCATGTAGAACCCAAACAGGGACAGACAAAACAAACATACAAAAATATAGAAAACTGATCACTTATCAACAGAAACCTATCAGTAACACGTTAAAAACAATGACTCCTCCACAGTTGAATAGATGCATGTTTATGTATCAAGATAATCACCGTACCTTGGCACTTTACAGATATTTTCCCCCACTCTCCTGATATTGAACATACTGAAATAGCATTTCCACTCTCCCGGTAAAATCCATCCATACACTCATACAATACCACGCTGCCCGGCCTGCTGGTGTGGTCCCACAGGAGGTTAGTATGGGGAAGGATTAGTGGGGGACCACAGCTTATTTCTGCACACAGACATGAATTAGCACAGACTGTGGGCTATTAACAGGCATAAAGGATTCACACATTTAAATCCTGACAGCTGGTGAACACAATGTAACACACAGAGAAGACTGGGATTATACTTTGGCTCGTGAAATGTGTACATGTCCCATATCTGTGTAAAATGCAAAGAGGAGATCATTTTTACAGAATTAAGAACTAAAATCAACATGCCTTTCTCGTGTTAAGCTTATAGCATACAGTGCTGGGATACTACTACTTTTCCCTCCTCAGCTAGGCATTTAAAATCTCAGTATTGTAGCAGCATACAAATACATGAATTTTAAATGTATTTGTGAATATTGCTACAAATAGTCTTCTTTAAAAAAAAAAGAAAGAAATAAAATAATCGCTTGCTTTTTAATATATCTGTCATCAAACATTGCACCTTCACACCATAGATCAATATCCTCCCACTGTCCATTCTCTCCACATACTGAGTAGTTTTTCAGGCTCCTGGTGTGATATCCTTCATCACATTGGTAATACACCACACTGCCAATGTGTGATGTGCTATCCCATAGCATTTTAGTATGAGGTTTAAAAACAGGCTCTCGACAGTTGATTTCTACAACAAAAACACACAGCAAGTCGTTATAGATCACTGGTGGTTGGATAGATGTTCAAATGTTGTCAAAACCTGTGTGAGGGCAACGAAAGACAAGTTGAGACACAATTCCCATATCTTGGTAGTTTAAATTACTTTCAGTCAGTAGGTGACTCAATACTCTTATGTGTAGATAAATCTCATTATCACCTTCACAGAGCAGAGACGCCTCCTCCCATTCTCCGCTGGCGGTACAAACGGATTCATTTCCCTTCCCAACATTGCGATATCCAGACTTACACTGATAAACAACTTGAGAGCCCACAGTAGAAACTTTATCCCACAGCATGACTGAATGAGGGATGGGTGGGGGCACACCACACTTAACCTCTACAGGGATGGAAATGACATCATTTAACTGTGTGGAAATGATTTGACTCAGGACAACAGAAGGAGAAAGTAAATACCAACTACAGCACTGACAATATATTGAGGCAGGTTTTTACCTTTGCATGAGATGTTTGACTTTGTCCAGGACCCATAAATTGTGCACAATGACACATTATTTCCTTCACTGTGATAAAATCCTATTTTACAGTAGTAAGTCACTGTGCTTCCAGGGTTGGAGCTGCCATGCCACACTTGCCCAGTGTGGGGCAGTATAGGAGGATCCCCACATAATATCTCTGGGACAGGAAATAAGCATACAAATGGGGGGTTATACAGAATTTCAAAAAAATATAACAAATGTAAGAAAACTCAAGTTCAAGTTTTTATTCCAATAATTTCTGGTCGGTTTTTTCTAAAAGGCTTTTAGTTGGGTAATCATTTCCCCCTAAAACTGGTCACACAAAAAGAGAATAGAAAAAATAACCAAAGGTTTCCTCCCTTTTTACATTAGAAAAGAAAACAAACTCATCTTTCTTATGTATTGTTTGAATTACCTTGGCATGACAGAGCTGGGGCTGTCCACTGACCGTTTTCATCACAGACCGACACATTAAGTCCTCCTTTGTTAAGAAAGCCCTTTTTACAGAAATAGAGCACGGTGCTGCCAGGAGCTGTGTTACCGTTCCACACCTGCTCGGTGGATTCACTTGTAGGAGGACTTCCACACAATATCTCTACAGGGAACAACATAAACCACAACCATGTAATATGAACAGCCAGATTTCGTTCACGTCGAGTTTGCTCATTTCAGGAAATTAAAAATATCAACGGAGGAAGAAAGAGAAAGTATATCTGTCTGGGTTAGATGAGGTTTTTAGTACAGTCCTATAATTAGCCATCAAGAGCAGAAAACCTTTAAAATGATCTGATAAAGAAGTTACTGTACCTTGGCAGAGCACAGGCGGCGCTTCCCACTGTCCCGCAGGCGTACAAATGGAGACGTTCCCCTTTCCAACATTACGATAGCCAGGGTTACACTGATAAACCACCTCAGTGCCCATCCTTGAGCTCTTGTTCCACAGCATATGAGAGTGAGGGAGGGCAGGGGGAGAGCCACAGTCAACCTCTGAAAACCAAAGTAGTGACACGCTGCGTGAAACTTGTTTAAGATAATCGTGAGTCTAAGAGTCTACAGCCATGTTAGCAGCTCTGTGAGGCTGTAGCCTACTTAGGCACAGCGGTGCTTTGAGCTAAATGCTGGCACCAGCAAATGAAGCCAATGGACATGTCATTAGTTTTGCTGGTATTTGGTCATAAACCAAAGCACTGGACAAATTCAAATTATGGCCTGATAATGGCACTAGATGAAAAGTTAAGAGATCATTGAAGTTATAACGGTTTGTGCTGACGTGTATACCAAATTTCATGGCAGTCCATCTAGTGCTTGTTGAGATATTTCCGTCTGGAACAAAGTGGTGTAGAGAACGACATTGTCAGCCATAGTACGATGCCGCTAGCGTGGCTGAAAATATTGTCACAATGATTGTATTAAAATAAATGTGAGAGATTTGAGATCATATCATCACGCCCTAGCATGTGTTTCAACTTCACCATATAGGCATTTAGCTGACTCTCATAAGAAAACCAGAAAAGCCTAGAAATCCAAATACACACTCCTTTCTAGATCATGAATGTTATGAGCACCCGAGGTTAGAGAAAGCAAAGTTCAGTCGCAGTGTCCCGATGAATGATCATGAGTGGTTAATGTGAGAAGAGGAACATATGGAGAGAGGTAGACTTATTTATTTATTTATTTTTTCTTGTGTTTTGTTACCTTTGCAGACCATAGTTGGTCCTTTCCACAGTCCATTAGCTCCACAGACAGACGCGACGTCTCCACTCCCCCAAATGAAGCCCTCATCACAGCCAAACGTGGCTACGCTGCCATATGTGGTCCCTGCGACGGAAAGCAGCACTGAGTGCTCCACTAAGGCAGGCTGGCCACATTCAACCACTGAATGGGGCAAAAAGCATAAAACACTCCACATTCAGGAGGCACTTTGACTAATAGGTCAGTCAGATAATAGTTTTACTACATTTGCAAGAAAAAATAAGTGAACCCTTTGGAGTTACCTGCATTTTATGTCTAAATTCTTATCTTAAAATATGGTCAGATCTTTATCTAAGTCACAATTATAAACAAAGACAATCTATTGTAACTAATAACACAAATCATAGTATTATTCTTGTCCATATTGAATACATCATTCAAACATTCAAAGCGTAGGTTTGAAAAACTGTGGACCCCTCAGCTACTGACATCAACAAAAGCTAGTTGGAGAAAGTGACAAAATATAAACAAAACAAATGCATAGTCTGAAGCAGAAGATTGTGTTCAGTGGGAGTATACCACTGAATAAAGTTTAAGTATAATACAAATGCTGTTAATGCAGTTTTACCTTTGCATGAAGCCTTGTCTCTGTGAGGATGAAAAGGCTCTGCTCCATTGTGGACTTGGTATCCCAGCTGACAGCTGCACTCAAAAGTTCCCTCCAGGTTCCTGCACCGACCTCCCTCTCCACACAACCCTGTGATCCTGCACTCGTCAATGTCTGCAGAGTCGGTCAGAATGGAAAACAACGTATGTGAAATGAAAAACACTAATGTCATCTATTTTGTTAAGGTCCAAACACTAATTTCAGAAAGAGATTCACCACTCTGCAATTATTTATTTAAAAAGATTACCTCTCTTAAATGTATAATGTATCTCTTACTAGGTATCTCTGTATGTACTAACTATAGACAATAAATAATTTAGATTCAATTTCAATCTTTTAAAGGACTATAGTAAAATGGTAACAAAATGCATCCCGTTATGTCTAGAATTCTATGGTTAAGCTTTTGTCTACATTACTACGTCATCTGTGTTAGCATATTACATTTTTATTCGACATTTTAAAATCTTTACTCTCAGACTCTGTGAATGGATTTATGGTTTACCTATTGTAGCTACCTTTTGGAGGTCTAACTTTACAGTTTTTGGCCAGTTCCTATTTCTGTAGATTTATGCCTTTCTCATTAATGTAAAAAAAAAAACCCAGGTCCAGCCTACACTCACCCTGGCAGTGGGTTCCATCATTTGGGATGAAGACGGCCATGTTGTTAGAAGGGCTGTAGCCAGACAGGCAGGTGCAGTAGTAGCTGCCATATGTGTTGTGGCACGTGGTGTGTTGCCCGCAGATCTTATTGGCTCCTAATTGACACTCATCTTTATCTGGAAGAAAAAACATTTCTTAAACTTAGAAGAGAAGATGTTGAAATATATATTTTCCTCTTTCTCCTTAAGCTGCATCAGTTGATTTTTAGGTTGATCTGTCACTTTGGTCCAGACTTAAATATCTAACAACAAAAATCTAGAGCAACTATGAGATGGATTGCCATGAAATTTTGTATGGAGATTCGTGGTTCCCAGATGATGTATTTAAATAACTTTGGCAATCTCCCGACTGTAGCTCTAGGCTCCAACAGGTTGCCATTTTACCATTTCATTACCATGACATTTGGTGCAGTAATTCGTGTCCCGCTCAGGATGAAATGTCATAACTTTGGTGATCCCCTGACTTTTTATCTATCATCATCACATCAAAATTTTAACTGGTCCACTACTTTGTTTTATGACAAAATTACTGAAATAGTGACTTTTCCATCAGCAGCTAATTGGCTAATGTTAGCATACAGACACACAAACTAAGATGGTGAACATGATAATTATTATACCTTCTTAACATCAACATGCTATTATTGTCATTAGGAGTGTGCGAAACACAGCCACGCAGAGTTGCTAGCATGGCTGTAGACGCTTGTCACCTGGGGAACAAGCTGTAAACCCAACATTGACATCACCTTGAAAAGTTGATATCGTGAGTATATTGGCAAAGAGTGGCCTATTCGCATATCAAGCAGGAACGGAACAACATAAGCATTTATTTGGAGTTGTATTGTGTGTTGTAATTGTGCCCATCTGTTTGTTGCTGTTGGAAAAAACACAAATTAGAGTGGGGAGGTTAAACCAAATATGTAAAGTTGTGTAGTTTGTGAAACCAAACCAATGAGCTGAGAGATGCTAAAAAGCTCTGTAGAACTGAGCAGAACTACAGATTAAAAGAATGTTATGATAATACAATACAAAATAATATAATACAATCTAATAGAATAGAATAGAATAGAATAATTCCCTTTTTTAACTTTTCAATGTAATCTTTTCTCTTGCTTGCAGCTCATTGAATTAGACAAAAATTAGAGGTTGAGAAGAAGAGATTTATCATTTAACTTGACATGATAAAAAACCATAAAGTTTCTTCCTACCCTGACAGTAAGTTCTTCCATTTCCAACAAACCCGTACTTGCAGTTGCACACTTTGCCAGTGCCGTCTGGCTTCTCGTCACATGTGGCGTTGGAGTGGCAGGTGGCACACACATCCAGAGTTTGGGCGGCCGCTGGCGTACCTGAGAGAGAGCATCCGTCAGTATCTTTCCACCGTTCTCCGATTAATGAGTAATAACCAAATGGGAAAGACGGGGGAAAATCAGTATGTCATCAGTATTCTCACCTGCAATGACACAGAGCAGAAAAACCACGATCATTGTTGTGTTTCTCTCGTCAGTCCTCTGTAAGTGTTGTCCTGTCGTTCTCTTTATTTCACCAGACGCTCACCCTCCTCATCTCCATCTTCTTTTTTTTCATTTTCTAACTTCCGTCCTGTGGACCATGACTATGCTGAGCACATTTGATAACCAGGATTGCGGGGACTCTGTGAGTGGGTGAGCTGAGGTCACCGGGAGAAACAACTTCTGTTCTCAATGGTCTTCTTGCAGCTGATGGTTTCTGCGGCTTCATCTGTCATTCTCTGACACGTTCAGTTACACTTCACATGTGTTAATGATATGCTCTGTGCTCACCCTGGTGAACTGCACACTCATGTTGCTGGGCTGATAACGGCTATATTTAGTCTAACGAAAGTGCTGGATGCCCTTTTACAAACGTGTCATTTTGTAGCACATAACTGTCATTTAAAAGCACGTTAACCACACCATTACTATGTGTGTAAAAAAAAATGATAGCTAGGTAATGGTCTTTATTTACATGACGTAGGAACTACTTCTATTAAGTACAACTTAATTTTAGTGAATAACACTGCTATTGTAAACCAAGTTAAATGATTATCAAGGTGCAGCTTAACCTTTGTCCAAAGACTTTAAAATACTTTGTTAATGTATTAAATTAAAGGGGGCTCAATTGTTTCTTTATTATAATCAACAAACATATAACTGGCCCTTTAAGTCCTTCGTCCTACCACAGGGTCTGTAGTGGGGGCTGAGGGGATGTCAGTTGGTGTGTCGTGGGAGGGGGAGATAAGTCTGGTGAGCTTCTATCTCTCTGCCCAGCAGGGTCCTAACTAGGGTCTCACTGTCACTCAAGCCAGCAAGCTACCGCCTCACACCAGTGCCTGCTGGACTGGACTGATTAACCCTGGTCTGTTCCTCAGAGCAGCCAGCCTCCAAACCTCTCTGTCCAAGTCTAAGACCAGACCAGAAGATGTGTCTTTGTGTGAGCCCCAATCTGACAAGAACTGGACAGGGTACAGTGTAAACATAAGTTTTTTCAACAGTAATTGTCAACCCGAGTAAGCAGGAAGCTAAGGTTACTCATCCTGCACTGCATGTCCAAGAGTTCCCTGATTAGTGAAACAGCGTGGCAGCAGTGTACGTCTTTTCTATCGGATTTTCTAGGTCACTTGGTGTACACTGCCATTCTTGCTAATTAACCGGTTCAATCACAAAACCACTAGTTCAGTCAGAAACACTTATGTCAAGAAACTTATTTAAAGCAAATGATGGTGGAGTTACATTTGATGATAAAGGCTATGCTCTTTGAGGGGGAACACTCTGCAATGTGAATTCTGTTGGAAGAACTAATACCCTTTAATAAAATCCTATATGAACATGATTTTTATTATCAACAATACCAAAAATATAGCACATAAGGAGGCAAAGTAATAGTGAAAAGTTGGCTGTTCTGTCACCTACATGAACACGATTGGAGGTTACTACTCAGCCGGTAGCCACACATCTGTGAATGAGCCAGTGATTGTGAAGCATGAATGAAAAAGCTGATTCCATTTGCGAGCTCGACTCAGTACAGTGCTCTGCATTAACTATCGCTGTACTTCATAAACCTAAAATGCATCACTTAGTCTGCAACACAAGATTTTGTCTCCATAAAACCTGTTAAATCTTGCGGCTGGAAAGCGTAAACAAGCCTCAAACCAAAATGAAGAAGCGGGCGCCGGCCATCTCCTGTTGGTTGGTGTTTGGTGTCTGTTATTGTCAGTTTATAGAGTGTAACAGAATCACGTGGCAGATGGACAGACCAGTCCTGCTTTCGCCACTAGATGTCAGGCTTCACACAGATTTGGGTTTGGAGGTTCCTTAAAGGATTGCTGTAACGTTTTCTTGTAAACAAACAGAAGTCAATCAGTGTTTCTCACTGTGATGACCCTGTCTGAGTAGGCCTCTCCCTGCAGGAGGACGGTGGTGGACGGAAGGGATTCAGGGAAATTCAGCTCACCTGGTCTGGCTGTACTATAAAAGTTGGAGGTATTCAGATAGTGCTTCCCTCTTCATTGGCCTCCAACCCTTTTGGTTTTGTTGTATTTAGTTTGTTTTTATGTTAATTTTCCTTTTAGTTATGTAAAATAACTAAAAACATATTTTTAGTTACACCTTATATGTGTCCCTGGGTTGTGACACTCACCAAACACATTGTCTGTATCTTTGAGGTCTGATAAACGTGTTGAATGCATTTCCTTCCTCTCAAAACTTCTGCAAAGCTATTTTTTTAAATATTGTAAATCACGCATTGTTTACATCCATGTTTTTTATTGCATGCTTGCGCGTGGGCATGTACGCCCTTGTGTGTGCACGATGCAAGCAAAATCGAAAAGCATTACTCCATAGTTCTCTTAGAGGTCAGAAACTCTATCGGGTACCTTTAAATCCAGTGCAACCTGAACCAAGGTTGCCACTCATTGCATAATACTTAAGCTTAATGGCGCAATTCTTGTACACTGTTATCATCATCATATTTTGCAGTAATGTTTAGGTTAGTGTTAATCCACATCCCATAGGTACATAAATGATCTAACTACACACAAAATTTTTCTTCTTGAAGTTTCCTTTATTTGATGTTAGCACCCGATCTTTCAAGAACGTCTATGTAACGATCACAGTCTGTCATTCAGGTAAAATATAACAGGAACATGCATGCATTTTTTTAGTATCAAAATTTCATGGCAGATATGTTTGTTAAACTTGAAAATGATTACATAACCCATATGATCACATTCTGTACATCTAAATCCAACAGGAAGCACTACACCTCTCAGCATACATAATGCAAATTTCACGGTCACATGAATAGGTGGTTTTACTAAAACACACTACTGGCTGGTGTTTGAGACAAAAATATTTTTGTCGGTTGATTGTTTATAATGTCCAATAATGGCTCTTTAAAACCACTGCCAGGAATTTTTAATCAAAGAAATGTTTTTACACTTGTCCTACTGTGTTTCATCATGGCTATAAATGTTCCCTGTGCTTCAACAGGAACACGTTTCAGCAGAGTGCTCTGAGCACAGAGGCCTCTTCGATAGCTTCGCAGTCTTCATCTTAGACACACGAGCTGCGGCAGATTTCAAACCCGTAACCTTCTGCAGGGTCATAAAAGGGTGCAGAAACAGCAGCGTTTCTTCCCGTGTGCAGTCTTACCTTCCTCAGGTGGCGGTGCTTCAGGAGCCGGAGATTCCTCCTTACACTCTGACACTGAGCCGCTGGAGGTGGACAACAGTCTCCCACACACCAGGTCGGCAGCTTTCCCATCCATGACGGACAAGTCTGTCACTGTTTTCTCTCTTAGCGACATGTCCCCATCGTCATCATCATCTATCAGCACAAATTCCTTGAGGTAAACCATCCCCACCCCGTGGAGACTGTGGTTGCCTGCTGATTCCTCCATGATGTGGGCGTCCACAAAGGTCAAAGTTGAAGTCTCTGTCAGGGTCTCATGTGGGTCCGTAGAGCTGTCTTCTGGCCCTGAGTAGGCCTGGCTGCTTGAGTCCATCATCCATGTGGAGTTCCTGTTCACACTCTCCTCATTAATGCTGTCCTTTTGGTCTTTGTTTTTAGAGATGATGTCTGGCACCTTGCCTGTGCCATCCCAGCTAGTGACTTGCTCTCTCCTATTGTGGGAACCGTTCTCGGTGGCATGACCATTTCCAGGATACATCTTAAAAGCCACCTTCTGGTAGTCATGGTAGGCCTGCATACAGCTGCTCCCTGTTGGAGAAGAGAGAGGGATGCTGGCAGTTTCGCCCTTTCCTTGCTTCCTCATGTGTTTTCCTTTGCTGCACTGAAACAGAACAGATGATTTCATGCGAAAGCTCATTCTTGACCTCGGAAATCGTAAGATAGAAAGTGGACTTTCTTGTTAAAGGTAGAAAACTAAAGCCTTACTTTCTCTACTGTGGGATACTAAGCTCAAGCTTTGGACTTGACACCAATCCTTAATGGAAGTTTAAAGCATCTAAGATCAGACTACATGACATGTGAATGGAAAAAAGTCCTTATATTGGAAATTATTATGACCCTCAAGATATACTATTTAATTCACCAGTTACCTCTATTCTGCTGCTATCAATTTCAAACTAACTACAGACTAGCTACAGATACTGTTCCAACATTTTATGAATAAGCCTATGAATAACAATAGGTGTTAAAAAACCGTCAAAATTATTTGTGGATTAAAGACAGGACATTAGAAAATATCTTTGTTTCTGACAATATCTCTGACATTTAAACTGAAATAACTCAACAACTGTTGGATGGAGAAGCTCAAATTTTGGAACAGACATTCATGGTGCCCAGAGGATGAATCCTAATGCCTTCGGCTGTCATCCGAGTGTTCCTCCAACTCTTCCTTTATGACCAAAGACCTGCAAAATCAATGACATTCCCCTGAGCCTCAGCATGAGCCTCGAGCTTCCAGAAAACCTCTGTGCTCCTTGTCATATATTCTCATAGTCTCCGGATATCTACTGGAGGGGTGAAAATCAAAACGCTAAATGAGAGAGTCATTTGGCGTTTTGATAAATGTGTTGGAGCGATGTTGAACATGTCACACCAAAATCTCACCTCAGTGTTCAGTTGGTTTGAGATCGTGTGATTTTCATACTCATCAAACCATTCATTGAGCCCTGTATGGAAGCACCTACATTTGCTACGATTTTCCACTCATGTACATCATTATTGTGTACACTGTGACAGACAATTTTATCCATATAACCTACCCTGGTATACCATGGATGGATTGTGAGATAATGGGCCACTGGGTACAGATACTGTATGTGAAAGCCCCCTCAAGACACCCAAACTGAAAGAGGTTTGTGATTTGTTTGTTTGGTTTGTGGTTGTTTTGTCTCACTTTGCAATCAATTTGCGTTTTGTGGTCATTTTACATGTCTTTCTGGTTGTTTTGTATCTCTTTGCTGATCATTTTGTCTCTCTTTGTGGTTGCTTTGTGAGTGATTGTAGTCATTTAGCATCTCTTTGTAGCCACGTAGTGTGTCTTTGCGGTCATTTTGGATCTCATTGTGGTCAATTAATCTCTCTTTGTGGTCGTTGCCTGGTTGGTTTACTTTCCAACAAGAAATGTTACTTCAGACAGAGGCTCTGGCGCTTGGTCCCCAGGGAATGTGGCCAGTAGGCCCATTCAGTAATCCTTCCTTGTAATATCCATGTTATTATAATTGAGTATTAATATTGTTCACATCTCTAGCTAATACGACAACAAGGGCAGGTAATAGTAAGTGCAGTAGAGATGTTTTATGAACAACAGTGGGCTGCTAAGAGAGAACAGGCTGTCATTTAGTATCGGCCTGTCTGAATAAATAAATGAAGCTGGTACTTTTAAAAGAAGCAAAAAATAACTTCAATTCCCTGAGGATCAGCTCTTTGAAGAAGGAGACAGATGAACTCTTCTAAAGTGCTCTAAGCAAGGAAGGCGTGTGTATGTGTGTGTATGATCTATTTAATGCACACACATACACCCTTCCAATCTCCACAGATGAAGTAAAGAATTCATCACTCTCCAGAACATAGTTTAGGCTTGATGTCAGGTGTCTCTATCCATCAGCCAGAGCTACGGTACTAGAAGTATTTCTGTCACATCTTAGTTTGCTATGCATGTATTTTTTTTTTTTGAGACATGAGATGTTTACAGTAAGTCCACAAAGACTTCTTCATTGGGAGTGTTTCCATTTTATGGCTCTACATGCTAAACGCACTGCACGCCATATAGGAGCTTCACAGACTGATCCTCTTGCACTTGACTGATTCGTAAAAATGACAGAATTGGGACTCTATAAATGAATAATAACGGCAATGTACATGTTCAAGCGACCGTCAGCGTGCTTCACCACAGCTTGTGGTGGTGACTGAGCAACAATAGATGAAAAATAGATATGATTTAAACACACACATTGCATTGCCGCTTTGCTTAGCACTTGGTTGGTGGCTCTGTTGTCTCAGTAGTGACTACGGGAAGGCTCACAACAGTTTTTATTGTGGAAGAAGGAACTTATACTATCACCACAAGGAGAAATGAGACAATAATGTTAACTCAAGTACTTATAGTTGACATTTATAACCTCAAAATTGTATGTCCAACTCTAAAGTCCTGACTCTAAAGAGTATAAATACTCTATTGCCAACCACAATTTGAAGCATTTTAATGCAAAAGTCCCTTTTGCAGAGTGACATAACATTTTTACAGCACTATTTAGCTTGGTTCTTTTGGCAATATATACTGTTACATGAGTGTCACTGCTAACAGCAGCACTATACTAGGGTTACACAACATACCTAACACTGTCCTATACAATAACTAGACTATTAGGCTATATATCCCTCACAGAACTGATTGAACAAGAACAGGTGCAGGATCATACATGCAGAAATCCCAGTTTTCATAAAAATCCACTTAAATTCAAATATTTGAAAAATGCTTTTACCTCAAGCCTTAAGG
The DNA here is from genome assembly GCF_016859285.1 of Xiphias gladius. Taxonomy (NCBI): domain Eukaryota; kingdom Metazoa; phylum Chordata; class Actinopteri; order Istiophoriformes; family Xiphiidae; genus Xiphias; species Xiphias gladius. Next base: position 25,168,330 of record NC_053418.1, on the reverse strand, counting down.
AGAATCACATGGCGGAGGTGGGATGACCCGGCGTGCGTCCAGCTGATCTCCAGTACAGCTGCTGAAACTGATTTCTCCTCCACCTGGATGTCTATTAACAGAGATTCTTCACACGCAACCTCCCCTCATCTTGTACTACAGCTGTACTACAGCTGTACTCAGCGTGTGCGCAAGGAGGCAGTCACGTGACATTGCACTGATCGTAATCACACCGGCAGTAATGCCTTTTTTTCTTTCGTTACTTTTCTTTTGTTGCTTTTGCTGTACTATGTGATTGTCTGACAGAATGATGTCCACAGTTATACAGTTGCACATGTTAACACATGGAAACAATTAGTATCTACAGAATATAAAGACATTCGCTTTTTGAACCAAAAACTTACTTACATATAGTACAGCCAGTATGAAATGTTGACTAAAAAAGGCACCAGATTTATTAATCTTCTCATCTACCTCTCGGCAAGAGAGTGAATATTTTGTATTTTACAAAATGTCAAATTCTTTCTTCAATATACTGTTAAGAAAAATCCAACCTGAGTGTTTTAATGCCATTTTCTATCATTTTAAAGTGAAGGGAATTAACTAGTGGAGTTGTAATCTTGACTAAACCTGACCTTCAATATTTTTCTCATGAATGTGAAAATGTAAGTGAAATGAAGGTTTTCTCTTCATCTCGGAAAACCACAGATTAAACCTTCAGTCTTTTCTTCTCTTCATGCTGGGAACCATCTCCCTGATTCCTTTTTTGAAACGTTGCAGTGGTGCAGGGATGCATGAAAAGCCACTTCTCTCAGTCCCATGCACGGAATCTGTTCCAATAAATAATACAGGAGGACAGACCCTCACATACATGAAAGCTGCAAACAGGAATAACGACGGGATCAAATATTGAAAAGCCTTCATGCCCTGTGGGGACGATGTCTGCATTAGCCTAGTATAGTCAACGGGTAGACAAGGCATCTGACAAAGTGCTCATGTACAGTTGATGTATTAAACCTACAGCACAAAGTCCTGCTGCTAGAACTAATCAGAAATCTTTCAATTCAAACGATTTCTCAGCTATTATGATCTCTTCGGGTTCAAAAGAATATCTGACAAGAACACAATCGTGTCAGTAGAATTGCTGTGGTATTAACTCATCCTCCTGAATGTAATTGAGCCATCATTTAAGGAATAGTTCCACATTGTGGGAAATACACTTACTCGCTTTCTTTGCTAAGTCAGATGAGAAAATCAATACCACTATCGTGTGTACAGTAAATATTGAGCAACAGCCTGCATCAGGTGATTAGCTTTCCTCAGCATAAAGCCTAGCATCGCTCTGTCCAAAGTTCAAAAATACATCTACCAAGACATATAAAGCTGCCTTCTTCACCGGTTTTATTCCCATTCGTTTATTATGAACACAAAGTGCAATGTGAAAAAGGACAAGCTGTGTTTTTATGTGGAGTTGCTTGGTGCAACTGTTTCTTGCTGATGGTGACCATGTGCAGGTGTTGGCTGGCAATTTTATTTTATTTACGTTAGGGTGGAGCTGGCCCTTCTGCCACCAGTCTTTATGCTAAGCTAAGCTAATCGCCTCCTGGCTACAACTCAGTACTTAGCACACGGGCATTAAAGTGGCATTGAACTTCTCATGTAACTCTCACCAAGAAAGCAGAAAAGTGTATTTTCCAAAATGTCGAGCTATTCCCTTTTAATGTTATTATTTACACCTGTGCATTTTTGGCTATGACATGTCATAAAAAATGCATTTTGGGTGTATATGTAACCTGGAAACATGGAGAGATGTCATTTACTGTAGATACTGGTTCATATGTAACCCGAAATGAATAAGGTCTAACTTGCTCTAGTTAATCTTGGCTTAGGGTAACGTATGTGCCACAATTTCTGTTGTAATAAAATTGTGTAGTCAGCGCCAATATGGCATGACAGTACACCACACCCAAACTTCGCTCTCTTCCTGTTACACTCAACATCCTTCCCCTTCACACAATTACTGTGTGATGTACTAGTGTAATCTTATGTCATTTTTCAGTTTTTTAATTTTTAATTTTTCAGCCTGGTCATCTAAATTCTGAGTCAGTGCTATAAATGACAGAACAATAAGTTCAGTCAGAACTTAACTCTGTATCTGTAAACAACAACACAAATGCAAACATACATATGTATGTGTGTGTGTGTATATATCTATATATATAGATATAGATATAGATATATATACACACACACACTTACATATGCAGCGAAAGCATTACAGGTATGACATTTTTTCACGTCGCAGTAAGAGAAGAACAGATGTAAATAATATATTTAAGGTTCCATTCAGCTGCTTCGGTTCCAGGCTCCCGGTATTGTTCATGCTGGCTCCCTGTCACGCTTCAGTTACACCTGTGCTCTTACTGCTATGACGAGTTCACACAAAACCTATAAATTATTGATCACCTCTTTTGTGCCGACTAACCTCTGATCGGTCTGAACTGGTTGATAGTTAAAGGGGCAGGGACAAGAGGGTTGATAAAAATACAAGCAATAGATAATCTATCAACAAAAGTCCAGCAGGTGTTGGTGGTGCAGCAGTCACACCTACTATCAGCACTACCACCATCACAGACACACTGTATCCCTTTAACAGTGTGGGATGGATGAGTCTATGATAATAAAGAATGGTAAAACTGCACACTCTGAACACTGATTCAGTGAAAAAAAAAAAAAAATCTATCAATTTTGGGCACCTTTCCTTCTTCAGCATAAAAGCCACTGAGCATGTGATTGACACAGTGTAGGACAAATGTTTCAGATCACTTAGATCATGGGGCAATCAACATGAAACAGTTGTAGACTCCATAGACAAGTCATTCGTGGCCAAAGATGGCCTCCAACATCAATACAGCCCCATTACTCAGATAAAAGAAACGACAGACTAGATCTGTAGAGTTTAAAATTAAAAGCTTGCATCAGAGTTGCAAGTTGTCCACCTGCAAGGCAGCATCTCACTGAATCAGTGTGCCTTTTCCTTTGGTTCCTCTCGGTTATACAGTATAAATCATCCGCCATCTGCTGCAGGTTGTAAGTGTCTCCGCAAGTCAATTTACATTCCTGTTGTAATTTTTTTGCAATGACTCATCAAACAAGGAAGACAAAAGAAAAAAAAAGTAAACCGATTCACACTGCATTTAAAATAGGTCCACATTCACGTCTGAACATGGCACATTTTATTTGAAAGCGAAAGTTTTTACAGTAAAGTCTAATACAAAAGTCTGTTTTATTCAATGACATGGCTCTTTTAGTACTGTCAAATCCACTGATTTTTTGTTTTGTTTTTTTAAATCAGGTTTGACTGTAGAACAATACTCTGACATTATCATAGGAATTGCAGTGGTTACATTCAATGAAGCTGATAACACTTAACAATAAAAGAGGAAGCTCAGAAGCAGATACATCTATTAATACATGTTCTTATGAAAAAATATGTAATTGAAATTTTGTAAGAAAGGTAAAATTAACTCTACAAATATTTTATTTTATTATCATATGAGGAAATGCTTTAATGGTGAAGGGTGATAAGCTGATTGTCCAGACCAGCCTTGTTGAATTTAATTACTGAAATGCACCGCGTAGTCCAAAATGAAACAGAAGGTAATGGAAGAAGTAAAATATTAACATTTTATTGTGTTTTGACAACACTACTTTTATCAACACTATACGCTCATCAAGACCTAGAAATCAGTCCCACCATGTGAGAAAAGTTGTTTCCTTGTTGCTACATGTGAGGCCTTGGACGGAAGACTGACCCCATTTTTGATCGTCTCCCAAAACCTGATTGTCACTTTGCCTGGTACCAACAGAGGCTCCTTAAACTGAGCAGTCATGTTGACAGGAGCTGTGATGACTTCGGACCCTGATGACACAACAGAGCAATGAGAAGGTCTGACAACTACTGCTGAAGATAGCTCAACACAATCATTTTGTCTTTGCACAAAATTCATTAAAATAAATCTGCATACCTTTGTGCTTTTCGATTTCTGCCAAGCAGACCGACAGCATCCAGAGACTTGGCGCGGTCTGTGATCTGCAGCCAAAGAGCCTGGCTGGTAGAGAGAGGAGTCGAAAGAGGGAGTAGCCAGAAAGGGACCATACACACTGCAGGTAGGTACTCCAGGGAACTCTGAGCTCTACCTGCTTCATGCTTTCTGGCACAGGCTCCTCTGGTTGGCCTGCCAGAGGAAGGATACATAACAAGAAAGGGTCTGAGTCTGCGCCCATGTATGTTATGGTGCTTGGGTGAGCCTAGCCTCTATGGGTTATCATTAAATGCAAAACTGCCACTGTAAGAGGAAGACATTACTTCATGTTCCTAGTGTAAAAAAAGCCTAAAAACACTGTTAGCAAAAATCAACATTGCACTGCTCACTTTCATATTCGTTCTTCGTTAAGCCTCTGTGGGCTTTGTGGAGCTTGTTCTTGGACAGCAGTGTCAGGACGCTCTCCCAAACTGGGCATCCGGAACGAGAAGTGGCAGAGAGGCGGATGTCAACCTCCACCCCTGCATCAGTCTGCCGGTACTCCAGGACTTGGACCTGCAGCATGAACGGACCTTTCTTCAGCTCATCAATTGGCTGGAGGGTTTTCAAACTCTGGCACACAAGAACCAGACCTGTAAGAGGAATTCCCAATTACCACCATATCGCCAGCCTTTTCAAACCTTTTATTATAAGCACACCAATGAAACATGGGAATCAGGGCATTGGGAATAGCTAAATATGATGTACTTAAATGTGTGTTCTGGGTGTATGAGACATCTGCAAAAATACATGTAAGAGTAATCTTATAAAAACAATCTGGTTTGATCAGCTCAGGCATGAAATTTGAGTTTGCGACTCAAATTTCTTTCACTATCTACTGATCGAGGCCTGAATTCTGTCAGATTCAAGCCTCGAAACTCTGAAACCACTCCAGGGCTATATTCATTTTTTGACTTGATAATGCGCCCTCCTGACTCCAGGCGATATGTTTGTATCTGTGCTTATGTGACAGCAACTGATTCGGGTCAAAGCTGCTCATTGGCTACACTGTTCCATGTCCAGATGACATACAACGTTTCACTTACATGCTTCTATTGCCCGCGGGACAATATTGATTGGATATTGGTCGGACATTTTTGCCTGGTATAACAAGGTGTATGGCATAGACATCAAGCCCGGAATCGAACTCGCAATTTACAGCTGTTCAGCATCTGCACCGCGTCCACAATCTCGGATGATCGGGCTGACCGCAGCGAAGAGACTCATTTCAACAGACTTTAAATCCCCACGTTTTCAAAGGTGAACGGCTGAAATGGTTTTTAATCATAAAGACAGATAAACCGAAGTTCACCCGAGCCAAGTACCTAAAAAAAACTGCATGCCCATGTGGACGACTCCAAGACTGGATCTAGTGACTGAACTTGGCTTTTGGGATTTTCTCTGGTCATTTGCTTTTTTTAATGTCTGTTGGTTGAAAAATTCTCAGAATGTCAAAGGCTTTGGGCACTTCAGATGTTTCGATTCGTATCCATCATACAGTGGTCACACCAAACACTGAAACATCCTCACTAGGCTTTCAGCACCTAAAACTTAGCACCTAAAACCTAAAACACAACTGTACATCAGGTATGCTGGATGGAAAGTGTAACCTGCTGGGCTGAGCCTGAAGTTTTCATCAGTGAGCACCATCAGCAGCAGCCTGCCACAGATACGAGCGGGTGATCGCTGTATCACTGTCTGGATATAATCCCACCCAACCGCCTCTGCTGCAGAGAACCCTCAACACGGGGAGCTCCAGCCTTAGAGAGACAGATACGCTGGGTTTGAAAGCTCTCTCCTTAACATTTCAATGGAGGTGGACGCAGCTCGCCTGCACTTGGGGACCGTGCAAACAGCTTCACACGTCGTCGTCGTCGCTGTTGTTGTCAGGTGGTGTGTCCGTGTCAGGTGAGCTCCAGGATATTTGATGTAGAGGTACGCGAGAGTACTTGCGAGTGTGGCAGTGTCGCACATTTTTGTTCCTTGTTGAACAAACTTAGTAAATGTAAAAAAAATAAATAAATACGCTGACAATACAGCGAGCGAGGCGACGCCGTAACTCTGCGCATTCCCCATTGTTGCTCAGAGAGTTGCTGTAACACCACACGGCACGGCGCACGCAGAGTGCGCCAGCCCCCGGGGGGGGAGTCCTGGCTACTGCCACCCCGGGGCCCCTCCTCCACGCTTTCTGCTGCCCCCCCCCCCCCCTCCATACAAACCAAGTCGTCGCGTCGTCAGTTGACATACGGCGTCGCGTCTCGCTCCAACAAGCGTCAGTCGTGTGTTGTGCTGTAAACGCTGCGCGCGCGCGCGCCAAAAAAAAAAAAGTCTTTCGCTAAAAAAAAAAAAAAAAAAAATCGAAAACACTATTGTAGTTGTTTTATCTGCTCCTATAATCAGGTGTGGAGGATCCATATACGACTGTATGTGTGTATGGCTAGATGGCAAGTGAAAGTGACAATACGCATCAGTATAAACTCATCTCACAAACAGAGGCGGTAAATAACCAGTCAGGTAGTGTGATTTGGAAATGCTGGTAGTTTACTTGAATGTTTCAGTTTTTTGAGAAATTATACTGCATTTGATAAACTTGTAAGAGAATGTTTTACTACCGTTTTAAATGCCCAACATTAAAGGATTTCTTCACCCAAACTGCAAAATACAAAATAAAATAAAATAAAATTAGATAAAATAAAATACAATTAAATTAAAATTAAAATATTTTCTCACTTAACTCTAGTGGTGTCTAGGTTTTGAGATATCCACTGCTTAAACTTCTGTTGCCACCCTAATACAAGGGAGGTGGCAGCAGAATGAAGCTGTGTCCTTACCAAAGATGTTTCAGATGATCTGAATTAGAGTTGTAGACTTGAGACTTGGATTTGAGTCAGACTTCAGTCACAGATATGTGGACTTCAGTCTTGACTTGAACTACTTGAGAGTCGACCTTCTAAAAGCTAAAAGCAAAACATTCAAGTCTCAAGTTTTGATCTGATAAAATCCCACAACAATAATAATAAATAACATGGGGACAGGGAGGCCTTTGCTGAAGAAACTAGACAAAAGACAACAAATATTTGATTATAAAAAGTATGAGGTATTTTTTATTGACATTGTTATTTATGGAAATAATTGAATCCTGTAATAATAGAGACATGAACACATCTGTGTCCTGCACTACCCTAAGCAGGTCTGTGCCGTACTAACCAAACCGTAGTCCATTTGTGTCCCATGTTCTCAAATAAGGATGACTATCACTGTTGCCGCCAAGTAGTTTGGGGTATGTGGAACTGAGGGAGCGTCTGTGTCTGATGACCACTAGCTCCTTCTGGTACTAGTTGATGTTGACCAGCAGCGTGGCGCTCCTCTCTGTATTCATGAGGAAGACGAGCATGAAGAGGGCGATCTTAAACTCAGGGCTGGTCCCGATGAAGGCACTTCCAATGGGCGTCACCACACCACGCCAGCTGAACTGGAGGTTCAGGACATGGTCACCTTGATCAAGCTGCGGTCAGAAACACATGAATTTTAGAAACAACAATGAAGTTATTATGCCATTTCCTTTCTGATGAACTGTTACACTTACTGAGTCAAGCTCCCTGGCTTTCCATTCTTTGTAGTCCAAGTCCAACTGGATCCAGTTGTGCAAATCATTGATTTCTGTGCCAGATTTTGATTTACAAAGACATGCTCAAATCCACAGGAGTCCGGGCTGGTGCATGTTTCAGTATTGCAATACCACACAAAATAAAATATTACTTCAAAACAATTAGATAACCTTTACGCAATTGTAGTAAATCCCTGGATCGCTTTCTGTACACATGCTGATTGAATGATGAATCTAACAAATGGACAAGCATCTGTATGGAATGGATGGCTGTTTCGGTATCTCACTGTGCTTCTCTGTCTGTGGTAGAGGTGGAGCCAGATCAAATTTAGCTGACTCCTAAACAGCCTCAAGTCAGAGATGAAATGTCCTATGCTCACCAGGTACTTATGATCCCACTATGGAGAACTCACATTTGTGACATTCACGTCGAGGCCAACCGACTCTGGTGCAGGAGTTTGTCCCAATAAAGAACAGATCGAATTAGCAAACTGAGAGAAGACAGCTTAGCTGCAACACTATTCAGTCATTTTAAATTCATTTTCAGACTAATGTGGGTCAAAAATAAAAATACGTACCTTGCAGTCATCATACTTCTTGGAAGCTACCACTCCTTCATCTTGGACAACAGCAGAGTACTCACTTGTCTGTTTCACTATAGGTCCACTCTCCACCAGCCACTTCATATCCCACAGGCGTTGGACTATGTCCGTTAACTCCGGATTGGCAATTCTAGACAAGTATGAACTCCTTCAGCTCTGAGGTCCAAACATTGAAATTGTATAGAAACCAGAGAGCGCTTTGTCTCAGAGACACAGGTTTTCCACCATCGCTGTGATGCATTTCTGAAAATGCAGTGATGCGGTGATCACAACTTCAAATGCATTCATATTCTTTTTACACAGTTCCCTTTACTTTTCACACAGGCCTCACATAGAAAACATGGTTTTAAAAAAACATAACACATGCTGATTTCACTTGGGAGCATCAGTGGTTCCTATTATATTGTCAAACGCATGTCTCAGTCAAATCTATTTCTGTTGTGTAGGCTCACTCACTTTGTGGGAATATGCGCAGAGGTACAAAACTGTAGACTCCATAATCTGTATAAAGTCACACATGTAGGACCACAGCAGGTTGGTTAAATGGGATTTGCAAGGTGGGAGGAAAAAGAGTAGGACATGATGCAGATATAGCTCATGTAGGTAAAGGTTGGAAAATCTATGGAGAGATTGCAGTTGTCCAGCTAGGAGGCAAGAGTACAGTAGATTTAACCAGTCTAAATATAGTGGTTTTTGAAGTGGACCTGGACTGATGTGGTCTAGATGTGAAAATAGCAATGAAATTTCTATTTTTTTTGTGTTATCACAAATAGAATGAAGGCTTCACAAATTTGAAAGTGGGTTTCAGGCAGTGTTAAGGCTATTGCTAAAATTTCTAACACACAGTAAGAGGTGCAAAAAACAGAGAATCGGTTGATCAGCACTGTCCCCTCAACTGCTGGATCTTAAGAGAACTTCAGTGTTTTTACAGACAGTCACTGATCAAAGCCGCCACCATCTGTCAGATCTCTTGTCCTTGACAGTGGCTAAAAGTACGGCTAGTGCACTGGAACAAACAGGACACGTTAGACTATTTTAAGACATGAGGCTTGTTAGCACACTATGAGAAATGTTTAAAAACTCTTCATTCACAATCATTTCTAAAACAAAACCCCGTAGCACATATTTACAAACATTTTCCAGTCAGTCACTCCATCACATTAGTTATAGTTGTTCTTCACTGATATATTTTAAGTGTAAGAACATGTATTGCTTATAAATGCCCCCCCCCCAAAAAAAAACAGTGAAGTGTAATTTTATTACTATTTTATTATACTATTCAAAAAAGAGGGAAGTTAACCATTCTAAATAGCTGCATTTACTTATTTTGAATTACTGTGCTGTATAAAACAAGCCTTAATAAATGTCCCATGTCTTGATGTGGAATATCAATTGACAACATTCATACTCAAGCTGACAGGAGACATTCTGTGTGTCAGAGAGTTTAAACAGTTCTTCAGAAGGGTTCCTGAGATGATGGAGATGTTCTCATGACATCTTCTGTCACTTCACTTCATCCAAACAGAAGCAGCAGCACGATGCAGACTGAATTGACTGCGATCAGAGGCACTGCGGGGCAAGACAGACAGCATGGCGTGAGAAAGTGTCCCTGGGCATTTTCTGTGTCAGTCACCATTGAACCAACTGTCACCCACCTCTCATCACTGTCCTCACAGAACGGACAAGGTTCATCAGCTGCACTCTGACACCTGGTTCATCTCCAAATCCTCCGACACTTTGGTCCACTCCCCAGCCAACTAAAGATGGATAACACACACACACACACACACACACACACACACAGATCGATCGACAAAATAGATAGAAAAATTAAAATTGACTAAGTATTTTTCTTTCAAAAAATAAAGTATTGTATTTTTATTCTATTTTCGCTAGATAGTGTTATATTTGTTGTTATACCAGTGATTACATTTCCCACCTTTAGCTAACACTGTAATGTCTGATTGTTGTACATCGGTTTTGTTAATAAAGCTGTCTAAAACAAACTTTTAAATGTAGGAGATTGTAACAAGTGTTCATTAGATTTAAATAGCGACCAACTACTCTGTCACACAGCTTTCGTTGTTCATTAGAGGCTTCTACAGCAACTTTAAGCAACGTCGATCTTCACCGAGATATCCGAAATCTCTACATTTGTTCTAGCTTTTAAGTTACAACGTAGTTAGCATTAGCTAACCCAGTTTCGAATTTTAAATGACATATAATGGCGCGGTTTTGACTAGAGCCACTTACTTTTACTGAGAAATCTTTCTTCGTGCAACACAGCGACAGCATTGACACACAGAATTGCTGCCTGAATGAGAGAATACAAAGTAAATGCCATGTTGTCTTGACAAGTAGCTAGCTGTGAGATAGCTGACAGTACGTATTTCTGACGTAGCCTACGGTGGCTGGGGGGGCAAACCTTTTCGCTTGGCATACACAAATACCGAGGTGCAGTTAGTCGGTGCAGTGTCCCGTTTCCTTATGAACAGTGGGAAAGAAGTACTCAGACCTTGTACTTAAATAAACTGGAGTGAAATAGTGATACTACACTTTAAAAAGAAGAAAAAAAAGACTCAATTTCAATGAATATTACTGCATTCAAAATATATCAAGTACATTAACCATTATTTAAGCAATCAGCTTAAAGTACAAAATATATCAAGTATCAGAAGTAAAGATAGACATTATGCTGCATGTCAAATTTCATGTCTAGTTATATTATGTTACTGGATTATCATCAATGATGTAAATATAATGTAAGTAGCATTTTAATGTTGCGGCTGTCCTAGTAGAGCTAATTTAATTTAAGTTTACATTAACGTTAGCTCTCAGATGAAGTAAGTGGTATAAAAAGTATGTTTCCCTTCAAAATGCAGTGAATTAAATGTATATATAGCATATAAAAACTAAAAATGCTCAATAACTTCCAGTTTGTACTGAAGTACAGTACTTGAAAATGTACCACTTTCCACCACTGCTAAAAGTCAGTCAGCCACCATTGATAACTGTGCTACTCCAAACATTTAAACATTAGTTAACAAAAGTATCATAGTGCAAGTTGCAATAACCTAAACCAAGATGAAATTGTTTTACAGAAGCACCACGTTTGCTTTTTAACAGTTGGTGTGTATAATGTGTCCCTGTTAAATACAATATTTGGTAGCAGTCTTTAATAACATTTCCAGAACTGAATATCCCTAATAGCCACAATCAAGAGACACACACACACACACACACACACACACACAACAGACCCATGATTCATGAGAATAAAAATCTTTATTAGTGTTTTATGAAGTCTGCATAATATGCCACACGCCTGAGAAGCTTATGGTCAGAAAAAAAAAACAAAAAAATATTTTTTAAAAAATTAAAAAAAAAAAAAAAAAAAAAAGGAACTGCTCTATCAATACCGCCCTCTACTGGTAAAACAACTGCGACATCTACTGTACTGACTGCTTTGCAAAAAGATTACTGTTAAATACACACATACTGTACTACTGTTATGTATATGTACGTCTGGTCCACGTCAGTTTTTGTAATGTTTTTTTTCACATTCATATGTTGTAGGCCAAAGATAAAAACAATGTAACACTGGACCCTAAACACATGGTTCAGTTCCCCAAATCCAAACGCCACTAGGTGCACTTAAAGTACAATCACTAGTGCCGTAAGGTAAACATTTACATTGAAAAAGAAGGGAGGGGGAAAACATGTTAAACTCGCAACAGCCACATAATGACAAAAATGGCAGAGTTTAAGCTAGTAAGTCTTCTTGTACATACTGTATTTTATAGACAGAACAAATACAATACACACATTAACACAGAATGTCCCAGTGTGCAGGCACATTCGCTCTTCTTTTCTCATGGAAGAAACTTGCTCACCTCCCATGTTTCTGTAACATTTTGAAAGCCAATTATATCTGGTTGACCTTAACCCGCTTAATTGAGCACCAAAAGGCTACAAGAGGTCACGTGTGTTTTTCAAAAAAAGTGACGAGATGAATAAAAGAATGGCCATTACAAAGTTTTACATGTTTCTGGAATCATTAGAACCATTACAGGAAAGTAGATTTTGGGTCTCAGGCAAATCTGTTGTTTTGTGTACTTTAAATGCACCATATTTCTCTGCAAAGACAAAGGATAGAAACAGGCTACACATCATTTGGGGCAGTGATATTTTTTTTTTGTTTGTTTGTTTTGTTTTTGTTTTTTTAAACCAAGACAAAGAGCTGCTATTGGAAAGGAATTCAAACTGAAACTTTTGGGTAAAATGAAGGAATGATCCATGCCCTCCATGTCACTTTAGAAACAATTGTGGTCTTGAAAATATTACTCCAATAAAAAGTGAACGACAGAAAATTTTAAGTATATTTATATATAAAAATACATGAGAATACAAAAAAGTAGCAAAACAATGGGGATATAGGCTAAAAACAGAATGAATTTATTGATACCTTCAATTTCTCCTGGTGAGCCGTTTAATGCTTCACCTTGGAGAGCCCCAGGACTCCCAGTGTTGTGTCAAAAAGAGGGAGAGAAAAAAAAAAGCTTTTACATAACAACTGATATTCTCTGGTCCCTGCCCAGTGCACCCTACAAAACCTGGCTAACATTTCTTTAGCTTCCATACCAGGTTGTTTAGTGCGGACTTATGTCAACTAAACCAAGGACACGTAGAGTGCCGTATGATTATAAAGAAATACAGCCAGAATGAGTTTGCAGTTTGTTTAGGGTTTTGATTTGTTTTTTTAAACTAACATTCCTATTTGTCCATTAACAGGTATGTCTTATAAAGACACACGTCAAGAGTTACAAAAAAGGGCCATTCTGGCAAAGTCGATTCCATCAAATTTCACAAAACACATTGTGGCATTTCCTTCAGAGAAGAACGGCCACCAAGGCCATCGTTTCTTCACCAAGCCTCCTCCCCTTGACAAAAGATGGGGCCAAGTTTCCCAGAGAAAAGTAAACTTAGGTTAAGAACAATGGTTGGGGTCGGCTGGAACAAAAATCATTTTAGCATTCAAGCTCGTGTTACTCATACAAGCAATCTTCAATACTGAGAAACTATTCACAGATATTTTTGGTATTTCCCCTACTTCCTGGACTAAAAACCAATATACATTTTATTTGTACCACAAATAGATCTAATATTAAGGATTTGGGGAAAAGCAATTTAACAAGGTGCATGACATAGATGGGTAACAAAGTGCCAATTTTTTTTTTTTTACTGAAAAGTCTGTATGTGTGTGTGTGTGTGTGTGTGTGTGTGTGTGTGTGTGTGTGTGTGTGTGAGAGAAACAGTGCAGGTGCATTTGTTCTTCAGTGTGTATGTGTGTGTGTGTATGTAAGTGTGTGTAAATTTTAAAGAGGGATGTGGAACTGGGCCACAAATACTATGAAGTATGTTACAGAAAATTCATTCTGTGGGGTTTCCATTTTTTTCATGAAAGGACTCACAAGTTTAGAATTTAATGATCTTTGTAATGGGCTGCGTTTTTTTTGGGCGTTTTCTTAGCTGTTTAGGACATACTGGAGCAACGTGCAGATGGGGAACCCATCTGGGTTAGAACCTTGTCCAGCCACTGCAGGGGACCGTTCAAATGCAGCTCTATCCAGCAAGGAGTACTTGTGACAGTCTGCCGCCTGGGAAACAAAGGTATATATTTTAATGTCTCGGCTGTGGTTTCACATTGAACCACACGCGACTAAACATGCTTTACGCTGTACTTTAGTATGTGTAGAATGCGACCAAGAAGAGGATGTCGTGTGAAGGAAATATATGTGAAAATAAAATCTACTATGATAACTCCAACTCACAAACAAGAATAACTCCTGGATTTGCATCACATGTGACAACATCTTAGGTTATCATTAATAAGGACATAAGACACATTCTGAAAAAGAAAACCAAAACAGTGCTACTACTGAGGAAGCAAAACTTAACAAAAGTCTAGTCTTCAGTCGGAGACCGTAATGTATAACCAAGTCAGTTTAAGCCTAGTTTGTGATGCATCAGTCAGAATCAGTTTCTTAACTAAAAGTTTTAGATCAGTTTTCCATGTCTTTATTCATATTTAAAAATCAGCTTAATTCAAACCTGATTAGATATGAAGCTTGTAGAAATGAAAACTGTTAAAATATAGTCTGTCGGCATTGCTCACCTGTACTCGGCTCCCCAGCCTTTAACAAAGCTCATGCGGATGGTGCACATCCTGGTGAGCTGGTAGACAGCCTCAAAGCCCTGGTTAACTGACTGAGCCAGCAGGGCTGCAAATTCCTGGTTGTTGAAGATTTTTAGATTACAACCTGAAAGATCCAAGAGATTAACAGGGCAGCAGTTAATGGGGGCCTTTCCAGGGCCTTGACATACCAAGCTGACATTCGGCTTTTGGCTGGCACTGGTCTGTCATTGTGCGTCTGTTGGTATTTTTTGCCCAAAATTTTTATGGTGTGTTGAGCATCACTGGCTCTACTTGTCCTTAATCTGTGGCAGTTGGGTTGCATGAGAATCCTGAATCAGCATCAGAACAAGTAGCTGAGAACGTGAGCTCTAACTGGCTGTTCACCCAAGCCAATCAGTCGTTTCATTAATTTAGTAGGGTTTTTATTTTATTTTCACCTTCAAGCAAAACTTTACAATGCCTTGTTTTAAAAATCAGACACATTGCAAATTAGCATAGTCAGTGGTGCAGAAGTAGACTATACCGCAAAGGTGGTTTGAGAGCTATCTATGGATGCTGTGATATGTTTGATAAAAGATTTTTTGCTGTGATTCTGGGTCCCTATTGGAGTCCATTGCAATTAATATGAATCTAAGACGGATAATGCTGCCGTCGAGCCACAAAGGAGGAAGCTACAAACTTTTCAGAGCGTACAGGATGTGGATTTTTACATCAAAAATACATTTTTGGTTGTGCATACTTTAAAAAAATCTTCTTAATTAAGGGTACAGTATTGTTGGTCAGCGTGGTATGTATGGTCTTCCTTGGTGTCAACTTCATTTACATGGCACCATATATTAATTCCTACGAGCTATTCAGGTTATCATTTTCTTCTTGTCAATGGGCGCCTTACTGCCAGTTTCAGCTAATTTCTCTGAATGCTACACAAGTGACATCTTCAGCATCTTACCTGGAGGAATTTTACACACTGTTGCTGGATGCCAGCCATACCGCTGGTTGCAGTTTGGACTCTGGACAAAGATGGCGCTATCACTGAGGCACTCAGCAAATACCTCCCCTCCAATGTAGTAGAGTCTAACTCCTCTTCCTGTAAAACACAGACAGAACATGTGTGTTCACCTAGTACAACAAGCAGAAGACCTTCCTTGAACAGCATTTGTGGATATGTAATACTAGTGACACATTTTGAAAGTTAACAAACTATAAGAAGCTAGGACATTGTCCACAGATGATAAATAAATAAAGTGAATCCGTGCCATACCTATGTGCCTCCGGGTCATCTCCACAGTGGCGTTCCTGTTGACATTAGAGAGCAGGCCCAGGCAGAAACGCTCAGAGTTTGAGGGATCTGTGAAACCGTCCACTGTCAGTGAGGGCTGAGAGGCGTGGAACGTCTCCCCCACACGCTGGTTCAGCTCGTAGTAGGCTATAGAGCACCAGAAGGCCGGCTCCGAGTAAGTCACTGGCTGCAGGTCTACAGCAGAAGGTTACATCAGTAAAGCTTATCCCAGTAGTCTCTTTCTGATACAACATATGCTGATGAAAAGACAGGCACTGTAAATGTCTATATATATAATAATACTCTAGTTGCCAAACTATGAATGTATTAAAGAAACAGTATTCTGTGTGTTCTAGTCTTTGTATTGTTTCAGATGGGAAGCATTTGCATCTTACCCATGCTGTGATTGACAGGAGACAGAGTGCTGGGGGAGAGCTCTGCTGGAGAACCTGACAAAGAAAAAAGAAGTCAGTGATTGGATGGGTTCACAGGAGGCCATAACATGGTTAACAGGTGGATTGATTCAAAGACTTGTGATGAAACTGGTGGTTGTCTTGCAAAGGAATTCCAAAATGATACCTTAAAACTGATCCGTTTGCATTAGAGTGAAGAAGAGATGCTGTTTACTGTTACTATAAGAAAAGCCTCGTCTGTACATCCTACATCTTGCTTGTTGAGATTATACAGTTTAAACTGTAACTTACTTGACTGCACAAAAAACAAAATGGATGATGTATAAAACAATAATTGGCTTGCTGCTGCTGTTATGGTTATCATTAACAGCGTATTGAAGATGCAAACACATGCTGTCAGCAGTGTTACAACAAGAAAGATGGTGTGTGTGTGTGGGTGTGTGTGTGTATATATATATATATCAATATAAATAAATAAATAACACAGGTTGATATCTGTCTCTCTATCTCTCTATCAATCACTCACTCACTCACTTGTATTCTGGGAACTACAAAGGATGTACCATCCTTCCTAAATTTTTCAAATATCAAATGGATGTTAGGAGTCAAAAACCAGGGAATTCACAGAGCTGTGACTTCTCAAACTATCTGGTATTGTCTTGAATCTTTGATCCAGATCAACAAGTGACACGTCAGCAGTAATTCACTTGAAAAATATAAATATATTGTAAATAAGCAGCAGGTCAAAATCAGTATCTGCAGTTAATTAATCTAAATCTCTCAACGTCGAAGCACAGGAAGGTGTTAAGCATAAAGCTTAACAGTGATTTCACTTTTACAAGGTTATGCTCTTAATATTTTGTCAACTGTTGCGTTATTATTTATTTATTATTTATCATGCATTTCATTAAATATTTGCTGGGAAAAAGTCCCACAAATGTATTCCCTGAAAAAATACATTTGACTCTGACCTGGTTTGGGAGGTGAGGCAGACAGACAAGAGAAATGGAAGGCAGCACTAGGTTAGGGTACCTGTGTCCATACTTTGATTCATCTGTTGATCGCTGGCCTCCCCATCTTCACTAATGTAGCCTGGTGGAGGCGTCTCTGTTCGGATGATGTAGGGGGGGAAAAAAAATTTCATTTTCAAAATGTAATATGGCTGTTTAACCTACTGAAATCAAAGAAACATAATTTTACTAATATCACATTTTCTTTCCTGAATTGATGTAAATAGTAAAAGCCTTACTTAAGTATATAACAGGACACAGAGAAACACAAATTTCTTTGTTTAATACAATATCATAATGATAAAAAACCCTTTACATATACAAACTAGATACCATTTAATACAATGCATGCAGAAAGCAAGAATAACTATTTCTTCCCTTACAGATTTCAGTTAGTATATTATGTAACCCTTAAGTGAATAATTTAAATATAAACACTCCCATCTGGTGCAGAGGTAAACTCACCTGGTATATAGTTGTTTGGAGGTTCAATTCCTGCAGGAAAGTTTGTGTTCTCAGGTATGGAATGAGTGTAGTCATCCAGAGGTGGCAGCTCTGGCAGAATTTCTGAGTGTCTTGGCACAAGAACAGGAGGCAGCACTACAGTGTTGGGTGAAGTATCATAAGAGACTCATATCAGTTATATGCTTTTCCAAAATTGTTTCTGTTGGTTTTTGGACAGTTTTAATGCAAACAAAAAATAAAAAAATAAAATAAATTAAAAAAAGGTACAAGTGCTTTGAAACAAGTTTCGTTATTGTGGGAAAGACTTTGCAACAGCAATAAGACAATGATGAAACACTAGAAGTCCCCAGTGAAACAGGGTGAAGCAGATTTCACTACAGATTTTAAAACTATCCATCCCTTGAAACACTTAAAGCAGTAGTTGGACATTTTGAAAGATCCACTTTTTTGCTTTCTTGCTGAGATTGATACCACTCTCATATCTATCTGTTTAATACTGTATAAGGCTATAACCAAAAGCCACCTAGCTTAGCATTAAGACTGGAACCAGGGGGAAACGGATAGCCTGGCTCTGTCCAGTGGTAAAAATATCTGCCTACCAGCACCTCTGAAACTATAAGTTAACACACTCTCTCTGCTATAGTTTAATCTGTACAAAAACCATAGGGTAAACTTGGAAATATGTGGTTTCATGAGGCTTATGTGTTGGGACTATTTCTTGGCAGGCAGAGTGACTTTCTGTATCCACTGGCTGCCTGGCAACCTGAAGATGACCACAAGACTCCAGGTATCCACTGTGCCCATTCCTAGAAACAGTCCTGCACAGAACTTCCTCTAAAACCAAAAATTGTCACTTTTTATATGAATTAGACAAACAAAATATAACATGTTAATGAGCTGAGTGAGTGTTTCAAGGGGCTGGTAGGCTTATTTTGTTACTGTTGGACAGAGCAAGAATAGTTAGTTTCCCAATTTCCAGTCGTTATGCTAAGCTAAGGTAAGTGGCTGCTGGCTGCAAGAAAGTAAATAAGTGTATTTCCTAAAATTTCAAACTATTCATTCGAGTAAACAAAAAGGAAGAAGTTTCATCATATATAGAGGTGAGCATTACACACTGGCCCACTTTCAGATCTCTAAGGCCATAACTGTCCCCGTAAGTATCAGCGTAATACTTCAGTTACTGAGAAATTAAGACAAAATGCTACATTTGGGACATGACAAATGTGTTTAAAAAGGTGCTGCTTATTCAGTTTAAATTTCCAAGTGTCAGTGGGGGTTGACAGATTTAAAAAATCACGCCATAATCATGCAGTAGACACTGAATTACAAACAGATATCCATGTTTTAGGGAACAAAAAGTCCACTGGACTGAGTCCTCTCACCTGGGGTCTCCACCCTCTGATAGTGGTAGGGGTTGATGCAGACCTCGTCTTTCTTGAGGTGGAAGGCATACTCACAGGCCTCAATGGCACGCAGCTCGTGGTGGCTGTGAAGGTCTGGCCATCGCCACAAGCTGCAATAGATAACATGCGGAAGCCCCTTCCGGTGGGAGACCTGCAAGCGGCCATCCAGGGATCTGATTTAACAGCAAACAAGAGATGGCGGTGAGATGGGTAGAAGATACACAGGGTGGGGGTGGGGGTTTGACACATAATATAGCCAAGTAGGGAAGGGAAATGGAGATGAATTGGATTGAGTCGTGACAAGAATGAGAAATAAAGATGTACTCAATATCTGTCACCTCCAACATTGTAATGACAACTCTCCCACATCAAAGTTGTATGCAACACTACACAATAGTTGAGGATAGTCACCTGGTTTGGTCAGGGTAGCTGTATAGGCCTGAGGTATCCCACTGTTCTATCGTATTTGGTGTACTCAGTCCCCATATTTCAGAGCAATTGCTGTGCACAGAGAAAACAACAAAACAAAAACAAAAAACAAATGATAAACATGGGACATGGCTCATTCAGAATATCAGTATGGGTAATGTGAACATTAAAAGGCCTCTTTTATTGGAGTCTTATGGCAAAATAAAGACATCAAATTCATTTTCAGCTGAGGACATGGAAGATGGGAACTTCAAATAAGAGAAGCCTTTTTGACAGAATTAAGAAAAAAAATAGAACGTGGAATTGCTGACACTCTATGGATGAGACAAAGAGCATTCTTCAACAATGTGGTATTGTATTGTACACTGAAAATAACTCAAAACTATTTTACTACAGTAATTTATGTCAAACTTATTTGGAGACATTCAAACAAACACTGAAGACACACAATGAAACAAAAGATGGGGAAAGAATGGAGGAGACAACCTTGAGGGGAAAAAAAAAAATCCATTTTCAGACATTCTCAAAACATTCACAGGAAAACGGCCAAAAATAAGAGATTAAAAACATGGAATGAGGACAAATGAGCGTAGTTGCTTCTGAATAACAGGACAATAACAAATGAGCGTAGTTGCTTCTGAATAACAGGACAATAACAAATTCTACATGTTAAATGCTACAAATACACAACAATAGGTACTAGACTTAATTACTTTAGTGGGATCTCAACTACCATTCAAAATTGCAATTGTGTGGTTCATGAAAGGGCAAGAAACCAACTTTTGTCCACCAGCCATGGCAGCTTGTAAATCCTACAATCCAACAGCTATTTTTACAGTGGGAAACTAGGTGTTTAGAGTGTCAAAATGTGGAATGGGTACCTGCCAGAGTGGCAAGCAAGCTCCCCAATCACAATCAAAATGTAACAGTGTAAATACGGCTGGTGGCAATGTAACCCACCATTTCTCATGTAGATATCCTCTACTAGTCGTGTCCTCTAAAAGAAATGATTTCATTCACATCGAGCCAGCCACTGTATCTCTACAAACGTAACAGTGCGGCCTAGAACAATTCTCAGGCGATAACAACTAGCCCACTATCTATAGACATACAAACATCTGACATGGTACTTGGCGGCACATCAGTGACGAATGAATCTGTTAACACAATGTTCCCACTGAACGTGAGTCTCGGCCATCAAGGCTGGCTGGCTGATAAAGACAACATCTTCTCTCGCCCTTCTAATGTTTCTCTTCCCATGAGAGTAACAGAAACTGTCCAGATAGAAATGGAAAACAGTACAGTAGTAGAGTTGTAAACAATAATCTGATTAATTTTCAACTCATTTATAATGAGCAATTTATGTTCTACTATTTTGTGTAGCTAATCAAGCCTTTTCAAATTTTGCATGATTACACGCATTACATCTACAGATGGTCTCAACTAAGCACATTTGCATAACACACGTGTAACAGAAGTAGCTTTTTCTCTGACCATAGTTTGAAGAGTAATCAAGTGTAATGTAGGCAGTATACCTGGGGATAGTGACACACTTGGTGTTGCAGTTCTGTGTGGTGATAGCTTTCTCCAGCTCATCCAGCTGGCCTGTCCTCTTTAACTTCTTTACTAAGCTCTTCACAGCCTTCTCGCACCATTTCTCCTCTTGCCCATTCTGCTCTCCACCACCCGCTCCGCCCTGACCGCTGGTCGACTTCTTCCAGCCCAGCAGCCTCTTCACTACAGGAGGGGTGAACGGCAAGATGGAGGACATCTTAGCTGGACAAGCCGGGAGTCTCCAGAGGACTCAACACAGGCTCTCACACACACAGACAGAGGGGACCTGGAGCTACAGTTTGGGCCCTTGCTCTGACGGGGCCCCTCTAGAGACCAGTGAGTCACAGGGTGGAAGCCAGTGCTAGCAAGGTATAGTCAAAAGAGATGGACACCTTGGGAGAAAGTCACACACAATGTACATCATTACAAACAAAACATGGTACAGATAAAAATAACCATATCTAGCTGATCGAAACAATAAAAGACAAGTATTAATCAATGAAACTTCGAATAGTGAATGGTAATAAGGCTGTTTTGGCAGTGGTATTGCAAACGTTACATCAATGCCTCTTGTATTAAGTTAAGCTGTTGCTGAACAAGTTGAACAAGCAGAAATGTCCACTCGATGTTAGCTTGTCACAAACACTGCTCGACATCTTAGCTAGTTAACTTGCAAACTTATAAAGTCAACACACGGGGTGTGCCTTATACTGCCGCATCACAAGCAATCACGACCAGCTATTGAATAAGATAATGAACAGCACAGTGAACAAGGAGAGTGTGAACAAGGAGAGTTTTTTGTGACAGCCCCCCCCCTCCAGTCCTAAAACCAACTGGCTTGGCTAGGCCGGCAGCTAGCTACCTGGTGGGGGGGGGGCGGGGGGGGCTGCTTGACTCAAATCACAACAATAAGTTCAGTAGCGTTAGCTTTCTGGGTTTTTAAACAGCAAAATGCTTAAAGGGTCTTAGATAAACAGACGAGCGAAATACTATAATTGATCTAAGAAGATCGGAGGAAATTCATGGAGGACTGCTCGTCTAGCTTGTTAAGCTAACGTTAGCTTACCAAGCTAGCTGCCAGCTTGTTATCAAAAATCCTTTTGTTGTGATCCACGAAAAAACCTCCTGTGCGCAACAGTCAAGTCGCGCTACTTTACTGCCTAACGTCAGCTTGTCAAATAAATCCAGGCTATAATGATTCTAATCATACAAGATGTCACTTTATTAATTTAAACGTTGTAATGTTTTATTTAAACGTAGCTGTTGGATGTTTGTGACTTTTACTAAAATAAAGACAACAAAATGAGTTAGCATCTTGGACGAACTCTTCCAAACTGAGCCCTGGCTCCCGCTGGCTAACGAGGCTAACGGAGCTAACGTACATCTCTCACACATCAACATGCTTCAAAGTCGAGAAAGCAGCCTAAAGCATTCCAATAGTTACCCAAGTTTTAAGGTCCAAAGCTCCGCTTTTTGAGAAAATTACGCGCACAGCCCTCTAAACGCCTTGTTGACATAAAAAATGCCTGAACTGTATTGTACTGCAACTAATTTTGACAAGGCTGGTAGGCTCCTCTCAAGTTGCTACCAGTGCTACTGAAGCTAGTTAGCTATGTTAGGTAGACCGTAACAACACAACAAACGTGATTGCTACGTACGAGCCCTATATCCCGCCTATTCAAAACCTGATTGGAGGATTATAAAAACACCTCTGAACACTGGCCCATGTCCTTGACAATCCCTAATGTTTGTTTGACAGCATGGCTTTATATCTGTCATTCAGAGAGGTTCGGAGGCAAAGTCAATTTTAAATTTTTGTTTTGCGTTTCCACTTGACAACAAAACACAACAGTCCATTAAAAAAAATCATTCAATTAGTTATACTGTTTTTTTTTTATTTAAGTGTGTCCAGTATGAGTTTTAATGTTTTTACTCCACTTTATGTATAATATAACGACTGCAACTGCTTGGGTTAATATATATGGCAAGAAGCAGTAGCTCCTCCCCTCACTCAGGTGTTCAATTAGGTTGTATTGGTCTCACCTGGTACCATTATAAAATGCTGCACTGTCACACTTGGCACCATTTGGTCCGTTTTATTTTATCTGTGGCGATGGGTGGATGTTTGTTTCTTTGTGCAGTCTTGTTGCATTTGTCAGGGTCTTTGCAAGGTGAGCCTGGTGTACTGAATTTGCTTTTAAACCTTCAACAAAAACAGCCTGATTAGACTTTACACATTATAACTTTATTAAAAGTGAAGTTTCTCAGTTCAGACACAGGATGGGGGATGTATTATCAACTGATTTTATTCATTTATTTATTTTTTCAAATTGTGGTAAATGCATTCAGTCATTTTTTATTCAATTGTTCTTAATAGTTGTTTCCAGTGGAAGTGTTCCTTTGAAGTGTGGCCTAGGCTCTAAACTATGCAAGGACGGCTCAGAGTGTGTCCTCTACAGCCATGTGTGCGATGGAGAGCCTGATTGCAGGGATGGTTCAGATGAAGAGGACTGTGCATCTGCGTGTAATGGAGGTATAAGTCTGAATGCACAAATGCATGGTGAATTGAAGTGCTACTTGCATTCCATTCTGAGGTTTGTCTGAACCTTTCCAGATGGATAGGACAGTTCTGTGAATGACTAAAAATTGTGACTATCACTAAAAGGAGTTTAGAAGTCAAATTAGACAAGACTAAAAACTGAACATTAATTATAATGAAGTAGGATTTTTTGTGGAACTGTTGAATAAGACTGCCTTATGTTTAAGCTAGGTGTACCTAATAAACTGGCAACTTGAGTGTGTATCATATAGTCATTAAGTCACTGGGGTTTCAGTATTCTATTTAGCATCCAATCAGACATACCAGTGATTTAAATGCAAGCACAAATTGCATATAATACTTTTTTTAGGCCAAAGGCATTACTTGTCTCATAATGTTTAATGCTTGTGTCCAAACAGATCAGTTCTTGTGTGCCCATGGGAAGAAGTGTATAGACAGGGACCAGGTTTGTGATGGTGTAGCTCAGTGTCAGGACCGTTCTGATGAACTGCAATGTACGACGCAGACGGAGGGCTGTTTTCACCACTGTGACAACAAGAGTCGCTGCTTGCCTGCAACCTTCCTCTGTGACGGAGAGAAGGACTGTCTAGATGGCACAGATGAGGCCAGCTGTGGTAGGTTAAAATGATTTAAGAATATTCATCTTACTTGAGATGATCAAATCTATGTTTAGGAACTATACAGAATACAGCCTTGAATCGTAATGTGGGTTCATTTTGTTTGGCATCTAACTCAGAGGACCAGGAAGATGTGTATGAAAAGGAAGAAAGGACCAGTACAAACCCTGAGCCTCCTGCAGCTGTTGGCCCATCTACCACCATCAAGTGTCCTTTGGGCGCCAAACCCTGCAAGGACGATGCAGAGTGCGTCCTCTACAACCATGTCTGTGATGGAGAAGTAGACTGCAGAGATGGCTCAGATGAGGAAGAATGCTTATCAGCATGTGAAACGGGTAAGCTGGTGGTTGGTCTGTGTGGGTTTGAGCCCCTTTGTGGTTTAAGAATTACTTTACTGCCCTCTAGTGGATAGCATAAACTCATGATGATAGCTCATCAGAATCAAATAACTTTTTTTCCCAAGTACATTAACTGTACAGGATATTGCTTCAGTAATGTTGGTACAGACAGCCAGCAATTTGGCATCACATTATGTATTGATTACATGAGAACTACTAGTAGAAATAACATCATACAGCATCATGTATAACAATAGGATTAATATACTACATAGAGGAAGAGCTCAGAGATTTGGGGTGTGTAGACAGGATTCTTTGAGGATTGTTAAATCCACCAAAGGTGGGAACAAACCACACAGTTTGAAGCTCAAATATAACCTGCAAGCATCCTGATTATGCCACGTGTCCTCTGCAGACCAGTTCCAGTGTGCCCATGGAAAGAAGTGCATTGAGTTGAGCCAGGTGTGTGACGGTTTTCCTCAGTGTCAGGACCGCTCAGATGAACTGGGATGTGCAAAGTACGTGGAAGGCTGTGCTCACCAATGTGATGACAAGAGCCGCTGCATTCCTAACAGCTTCCTCTGTGATGGAGAGAGGGACTGTTGGGATGGCACCGATGAGGCAGACTGTGGTAGGTAGTTACTGAACTAGGAAATAATATCTAAAAGCTTTGCTTTTACAGGACACTTGTGTGATGGTACCTATGTCCCCTCCTCACTGTAGCTGATGAAGGCTGCAGTGACACGGAGTTTAAGTGCACCAGTGGCCAGTGTGTGTCAGCCAAAATGCATTGTGATGGTCACCCAGACTGCTGGGACCGCTCAGATGAAGAGAGCTGCACCAAAGCACCGGTCTGCACCACCAAACATCACTGCTCCCAGAGCAAGGAGTGTCTGGTGCAGGAGTGGATCTGTGACGGAGATCAGGACTGCAAAGATGGCACTGATGAGAAGGTGTGTTTTTGAAAGCAACACAGTTTAGAAAAAAATCAAGTAACTCAAAAGATTTTGAGTAGAAATGACTACAGTATACTGTCTGTTCATTGAATGATCTTTCTCATACCCCTCTTCCACATGATCAAAGGTGAGGGTGCGAACAGCACTCACTGAGCTGATGGGGAATATGCCTGCTGTACTTAACACTGTCCCATATTGCAGTACATAACTGTAGAATATACAATATATGCTTATTTATAGTATACTGTTTCTCCTGTTTAGTATGCAAAAAATCGACTTACTTTGATTAGTTTCATATGTATGTAACCTTAGGCTGTTTCACTTCCTTCCACAATTTTATTCATTTCAAAAGCTGTGAGCAGCTCCTCCATTTCCTTATGAAAACATTGTGGGAAAATTGTGCATCAATTAGTACTAAAAATTAGGCATTTCATTTTCACGGTTTTGTATTTTGGGCGTTTTTTCAGTGTTTAGCAGGTTTTCAGTCTAATTTTGAGAATTTTTAGTAGTATACGTTAATGACACAGCTGGCAAGTACTTCAGCAAGGCAGGTGCTTAATGACATGGGGTTTTAAATCGAAGTACTCCCAATGGCCTACACATTCACCAGGACAGCTGTTGCCTCAGTTTTTGAATCAAATTGTGAAATAACATTTAAAATGATACTAATATAATCCATTGGTTACTTTTTAGGATTGTCCCATGGCTCCACTGAACTGTGGTGAGTTCCAGTGGTCGTGTAAATCCAAGAACAAGTGTATCCCTACAGCCTGGAGGTGTGATGGTATGAAGGACTGTGACGATGGCAGTGATGAGACTGAATGTGAGTAGTTATACATGATAAAAAAGGTAGAATTACTTTTACGAAATCAAAGCTTGATTTAAAGAAGTGAAATCAGGATGTCATACTAACCTGGTAACTGCAACAACCCCGGTTAGAATCCAGCTGGAGACTTTTTTTGCACGTATTCTGTTCTATTATATGCCAAAACAAAAGGGATATTTACAAAAACAAAGTACATAAGAGATAAGAAGACACTTCCACTGGGTTATTTTTTTTCCTAAAGATGGCTGAGAACAGAATACAATCTGAATTTCAGAATTTAAAAAAAAAAAACCACTACTTGAAATTCAGGAGGCTTGTAATTTCAGTAAACTGATGTATTCAGCCACATGTGAAAGCAGTAAAAGGAAAACTTTTACTGGAGTAAGACAATTTAAGGGTATGAGAGCTGAAAATGTTAACTTTCAATTATGGGTTTCCTTTTCTCAAATTGTAGCAGAATACTTAAAAAAAACAAAACAAAAAAACACTATTAAACATGAAAATGGTGTGTGTGTGTGTGTGTGTGTGTGCATACCAGGTGGGGTGGTGACATGCCCCCCCCACCAGTTCCAGTGTGGAAGTCAGGAGTGCCTGGATCCAGTCCTGGTTTGTAACAGCATTACCAACTGCGCAGACGGCTCTGACGAGGGAGGCAGCTGCCAGCTAAGCTGTGCAGAAGCAGAAAACATCCGCTGCTCCCAGAGCTGCTACAGCACACCGCAGGGAACGGTGAGGAACCTGTCTCTGCCTCTGCCTCTAACTTCCACCACACACAGTCTATCCTGCAAACTGGTAGCTTAAAATGGAGAAATAAAGACAGCGAAATACAGTAGAAACTGAACTGTGAATGTAGCAATAAAAATGAAGATTCTAAGAGACCACTCTGGATCGGCAAGCCTATTTAGAAGTGTCTAATAAAATTGTAGCTGCTCTAATATTTTGGTTCTTGCTGTGTAGCATTGTCGCTGTACAGCAGGGTTCAGGCTCATGGAAGATGGGCTGACCTGTGCTGATATTGATGAGTGTGATGGTCAGAACCCAGGTGTGTGCAGTCAGCTGTGCGTCAACACTCTTGGCTCCTACCGATGTGACTGTCACCCAGGTTACATAATGGAGGCAGGTGGACACCACTGCAAGATCACCGGTAAAATCCTTTCAGTAGGCCATAGAACAGTGATTGGAGGGGAAGCATTATAGAAACAGTGGAAAAAACAAATATTGCAAATTGGCATTTTAGGACATACTTTCATATGACTTTCTGGCTGACAGATGAGAGTATCACTCATGTCTGTTTGTTAAATATGACGCTACAGCCAGTAGACAGTTAGCTTAGCTTAGCATAAAGCCTGGAAGAAGAGGGAAACAGCTACCCTGGCAGTCTGAAGATGAGACAATTCACATACAAGCACCTCTAAAACTCACAATATTGTATCTTGTTTGTACCAAGAATATTAAGTGTTACACTGTCAAGTTGCAATTTATGTGCCAGACTATCTTGGCTAGGCGCAGTGACTAAAGACCTGTGTACTTTTTTTTTTTTTTTTTTTTTTTTGACTGAGCTAGGCTAGCTGTTTCCCCCCATCTCCAGTCTTTAAGTTAAGCTAACAGGCTTCTGCCTGTAGCTTCATATTTAGGATACAGACATTAGTGGTAGTGATCTTATCTTTTGACAAGAAAGCAAATGTATTTCCAAAAATGTCAATTTTTTTTTTCTTTTCTCCCCCTCCAAGTTTGTAAGAACATTTCTTTATCTGCACGGTAACAAAGAATACCTTACCAACAATTAATGATATAAATCTGTCATTTGAGTAAAATTTTGCAACTGTTTTTCAATACATAAATCCGCTCAGATTATCCTTGTATTAACTACTTTAACAAACTGTCATAACCAAGAGGGCACATTGAGTGGAACTAACAAGAGAACTGTTACATAATTTCTTATCCCTCAGGTGAACCCTTCCTGTTGTCGTCAGTCCAGACAGACCTCTTCTTGTTTGGACTGCGCAGTGGGAGCCTAGATGTGTTGTCATCCTCTGCCAAGAAGGCCATCCTGTCTCTGGACTATGACTGGAGGGAGCAGAGGGTCTTCTGGGTCAGTCTGGACACTGAGAGCATCAGGTGGTCGTCGCTGGACCAGAAGACCACAGGAATTCTGATTAAAGGTTGGTGCAACACAAATGTGGTTGGACTATTGTAGGTGACTGCATCAATATTAATGCAGATGTCAGAGGAATAAGTGTTCATTGTCATGTATGAGGATACCACATCAAGACCTGTGACACAATTTTGTTTCCACAGGTGTACGGGCTGATTCTGTAGCTGTGGACTGGCTTGGCAGGAACCTGTACTGGATTGATGGGGTGAACAGTCAGATTGTTGCCATCAGACTGGCCACAACCACTGTTAAGTCACTGGACCACAGCGTCATCCTGGACGAAGACCTGGATCAGCCCCGCTCTCTGGCCCTGCTGCCACAAAAAGGGTTGGTATGAATTAATTTTGATCCCACAACATCCCACTGTTCATTAAAAACTAAGACCCGCATTCAGTTAAGATAGATAGATAGATAGATAGATAGATAGATAGATAGATAGATAATAAATACAAATTAATATAAAAATTAATTTATTTTTATACCAGGCTGATGTTCTGGACAGAGATTGGTAATGTAGTGAAGATTGAACGAGCTGGGATGGACGGGTCAGAGAGGAAGGCAGTGGTGAACTCCAGTCTGGGCTGGCCTGGCGGTGTGGCTGTGGACACAATCTCTGACAGAGTCTACTGGACTGATGAAAGACTCGGGGCAATTGGATCTGCGACACTGGATGGAGATAATATTTGGGTAAAGCATTTTGAGAAGGGGATGTTGTCATGTTTTAAGATTTGAAAGGTTTTTCTTTGCAATGTTTAGATGCCTCCATCCCAAATTTTGCTGCAGAACCCTTTCCAAACTTGAAAATCCATTTTAAAAACCACACATTAAAACCAAAGTGACAGCAAGTCAGATGCCTAAATAAATGTGCTATGTACAAATTTCATTTTCAGATACTCCAGATGAAAGAGACCATGAACCCATTCTCGCTGGCAGTTTTCAATGACATGCTCTACTGGTCTGATGCCAAGAGGCGAGTGGTGCAGGCTGCTCATAAAATATCTGGCAAAAACCATCAGGTTCTCCTGAAAAGACCCAGACAGCCTTTTGGCGTGAAGGTAAGTAAAATGTTTAGAATTAAGGATGTTAAAGTACAGATGGAAATTAGGCTAGTACTGTATAATTGACACTAACTAAATTTGGATCATCTGTGTGAAGTGCTCTAAACTGCCCAAACACAGCTTTGACAAAGCCCCTCACTTAAGACTTTAGCCCATTTTGGCACAGTGAAATTATAAAAATCCTGGGGTTGCTCATGCAAACAAACTGTAGCTGGTGTTTGAAACATTACATCTAGCAATTGGTACATTTTATAATTTCAGTGTTTCATCAGCATGAGTTGTGAAGTGCAAGAAGCATAATTAAAACACTTGTGTTCCCTGCTTGGTTTGCAGATTATCCACCCATTGCTCCAGATGGGCAAACGGAGCCCATGTGAGAAGATGGACTGTTCCCACATGTGTGTTTTGGCCCCAGGACCCAAACCTGTGTGCAAGTGTCCTTCTGGTCTTTTACTGGCTGAGGATGGCCTGACCTGCTCCAGCCTGGTCAATTCAGCATTTCTGCTGATGCTGTCTCCTTCCACTGTCACCCAGGTTTTGCTATAGTGCACAGTTACACTGTCTAATCTGACTTGGCAGAATATACTTTAAAGGAATCGTCAGACATTTTGGGAAATGCATTATTTGTTTACCTTGGGAACAGAGGGAAACAACTAGCGTGGCTCAATCCAGTAATCATGCTAAACTAAATGGTGTCCGCTGGGTACATATTTAAGCGTATTTCCCAGAATGAACTATTCCTTCAACCTAAAATGCATTAGCACTGAAGTAACAAGTGCCAATATTACTCTGCTCTATATCTGCTGCATTAAATGTAAAATGACATCACAGTACTTGTTAGCCATAACTTACTATTTGACATCTGGTGTATGGAAAATGTACACATTTTGTATACTTTTTTTTTTTTTTTTTTTTTTTAAATAACATATATGTATATTTAATCCCAATCATCTGTGTAGATCTACCTGCAGTCTCGACACACAGTAACAGAGCTGAAGGGCTGGCCTGAACACCTGGCCCTGCAGGTGCCCAGTGTCAATGAAGCTGCCATCATGGACTACAACCTACGTGACCACACCCTATTCTTGACCGATGACGGTACAACTTCACTCAGCTCCTTCAAGCTGAAAGACTCAGACTTAGCCTCCCAAGGCCAGCTTCTGAAACTCCTGGGTGACACAATCACTGCCATGGCCCTGGACTGGGTAACACTTGACATCTACTGGAGCAGCAACAAACAGCCCCGCCTGCAGGTCACCTCTATCAAGGGGGCACACACTGCTGTTCTCATAAAGGAGGGTATTGGTAGAGTGGAGTCCATTGCTCTCTATCCTCCCAGTGGGATAGTTTGTTTCACCAACCTGGCTCAGCAGGGTATAGGTACTGTTGCTACTGTAGAGTGTGCCAGCATGGACGGTGCTGAGCAGAGGGTGGTGTGGAAGGATGCTGTCCAGCCCACATCTCTGGTCTTCTCCAGTAATGGGGATACAATTTCCTGGGCTGACACTGGTAAGGATTTTTTACAAATATTTGTTATAGTTATGGGAAATTTTTTGTTTTCATGCATTGGAAGTCAAATGCTTTCTGTCCCAGCTTTAGGGACTATTGGCTCTGTCCAGCTTGATGGCTCTGGATACAGAGAGTTGAAGGCTGGTGATGGCCTGGCCGCTGTGGCTCTGAGTGATGATACACTGCTCTGGATGACTGTCAATGGTAATGTCTCATAGTATGTACTAAATGAAATAACACCTATTGCCATACTGGGGGCACCAACTTAGGAGGTGGTGCTGTTCAACAACGTAACTTGACCTTGAATTATTTCCCTATTGGGTCAGCATAATTCATACTGCTAAATAGGAAAATTATTTTGTAACATCTGAGTTTGAAATACAACACATGATTTAAAGGTCAAGCTCTGAGTGCCATTTGAATCTGTAACATATGATCTTTTCTGTATATTCTTCATGGTTCTGCATTGCTTTGAGTCCACCTTCTCCCTCAGACAAGACGAGGCTCTGGTACAGAGATGAGCAGCAGCAGAACAAGTTGTGGTTTGAAGTTGGCACACAAGTGGTCGGCTTGAAGGCGTTCAGCAAGTCGAGTCAGACTGGTATGTAAGAACCACACATCAGGATCCCTGGGTAATAAAGTGCCACTTTGTTGGTGTAAAATAGCTTGGCGTTACCCATTTAGGTGGTTCTAAATGCCATGTGATGCCAAAAGACAAACTTCACAAACTCCACCTGATTGACAGTCCTTGTTTCAACAGGTTCTAACCAGTGCACAGAAAACAACGGCAATTGCCAGCACTTATGCCTTGCCACCTTAAGAGGTCGGACATGCAAGTGTGGCCATGATCATATCCTTGTGAATGCCACCCACTGCAGCCCAGAGCAGGGCTGCCCAGCTGGCAGAAGGCTATGCCTGGATCAACTCTCATGCCAGCCTATTGAGAAGTTCTGTAATGGGCATGTAGACTGCCCTGACCACTCAGACGAGAACTGTGAGTATTTATACTTTTTTAAAAGAAATAACTAGAAAATATATAAAAGTTAAGTAGATATAAGTACACGTTAATCTACAACAACTTAAACTGCATGGACTTTTGGCTGAAACACTTGACTGTCGTCTTTTTAGGTGTCAATCTGAAGCAGTGGCCAGGAGTCAAGGTCCTTGCTCCCACCCAGCCTCGCAGCTTGTCTCCACCTCCTTCCCCTCTCCCTCTGTCTGAAACCACTGAACTGAGCACCACCCTGAATGTCAGCAGCCAGCTCATGAACCTAGATGCACAGCACTGCAGCCATAGACATTGCAGTGGCAATGGACACTGTGTGGAGATTAATGGGGACACTGCGTGTGTGTGTTCACCGGGCTACAGTGGTGATTCCTGTCAGGACCATCTCCTGAAGACCATGCAAGGTCCCATCATCTATGGTGTCGCAGGGCTCTGTGCAGGAGTGGTGGTCATTGCTGTGATGGCAGTGGTGGTCAAGAGGAAGAAGAGTACTAACATGAGGTTTTTCTGTTTTACTAACTATAAACCCTCCTGTCATAAATGCAAAGCTTGACATTTTCCTTTTTTATATAAGACATCAGCTTTTTAAAATTAAATAAAAACTGAGCTTTATAAGGCACAGCCATGCTTTTGGCTAAATACTGACATAATCACGCTAAAATGCTCACAATGACGATAATATTCAGGTCCTATGGGATGGATGGGAATTATTCCCATTTTAACAATTTATGGGTGGATGTTAGTCACGTGAGGATTAAAATACTGTGCTTATTACATCATAGCCAATTTGATTAAATTAAACAATGGTCTTTGGCTGTGAGGTGCCCATAATTTTTTTTTTTTCAATTTGTATTAGTAAATGCCAGGTTGAATATATCAGAGCTTTCAAAAATCATTTTCTAAGTCGACTTAGAAAAGTTGCCTTGATGGCTATTCACAATACAGAAACTCATAATTACAGTAACTCCGTAATAACATGAATGCAGCATTAGACATAGTGGCACTTTAAGGTAAATGCTAGCATCAGCATGCTCACTTTGACAGTGCTAACATGCTGACATTTTGCAGGTGTCTAACATGTTGAATCATGTTGGGACACGAATGTCTGTACAAAATTCATAGCAACCCATCCAACAGATATTAAGAGATTTCAGTACTGGCTGACATTATCATTCATAGAGCTATTACTGCAAACAACCAATTTTAGAACGATTGACCCATTCAGTGTTTTGACATTTGATGTCTGTGGGGAGAGTGTAACTGTTTGCAACTTGTGGCAACAGTTGACTGTGTAATGGTAGCACAGAACTACATTTTTGTATTTGCTTCCTGCAGGAGAGCTAGTCCAGCAGCTGTGAAGGAAACAAGTATGACAGACCTGGAGAATAAAGCAGAGTCCACCCCCAGTACACAAACTGCTCCAGTAGACACAGAAAAGCCAGAGGTGGACCTCCCAAAAACTCAAACTACCAGGTTCCCAATTTGTCTTACTCTGCCTGTGGGATGAGTCTGACTTTTCTTTCTTTCTCTGCAGGAAGCGGTATCGTCTGTGGACTGAGACTGATATAGGCAAGCAACGGTTTTAAATAAACGGGTTGCATTTTCCATGGTTTCCTGTGAAGTTATTTCAGCATTTTGTTAGACCGCCAATGAAGATTTCCTGACATGCACTGTAACAGATAATTGCCTGAGTTATGGCAATGACTCGGTCATAACCGAGGTAACGTCAGAGGTCGGTGCCCACCAGGTGGACTCGATTGTAAATCAACCTGAAGTTTAAGGTTCAGCATTGACAATTGTCTAAGGATGTGGCACAGGAAGCACTCTGACCTGGGAGGAGAGATGTCAACTGCAGAGAATGCCATATGCTTTTGTGTAATCTTGGCTCTGAAAGATGGGAAGACTGAGGTTCTTGATCCAAAAGTTAATCTCTTTCTTTGCGTGACCTCAAAATGTCTGACATTTTACATGTAACAAAAGTAGAAGGCTGCAACTAATGATTTTCATTATCACATAATCTGCTGATAATTTGGTTTTGTAAAATTAAACAAGGCTTTGAAATGCACATCCAGGTTTACCAAATGTCTTAGTGATTATACAATTGAGAAAAGCAGCAAATTTTTCACATCTGAGAAGCTGGAACCACAGGATGGATTATGCATTTGCTTAAATACATGAGACATGACAATCACCAAAATGGTTAAATTTTCTGCCAACTGATTAAATGTTGGAACTCTTAAAGGCCAAATTATAAGATTAATAGCTGGTGTTCATCATAGTCATCCTTATCAGACAGGCCTTTTTAGCAGTGGTAACGGCATGGCTCTGGAGTTGACAACTGACCAGTTTTGGTGGCGTACTGACCGTCAACCACCTTTATTA
This sequence comes from Xiphias gladius, assembly GCF_016859285.1. Classification (NCBI taxonomy): domain Eukaryota; kingdom Metazoa; phylum Chordata; class Actinopteri; order Istiophoriformes; family Xiphiidae; genus Xiphias; species Xiphias gladius. Next base: position 25,133,901 of record NC_053418.1, on the reverse strand, counting down.
AGACTGAAATAGCTCAAGTACTGGATGAATTGCCATGAAATTTTTTTTGCAGATATTCATGTCCCCCCTGAAGAGGAATTTGAATTACTTTGGTCAAAAACTTAATTTTTATGATAGTGCCATTGTCAGATCAGAATTTTTATTTGTCCAATACCTGAACTAGTCCCTGCAAAAATCACATTCCCATCAGCTGTACTTTCAGGGGAATGTTACCATGCTAACATGCTAAACTAAGAGAGTGAACATGGTGAACATTACTCTTGCTAAAAATCACCATAATATTGCCACTGAGCATGTTAGTATACTGATGTTAGCATTTACCTCAAAGCACCACTTATACACCTATTGCTCAAGTGTTGTGGCTTTGCTGGAATGTTACTAAATACATTTACTCAAGTACTGCGTGCAAGTACAATTTTGAGGTACTTGTACATGAGTGTCACTATTTTTCAGTTTCATACATGTACTCCATTGTGATTTTATCTCCGCTACATTTATCTGAAAGCTTTGCAGATTAAAATAAAACATGTAATATGCTTATATAATATGATGCATTGTTATACTGTATATTTAAAGATTCAACAATATATACGAAGTAGTTAAACTAGCTCCACTTAATTAGCTACAATATTAAGGTTCAGCTTACATATTAAAACATTGATAATCCAGTCATACATAAAAGTAAAAGGGGCAATTTTACATAATGAGTACTTTTGCTGCTTTATATTTTGCTGATAATTCTTCTGTACTTTGACTTCACTAAAGGTTTAATGCAGAACTTTTACTTGACAGTATTTATACATTGTGCTATTATTCATTCTACTTCAATAACATTACCTCCTCAACCACTGATCTGGTACTCACATTCCTGACTGTATATATATATATATATATATGTTAAATATATATTGTATATATATATATATATATATATATAAATTTATTTTTAATTGACTGTTACTGTCCTTGTAAATTATGAGAATAAATGTAAATATAGGATGTGTGATTGTTGTGAATTCAGTAGGGTATGTTGTTTTAGTGAAAGCCCACAATTATATACTGTATTATTTCAAATACGGCATGCCTTCTTTGTTTTATGTGTGATGAGCATGCATTTTTCATTACCAAGAAATTGTGATGACGTATAATTAAAGTCTAAACTGGATTCTTCCCATTGTTTACTCCAAAACCACAAAACACATGTTTGTTTTGCTCATGAATAGGCACTTCTGGTGTACTTATTCTCTAATTATCAAAGGGTTTTTAGCACCTTTTAATTCCATTGTGTCTGGGGGTGTTCAGTGATTTAGCTTTAATTGTTCATGACTCAGAGCTGGAATGAATAATGCTAAGGACATGAACCAGATGATGAATTACTGGTTTATTGTACACACCCATATCAACAGTCATATAAATATAAGGCTAAGCAGAAATGGACATTTATTGTATTACTTTTGGTAGAGTTGGTACATTTTAGAATTAGTCTGCTTTATCCTTATGGTGTGCAGGGATAAGAGGATACTCAACCTATCAAGGTAGGTCTTCAAAGCAGGACAGCTATATTATTCAAAATAATACAGCTTACATACTCACACATACCTAATATATCACTTATATTGATACATGTTTGTAGCTAATCTTCATGCCAAAGTTTTAGTATATTGTAATAGATGCTTTCATGCTTTACTTTGGAATTAAACTACATTTCTATTTAACTGAAAGGTGGAATTCAAATCCCTACTTAAAAGTACATCTCCTTTACACATAAAAGTCGCACATTCAAACTGTTGGTTAAGTAAAAATAAAAAGATATTGTCAGCAAAATGTACTCGTATTAAATCTAAAAGTATTCATGCAGAATAGCGTTATAGATACAGATATTTAAAACTGATGCATTAATGTGCGAGCAGCATTTTTGTTAAAGCTGCTCATGTTGGAGCTGATTTAACAACTTTATAATGTATTGGGCAGGTAATATGGAAAACCCTCAGTCTTATACAGACATTTCTGTCAATAATTGAGTCCCAAAACTTTATTTTGTCAAGTAGTTAGAATATTTAACCTGTTTTTAATGTAAGTCAACTTGTTGAAAATGTTCTAGAAATGTATCTTGAAACATGAAAGAATAAAGTAGGCTGTGGCAACAGAATTATGAGAAAGTTAAGAAAATTCTTGAAAAAAGTTGATTAGCATTGAAAACGGGTTGAAATATTTCTGCTACTCTTGCAGATATCTTTCACTTTATATACAAGGTTAAGGAATTAGTTCCAGACTAAAATGACTTGATTAGAGGTTTTTTTTTAGAGATTTTTTTTTATAAAAAAATACCACATAATTTAAAAGCAGATTGCATGCTTTGTATGAAGAATAATCGGAAAAATATGCAAAATAACTATTAAATACAACTGTCAGGATAATATAGTAGGCTAAAAAAGTACAATATTTATCTTTGAAATTTAGTGGAGTAGAAGTATAGAGTAGCATATAATGAAAATGCTCAAGTAAAATTCAAATACCTCAAATCTGTATTTAAGCACAGAGCTTGAGTGAATGTGCTTGGTCAGATTACTCAACTGAAATTTACCAGTATAGTGCTTATGGTTTATTTATCTCAGAAAATACAGGAAACACAGCAATGGCAATTCTACAGTGTACAGTTTTCGCTGTCTTCATGGTGACTGCAGTCATGTCTAAACCAGTAAGTACCTCTACTATTCTATTACCACATTTATACCACTGTAAAGCCATGTAAGAGCACTTGTCACATTCCTCATTATAAAAACAGGTCTTTCTAAGTGCGGTCGAGAATTCATCTAAGTCATCAGAGTCCACTGAATCCAATTCATCAGAAGAGACTGCCACTCATGTTGGGCACTCACAGGATCCCCTGCAACCAGCTTTTACAGAAACAGACATGCCTAATGCTATAGAGGAGACTGACCCCCTGGATACTGCAGCCCTACTTCCCTCTGCAGACTCAGGGCCTTCTCCGACCACATTCAACACCTCAGCGCTGCCAGACCCTGAGGACCCACAAGCCACCGCTGCCACTGATGCTCTACAGGTCATGCCGGATGATCCTTCACAAACGGCTGCGGGCATAGACATTTTTCAGGATATGCCTGATGCTGCACAGCACTCAATTAATGCTGACATGGCGCATGTTCTACCAGATACAGAGGTCTCACTACACACAGGGATAACAGAAACTTATGTAGTCATAGGTACTGGTGGCACAACTCAACCACAAGTCACCACCACCACCACCACAAACCAAGGCTTCCCCCAGGGTGCCACTCCAACCTTTCCTCCACACATCATCAAACCAACACTTCCACCATACTCCACCACCACTCCTTCACAACCCCTCCCCTTCGGGACCACTGAGCCAGATCCACCCAGAGGAGACAGCATTTGATCATAGAAACAGTGATCCATTTCAGTTTTAGTTCCACTTCAGGTTACTGGTTTGGCCCATGTTTGTTGTAGATATATGTAGTGTTGTCTTGATACTTTTATTGTTGTAATATCAAGTCCAAATTTCCAGAAAAAACTTGGATTTTACTTTACATTTCCTTTATCAGTGGCAATTTTGTCAAAATGGTGCTTGTATAATTACTGCTATATAAATACAATTGAAATGTATTGTTGATTTGTAGAATCGACATCTTAGCTAAAAACCCCATGTGATTAAATGTGCTTGTCTCTAATTCAGTGATTGGTTCTGAAGATAACACACCACAATGATGTTAAGTAATGTTTTTTATTGAGGTTTTGTATCACCGTCATTGTAAAGATAACCAAACTTTACACCTCCAAGTAACGAAGACACAAAAAACACAAATGGTACCAGAATTAAGGGATCATTTGTCACAGCAGCCATACCAAAAAATACAGTACTGTATGTATGTTATGAGTAGGAAATATTCAGTAGGTGCATGTGTTGCAGTTGTAATTGCATCACATTAGTTTACCATAACAAATAGGCAGGACTTAGAACATATTAGCAACGCTATATTTTAGACAATACTGTCATCTGCTTGGCTGGCTTTAGAAGATGAGCAGGTTGAGGTCCCAGTCAGTAATATTTTGGACCATCTAAAATAAAAGTACATTTACATACATATCTGAATTGTTTGACTTGTCAATGAAAAGTAATTATTTGTAATATTTCACAACGTATCATTACTCAAAGCACTACCCTGCTGAATTTCAGTTTTTACAAACAAAAGTAATGTAAACAAACCTATTAGGTAGCATCACAGGTTTAAAAGACAAAAATTCAAAGACCTGGAAGTTCTGGTCTTGTGCTCTGAATTTTGGGGGGGAACTGTTTTTACATTTGCTTTGTGCCTTTGAATAAAACAAATTTCAACACTTGTAGCATCAGTTTCTGATCAAGGAAATCATTGGGAACGAGATCCAAACTCAGGAATTAAGTGAAACGTAGGAAAATTCTATCTGTTTAATCTTTGGTTCACATGCAGAAAACAGCAAAAAATGACCAGTGCAAGGGGTCCAAAAGTTGTACTGAGGATAGTCCACACATGGACTGAAACAGCTGCACCTTTTGAAGGTTTTTTTTCTGCACAAATGCTATGTGACTGTTTCCATTTCTCTCAGTCCATTTTTAATACCCTGTGTGTGGATCCCACTTTTACTGATCCTTTATAGCCACTGCCGTTAGCCGCTGCTAGCATGTCATTAGAGTTAGTGTGCAGACCTACTACAATATTAATCATGTTGACTTCTAAATGAAGCTAGTTTTAATTTTCAATTGTGTCCGACACATTTTCAAACCTGGTGGAGTGTCGAGTAGTTACACAGGCAGATATTGTGTATATGACAAGTGGACACATCTTTGATTAAACAATGTTTTACTGAGAGCATTTAAATAGGACGTCTGGCACAGTCCCTGAACTTAACAGAAAACAATCATGATTGGTCAGATGCTGTACAGCCTTTAAAGCAACAGCACTTCCTCACTCGAAGCAGTTGATCAGTTCATTTCTTCGTCATGGTGCCACATGGTCGCTCAGCAGACTTTCAGCCCCCAGCAAGACCATCCTGGGACTTTTCTGTGTGGAGTTTGCATGTTCTCACCATGTTTTCGTGGGTTTCCTCTCCCAGTCTTAAGACATGCAGGTCAGTTTGACTATGACTCTAAATTGTAATCAGCTGTGAATGTGTTTGTGTGTATGTGTTAGTCCTGTTGTAGACTGGAAACCTGTCCATGGTGTACCCTTTATCTCACCCAGTGCATGCTGGGATAGGTTCCTGGCCTGATGAGGATAAGCTGGCGCAGAAAACAGATGGAATTTGTTTTGTAGTATATACAATCAAGGAATATTGCCTCAGTCTACTGTTACAATCAATATAAGTTACAACATTTAAGTTGTAAATTTCGATCGTGGTTGGCTGTAATGCCCATGTGGCGGGTTACTCAGGTTGATCTTGCTGCTCGGGCTCTGTGTCTGTTTCTGCCTCGTTCTCAATGTCCTCCTCTGGCTGTTGTTCTTGAGGCTGCTGGATGAGTCCTCCTTCCTGTGCTGTGTTGTAGGAGCCACAGCTGCTGCACTTCATGCCCAGCACGTGGAAAGGCACCGTGCAGTGGGCTTGGCAGTCGTTACATATAATCTATAGTGATGAAAAACAAAGGTGGTGGATTATATGTAAAGATAACTATTGGATGATTACTCATAACAGTCACCATCCATTTTGATTGAACTGTACAAACTGTATTGAATAAAACACAAAACACTGTACAAATCATGTTTAAAAATGAGAATCTGATCAATCAGTAATTCAACCCTTCTTTTAACTAAATAAAAAATATTACTAGGGTATTTATTGCGGTCGTACTTTGACAGTCGCACCCTCGTATTCAGTGGGCATCGGTGACTGGGCGATTTCTATGTCTATCTGATCCCAGTGTTCCTCCATGTTCCAGGCAGAGTGCATACACAGCGGGCAGCGATACGCTCTAAGGCAAACAAGCAAAAATGACATTTAGTGGAAGGTGTCACTCAGTGCCTTTACATGCACTTTAGTATTCATCTACCCCAGACCTTATTTGGGAACCATGGCTTACTTATTCCAACTGTGGTGATAGAATACACTGAATGGCTGCTTTTATACTTTCTTTTGTGTTTGTGTGGGTCTGTGCTGGAGCAGGCTGACAGTGCAGTGCGAGGAGGACGGCAGCCAGACAGACAGAGCAGAGCTTTTCCTCAACCCAATTGCAGAAACCAGGTTTCTTGTTTACTTGTTGTTTAAGAAATCAGCTTACTGGAGAAAGCCAGCTGTAACCTGGTTACTTTATTGCACGTAAAAACACGGGCTGATGCAGGACTCAATTGTTCCGGAAATGTTTATGTCAAACCAACAAATAAGTAATACATAACCTTGAACAAGACCATATTTTATTCAACTAAACAATTACCAGTAAAAGGGACTTATTAGACATACCCCGTTCTGACCATGTCATCAAAGCAGGTCCTGCAGAGAATGAACAAACATGTTAATTGTTACCTTTATCTCATAACAGATCTTGAATTATTATTACTAAATAAAGATAAACCACTGCAGTTATTTAAGGATTATGTAGGGCTTGAAAATATTAACATTTTCTTTTATTAGTCTATTCATTCATCATTTTAATATCTCTTCAATTCTCGTCTTCATCTTTGTAATTTTATCATATCTTTTCTCTTATATTACAAATACTATTATTATACTATTAGATTTTTAAAAACATAATATATAAGTAATAAATCCTCATTGAAATCTGCCAGGCCAAAGTCCAAGATTAATGTTTTTATCCTGCAGTATAATTACAAAATATGCACAATTCAATCACACATCCCCGAGCTACTAGTATTCAGAGTACAATGAATCATACTTGTGTAAAAGATGGCCGCATGGAAGAACGTGAGCTCCAATTCTGGACGTGTGAATATCCTGTACATACAAAAGGAAGATCATATCACATTATGGAGAAAGCAAAGGACTGAATAAAAATCCAACATCCCTCTTTACACTATCCCCAAATGTATCATATTTTTTATTACCTCCATACATACTGGGCAGTTCTGCCTTGACACATTTTCAACACACTGAAACATAAAAAAAAATTGTCAATAAAAGCAGTGAGGATACTACAGAAAAATATGATGAGTGTGTGTCAGAAACAGGTGCAGGGTAATAATTACCTTGTGTTTTCCCTGTAGATCCTGGGCTAAACACAGATTGCACTTCTCACAGTGGAAATACTTCTCCTTGGGCCCAATCCTGTGGGGACCAAAACACAGGTGCTAATCATCTTATGAATGAATAACATGCAATAAAACTCAGTTGTAAGTTACTTCAATGCATGGAAGCAAAAACAAAACTGTTAGTGGCAAAGTATTTATTTTTTTGTATTGTGTGTGTTTACAGGAAAGGTCACTGGCAGAATCACATAAGCATACTGCAACATTACTGAGCCACTTTTTTGCACTGACAACTTGAAATATCAATGTATAGAGTAGTATGGCAGACTTGAAAACCGACTCAATTACTGATTGTGGTGTTAGCTGATATAGAAACACTGATCTCAAATTAGGACGTTTAAAACGAACATCATTACATTGTGATTTTTGTTGAATTAACTTGAATTAGCCATGTAGAAAGAAAATGACTAATTCTGGATCCAACTTTAAGAGGGCCTTCACCTTGAGACATTTTTACTCCCCCCCCCAAGTAACCATTGTCATTGTTAGCATCGTCTACTAAGGCTATAATTATAAAAAGATTTGTAACAAGCTATATAACAAGTATTCCCTAAACTCTACTGCTGCTCACCTGCATATTCCACAGGGTTGACAGTGGTACTGCTTCTTATCCTTGTCGAACAAGTGGCAAATGTCACAGTAATACTCCCCAAACTTCACGCGACACTGCTGGCAAGTCTGCTGTGCCTAAAAGGGTGATAACTTACATTTTTACCCTTGGTTTATCTTGACGTGCGATAACCACTACATGCACGACAACATAAAGACCACAGAGGGAGTGCCATTTAAGATCACTGAGTGGCTGAAACATAAAGGTTGCAGTTGTTTTTCTCTTTTACCTGCTGCACTGTCTGACACTCGGAGCACTGCACCTCTCTGACTTTGAATCTATCCATCTGGTGGTTTTCCTGCGCATCGTGGCACAGCCGACACACATACAGTTTACCACAGCAAGGTGCCTGTAGTGCACAGAAACGTAATTACACCGGGCACGTGGAGCTGGATGCCGGTTATGTCAATCATATTCATATTAGAGGCAACGATGACAATTTAGGGTATTCATTATTTCTGCTTGCTACAACACTGGAGGTTTATAAACAAGTCAAATTGAAGTTTCAGTGACTTTTTAATTACACAAACGTAACAAATAGCCAGCACGTATGACTTGAGATTGTGGGGGATAAACTAACTTTAAAAATAATCCAATACTGACTAAACTCTCAAACCCTCGCCATTGTCCCGCGACATGCAGCTGACATGTAATAAGGACACCGTTGCTGTTATCGGGTAGTGTTTAAGCAACTAACCAACGTTAGCTAGCCGTGAGTGGTTGCTACCAGATTTGTACAGTAGCGCCACTCTTCATACCAGAGTTAGTGTTAGACATATTCAACAGCCGTACGCCTCCACTTTGCACGTAAGGCAAATATATGCATCGATGTCAAAAAGTCTACTCACTTTCAATAAGCAGCTGCGAACATAGTGCTCACAACCAGCAGAGGAAGCCATGTTTCCCCCCAAATTTGTCTTCTTCTTCGCGTCCGATGACCGCTTTTCTTCTTCCTTATTTTTGACAGGGTAGACTCAGCAACACTGCCCTCCTCCGCTTGAGACATCGACCAAACTCGCCGGCAAATTACGTTGGTTGGTTATTTGTTAAAAAAATATACTGCTGTGACAAGCAAGGTGATACGGCACAATATCAGTGACTCAAGTCCCTCTTTTTCCCCGTTGCATTTTGGGGATTTTCAAATCAAGTAATCTTAGGCTGAGCCTTTGTATTACGGGTGGAACACAAAACACAAACTTTTAGGAGAATGATCACTTCATTTCTCCCGCTGCATTTAATACTGCGTCAAATACTGAGTTCGATCGCCGTGTCATACACCGCAGTAAAAGATATTTCCCACTGTTTTTCTTCTCTCACCTTTATTCAACAACACACTACCCACCTCATATTACAGTAGGCCGTGTTGATAATACTTGGGTGCTCAAACCACACCAACGGCGCCGCTGGTGTAGTGGTATCATGCAAGATTCCCATTCTTGCGACCCGGGTTCGATTCCCGGGCGGCGCACGTGTTTTGCTCCTGCAATAATCAGCGAATACCGAAATGTTACAATGTAGCACCAATAACTGTGGAAATGTAGCAAATGAACCAATGTATTAAAGAAATACATCGCAGGTTACCTTTTACTATAACTGGTTGTGTCATAAGCATTTCCCAGTGTACAGCTGTTATTTCCTCTAACGTTTTTGCAGTTTGGTCAGTTAAGCTATGACAAAGAATAGACTACTGGAAATATTATTTTGCAGTTCTGCAAGGCTGCCAGTAACTCTCTAAAGTGCAACTTTTTGCGTACAGATGTGGAGTCACATCTTTGTTTGTGGGAGAAAGAGCGCTTGATTTTGGCTTCATTTCAGCGCGCAGGTTGACGCTGCTGACGCCGCTCCTCCGCCATCTTCAACTTCCTATTGTTTGCATCAGACTGAGGCTGTCTGCGGTGTGTGAGAGAGCAGAATCGGCCACCGATCTGTCATTAAATAGTTGATACAGCCTTTACGTTCGCGGTCGCTCAAGTTCAGCACAACCAATTTGTATGTCATTGGATTAAAAACCTCTCAGGACGCGACCACTAAACCTTGATGATGGAGGACGATCAACCCAGAACCTTGTGAGTAACAGCGGCCCTGTCTATGTCCTGGAATGGGAAGGCTCTGTGTAGCTACGGCGCGTCCGAAATGTTTCCACGTTGTTGTTTCAATAAAAAACTGTAAAACCTTGTAATTTAGACACACATGGGCATTTAACTCGCATTATCATTACAGGCCGACAATATCGACATTTTTAAATGTTATAAGAAAAAGAAAATTTTCGACATGAAGGTAAAGTTCTGTTTGATTTAACCGTATAAATAGACGGAACCGTAACTCGCCTGGAAATGAAACTGAAGGGCTAGTTAATGCTAGCTATCATTAGCTAAAGATGCGAACGCCGCTAGATAGCCCCTTCTTCTAAAATGCCCAGGTTTTCGTTTAATGATGGCTATATTCTCAAAAGTAGTCGTGTTTTTTGTTTTACAAATGGACAGGCACTGGCTAGACCAAAAAAAAAAAGTATGGAATTTTTTACAAAGTACCGTTAGCTGCAAAGCCCCTTAGCCTGAGGCCCGTTTGAACCGGCTAGCGTTATCTTTAGCTAGCCGGTAGACAAGCCACGTCAACGCTTCGAGAGACGGTACAGGACAGAACCATTGAGGGGGTGACCACACTCGAGTTGTCTGTGTAAAATTGAGAATATCCCCAGTAGTATTTAGTCCACTTTAATTGCTGAGTTCATGTAAAAATAAGGAATTGTTGTGGGTTGTAGCTAGCCCTGTTAACTAGCCTTTGTTTGCATGCTACTTCCTGTTCGACAAAGACTTAACTCCCTCATCTCTCTCCTTGATTGCAGGTATGTGGGGAATCTGTCCAGAGATGTCACCGAGCCCCTTATCCTGCAGGTCTTCACACAGATAGGACCCTGCAAGAGCTGTAAAATGATAGTTGATGTGAGTGTTATCCCCTCGTTTGGTAAATATTATTTGACAATAGGAAAACGCATTCAACAGTGGCCTGAAAGGTTGTGGTGCCTGTGAAAGTCTCAGTCTGTATCTGTGCTCCATATTGATTTTCCTTTCCCAGTCTGTTATATCAGGCCTGACACACCAAGATACAGTAGGTGACACTTGTCATGTGTGATTAAATGGCCACCTTTACCTTGGACTTAATATCAGTCTTGTTTTCCCGTTGACAGACAGCTGGAAATGATCCGTACTGCTTTGTGGAGTTCTATGACCACAGGCATGCTGCTGCCTCATTGGCAGCCATGAATGGAAGGAAAATAATGGGTAAGGTAAGCTATCGTATCTACAGGGTGAGTGGGGACGGGTGGGCTTTGGGTGTGGGAATTTAGGTTGTGAGCCTTTTTTTTTTTTTTTTTTTTTTAAACAGTGATCTGCTAGCATTCATATTCCATTACATACATAAGGGTTTTCAAACTGTCAAGGGGAGGCTACTGGAGTTAGGTTCCAAATCAAATCATATCATGAACATCTTGAACACTGCCAGAAGTTATCTCTCTGGTGGTAAAATTGGTTTCATTATCTTAAACGTAACAGTCTTGAAATACATGAAATCGTGGTGTTAGGTGTGATGGAATGCTGCCAATGTGAAACTTGTTTAAATTAATGTTTAAAGCAAATTGATATTTGAGAAGAAGAAATTAATGACGGAAATATAATTCCGGTGTCCACTGAACAAGCCAGTGCTGTACTGACAAGATAGCAAAACATAAAAGTCAAGTTATGTAGAACATCAGAGCAAACCATTAACATTTTAATCTCCAACATTTAAAAGACCAAAGGGCGTGATAAAAGAATATTAAAGTGGTGCTGGATGGTGCAATAATGAGTCGAGCCTCTGGACTCAATGCTAGGACATAAACTGGAAAATGAAAGGACCATGACGCTGAACTTAGCAACCACTCTGTTTAGTTGAGGTGCATTCACTGGCAACCACCGCAGATGAGTTTTGTAACTTTCAGTAATATCGGCATTTTTTTATTATTGGCTTATGCCTCCCATTAAAATATTTCAGCACTGCATTGATGCCCCATTCATATTATACCATAGTTACACTCTTATTCTTTTTGCTAAGACATACCTACACCCAGTAATGAAATTGTTTGAATCACAAATAACAGGCCAGTTGCAGTTTGTTTTGTGATAAGTTAACTGAGGTCTTAAGATTTGTTACAAGATGAGCTTGCACTATGTTACTTGACCTACATGGGACAGAATTGAGAGGTAAGGCGCACATCAGATTAAATAAGTAGTACATTAATAAATACTTTTTAGTCAGACTTTAAATCATACACCCTCATAGTGGAAATTGCAAGGTTTTACCGAAAATCATGTAAACATACCCCACCTGGCCTGTTCTCTCTCTTCCCCTCTCCACAGGAGGTCAAAGTGAACTGGGCCACAACACCAACCAGCCAGAAAAAAGACACAAGTAGTAAGTACAAGTCCTTGTCAGTGGGGATATACTTTCGATTTGCAGTTTATTAGGAACACCTAGTTAAAACTAATACAGTCTAATACAACAATCCTGCAGTAAATCCTCTCTAAAATAGTTTCAACACAAACTGAACCCTATAACCTTCATGAAAGATGATTTATTGCAGGACTGTTGTATTAGACTGGATTAGTTTTAGCTAGATGTACCTAATAATAAACTGCAAACTGAGTGTATACTTTAACATTAATACAATGGAATAGTCTTACACTGGTTTACACTGCTTATATGCTTATGTAGTTGTAGCCATTTCGTTCTTTTGTCTGGAATGTGGGTTTTCCAGGATGACACTCCTTTTGTCCTTCCCCTACTAACAAACTGATAAAAAAAATTGCGAATCCAGACAGGAAATCACTGTCTTGGAAAGAGTAAAAGAACAGAACCTGCCCACCATTAGCCAGGTTCTGTTTAAGGTTTCTACCTGTTAAAAGGGAGTTTTTCCTTGCCACTTTCACCAAGTGCTTGCTCATGGGGGAATGTTGGGTCTCTGTCAATACAATTATAAAGAATACGGTCTAGACCTGCTCTATATGAAAAGTGCCCTGAGATAACTTCTGTTATGATTTGGTGCTATATAAATTAAATAAAATTGAATTGAATTAACATATGCCATGTTTGAACTTTTTTTTTTTTCCCCCCTTTTAGATCACTTTCATGTCTTTGTTGGAGACCTCAGCCCAGAAATAACTACAGAAGACGTCAAAGCTGCCTTTGGTCCATTTGGCAGGATATCGTAAGTATAAAGCTAATATTTACTGATTAGGATTCAGAGCTGCAACTAGGGGTCAATTAGTTGATTGACAGAAACTTTTTAAGCAAAAGTGCCTAATATTCTTTGGTTCTAGCTTCACAAATGTGGGGATCTGCTGTTTCTCTGTTTTATTTTATCGTATCTTGAAAATCTTTGGGTTTTGGACTGTTGTTTGGACAAAACAATATTTAAAGATTCTACTGAAGACTTTGGGAAAATGTGATTAGAGTTTTTTTTTTTTTAATTTCTGATACTGAATCATTAAATGAAAAAAATCAGAAGATTAACTGATAATGAAAATTATTTTTGCTTTAGCCTTACAAATATAATTAAATCAGTGATAGACAATAGAAAATGAGGTTGTGCTCTCATAGCTGGAAATAATTTTTTCCCATTCCTGTCTCATTTATAAAACATAAAAGAATGGAAGAAACCTTAGGCAGGTACAGTACATTTAAAGAATGCTCGGCCCTGGTCTAGAGATGCATCGTTTCAATTAAAGCTGAAACAATTAATCGATTAGTTGATCGACAAAAATTGACTGCAACTATTTTTCATAGTCAGTTGCTTTAGTCAACACTCAACAGTCTCCAGCTTTTCAAATGTGAAAATTTGCTAGTTTTCTTTGTCCTTTATGATATTGACCTGAGTATTGTGGGGTTTTGGTTGGACAAATAAGGCAATATGAAAATGTCGACTTGGCCTTTGGGAAGCTGTTCAGGGAATTTTTTATAATGTATTGTGAAATTTTTTACAAACCAAACAATGAATAGAGGAAAATATTTGGCAAATGAATTTGATAACAATAGTAATCAGTTGCAGCGCTAATTTCTATTTGAGAGTTTATGAAGACCCGTTCTCTTTTTACATCTCATACAGTTTATGTTTCTTATGTATTCATGTTGGTGTGTTTGTCCACAGAGATGCTCGTGTTGTGAAAGATATGGCTACAGGGAAATCTAAAGGCTATGGCTTTGTGTCTTTCTTCAACAAATGGGTGAGTAGACAAAAGGTTCATAAAGCATTATTATATCTATAAAACATGCTCCAAAGAACAGAAGTAATCGGCTTTGTTATATTAAAAAAAATGGCACATTTTCACATACAGTAGGTTATGTCTTAATTTGTGTTCTGTGCTTCTACAAGGATGCATTTTACATTTTACATTACTAGACTCCAGCTTGATGCAATAACCAGATTTTTTTCTCCATTCCAGGATGCAGAAAACGCCATTCAGCAGATGGGGGGCCAGTGGTTAGGAGGCAGACAGATTCGAACTAACTGGGCCACAAGAAAGCCCCCCGCCCCAAAGACCACCTATGAAAGTGTGTTGTCATAAATGTGCAGGTTTTGCTAGCTTAGGATGTTGGATCCACATGTTAACAGTAACACTGCTTTCTTATTTTTCTTCCAGATAACTCCAAGCACCTATCCTTTGATGAAGTAGTGAATCAGTCCAGCCCCAGTAACTGCACTGTGTATTGTGGTGGAGTCAGCACAGGGCTGACAGGTAAGGTACTATTAGTACCAATGCTAACATCAGAATGATAATGATACTGACAGTGGTAGTATTAGGTAAACTGTTAAAAGCCAGTGACCACTTATTTAAAGGGTAAGGCTGGTCTTATTTTATCTTTTTATCATTATTCAACATTCTTTCATTGAGACCAAAACTAAGAAATTTATCCTATTAACCATAATCTGCATAGCTACAGCTTATTCCTCTGTCCCATAGGGGACAGTTATTGTTCAGAAACAATGACAAACACTTAAAAGAGCCTAATTGTTGGAGGGATGACTTATTCCTTCATTGAAATGATTGCCTGTGTTACCTATGTATTATAAACTGCAGAATTTTAGCTAAGTGTATTTTACTCATAGAGGTCATTCTAAAACCCTGCTGTGTTGTCAGCAAAGTTGACTGGCCTATGATTTTAACTTACAACCACTGAGAGACCCTTATCCAAGATGCCAGTATACCACATTTCTCATTCAGCAAATGTTTTTTCATGACACATTAGCCCATATAGTTTGATATCTGATGTTCCCTTTCTGTTTGGCTTTCAGAACAACTGATGAGACAGACCTTCTCTCCCTTTGGACAAATCATGGAAATCAGAGTTTTCCCAGACAAAGGCTATTCATTTGTGAGGTATCTGGGGTTTCGTATTAACAGCTTTTTATTTTTATTTATTTATTTATTTATTTTTAAACCCCTTTTAAGCAAGGTCAAAGTATGATGGATTGGTTCTTGATCCAGTCTAAAGTCCTGCTGACTTCATTCCAGATTGGACAGAAAACCTGCTGTAGACAGAGAGGATCTGGATTTTTCAACCAATGATATAACATGTTTCTAATGATGTTACCTGCATGGGTTATTATGTTTTTTGGTTGCATGAATAGTTGTAATTATTAACGCAGGGTTTTATCCCACATATGTGACATATCTATTCCACTTCTTCGTAAAATTAAAATTTTTTTTTTTTTTTCAAATGTATTTATTTATTTATTTATTTATTTATTTTTTCAAATAATGCCTGTTAGGGTCTTGCAGTGCAGAAGTAATAGTTCTTTACATGTCTTTGTTAACCAGGCAGACCCTCTAATAGGTATTCATGACCTTCTCAAAGTTTGCTAACAGAACAGATCTCCAGCACTGGTTTGGTCACTGTTTGCAAGTAAATATCTATGAAATGAGGTTCAGCGTTTCCTTAGTCGCTCTCTCCCTCTATTTTTGTCCAGGTTTAACTCCCATGAGTCAGCAGCCCATGCCATTGTGTCAGTGAATGGCACTTCAATAGAGGGCCACATAGTCAAATGCTACTGGGGTAAAGAGACCCCAGACATGATGAACCCAATGCAGCAGATGCCTATGCCTCAGGTAATTACAACATATACCGCACATACTGCATAAAATAAACAGCATCTACTTACTGCTCTTCATAGAAGTTTTTAAAACAAGATAAACATAAGATGACTTCTGCCGGTTAGTGCTGCAGTGTGTCATGAGTCGCTATAACGTCAACAACAGTTGATTTGAAACCATAACCCTGGAAGTGCTGAACATCACAATGCTTATGAAAAGGTATTTAACAAGCATTTTGCCCCCATCATTTAATGTATTTCATATTGAAGGGGGGTATATGAACTTTACACAAAGCAGGCAGTGGTTGTTCAAGTATATTTCAAAGGGCCAACAATCAGGGAGAAAATGTATCTTGAACATAAAAGTAATATTTTAAGTTTAAAAAAAAGTATTAAGTATTTTTTTCATTTCATTGTGGCTTTAAAGGCAAGCTCCTCCTCTGACACACTCAGGGAAATGCCCCCCTTTGTCCTGGCGTAAGTGGTGTTTTTCAAAACCCACCATTGCATCACATGGTGACCTAATGTTGGTGTTATCCATGTAGAAGTTTTGCAAGTTCCCTGCAGGGAAAGAGAGTCATGGAAATTCCTGGTTAAGTAAGGATAGACTCCTGAATGGCACTTAAATTATTATACAGGTTTGTATAATTATTATGTATAATTTCTCAAGTACATGGATTTTTTTTTCTTGAGGGGAAACATGGGCTACTTGTATTGTGGTTGCTGCCATGAACCATACTAAGCCATACTTGTTGTACTGTGCCCTACAGCAGAACAAGATGGGCTTCGCTGCAGCTCAGCCCTACGGCCAGTGGGGCCAGTGGTACGGCAACGGGCCCCAGATTAGCCAGTACGTCCCAAATGGGTGGCAGGTCCCCACCTACGGCGTCTACGGCCAGGCTTGGAACCAGCAGGGCTTCAAGTAAGTAGCACGGTGTGCACAAGGCTCCCCTTCACCGCCTCCTCCTACTCCAGCACCACCAGAATTCCCCTTCAAGACCGGGGCAGCGAGAGGCAGCTCTGGCCACAGGAGGGAGCCATGATTCCCTCCCCCACACCCCCCACCCCCCACCCCCCTCCTCCCTCCTCCCCTCACCAGCCCCTCGTCTTGCTCATCTTGAGAAGATTGAGAAATAAACACACACACAGAACAATCTGAACTTTAAATTTGTTGTTAATCATGTTTCAGTTCGTCATTACAGCTAACTGTGCACAGCACATCTTAATAACTGAAGGATTTTGTTCCAAAATGTTTTTGTCACTTGAATTGTAGCACATAATAGTTCAAAACTGTCAGCTATCCCAAAAATGATTGTAAGAAGACTGCCTTAAACTAGCTAAAAACTTATTTTTATTCATTTCAATAAATTTCAAGGTAATTGACAGAAACAAGATGAATGCTAAAAGCTCAGAACAAAGTTTCACTTACTGTCCAAACCCGGGGAGAGTTTATTGACGAATAATGCATTTCCCTTTTTGTAAGATTACCGACTGTGTGTAAGAACTGTGTTCTTTAAGGCTGTTCGTTTGTTTTGTATGTCTACATTCATGTCATAGCTTTTTACATACTTTTTTCTTTTTGATTTCATTGATTTATTTTACACATATCTGAGGATTTGATCTGTATATGAATGTCAGTAGGACATGTTAAATATCATTTGTAGGTTATCAAATTTTGTTTTTATTTAGACAGTCTATGTGCAGTGATGCTTTGTGCACCCAAGAAAAATAAAGGAGAGGCCATATGTTGTTGACAGTCTAATATTCTTGGTGAACAGGTGTATAAATAGGCTCTGTACAAAGGTGCAAGGTAGATGTAACTGAAAGCAGTGTGTGTGATTGTGAAATGTACAGTAAATGCACAATTCCTAAAACAGAGGTGAGGCCTCTCTTGACTTGAAATTTGAAGATAAAACTTTATCCTTTATAAGCTGTCTATTCTCCACACTGAACTTAGAATTTAGATTTATTACACGAATGATAAAAGACTTAAAATACATCACTTGAATTAGGTGAGAATTTATGTTTACTTTGTGGCCAAATGTAGAAGTTCTGCAAGAGAAATGAAGATCATCTGCATGGTTGTAAACTGTGGCTTATCTGTCTATAGTCTGGTTACAGCTGTTTTATGTTCATGGTGATCAACAGTTGGGAGGGGGGTAGAAAAGAATATTTAACTTGCTGCGCTTAGCCTGTATGCTCTTTGTCTGCTTGTCCACCCATGTTTAATCAATTGACACTTACCTTTGGCCCCTCCAAACAGCCCCTCACTTTCTTTTTTTTTTTTCTTCCCTGTGTTTTGCTAGCTTGATTTTTGCCCAGCCTGCCTCA
This sequence comes from Xiphias gladius, assembly GCF_016859285.1. Lineage (NCBI taxonomy): Eukaryota > Metazoa > Chordata > Actinopteri > Istiophoriformes > Xiphiidae > Xiphias > Xiphias gladius. The sequence continues at coordinate 25,115,564 of NC_053418.1, read as the reverse complement.
CCCTCACAACCTCTGATAACTCTGTTTACCCTCTTGTCCTCATTCTAGCCTGTCCAGATTCTAGTAGTTCTAATATAAACCGTCCCCTTGGCTCCCTTTCGCCTGGTCTCTTCTAACCTGCTGGCATTTTGTCTTTCTGTCTCTCTCTCTCTCTCTGTCTGTCTCTCTGTCTCTCTCTCTCTCTCTCTCTCTCTCTCTCTCTCTGTCTGTCTGTCTCTGTCTGTCTCTCTCTCTGTCTCTCTCTCTTTCTTTACCTCGTTTTTTGCAGTCACTTACCAGCCAGTGCTGGGTGGACTGGCATGAGCGCCATCAGTAACGGTGGGGTTATGGAGCCTACACAGGGATTGAATGGGAGTATGCTAGCCAACCAGCCTGGTATGGGAGCCGCAGGATACCCCACACACTGATAAGTGGGCAGGGTGGGAGATTTTTCAACCATCAGCCTCTTATTGGCTGTAAGGTGCCCCGCGGGGCTGTGTAACACCGCCTCCATTTGTGGCAGGACTAAGACTTTTACTGGGATCTGGAACCTAACGGGAAGGTTGACGTCGATAGGAGATGTAAATGGGATTTCATGGGGGGGTGGGGTGGGGGGTGTAACGGGAGCCAGGAAGGAGCGATTTGACCCACACAGGTATTTACACCCTTTGTGGAAGGCAAGACTGGCCATGAACCAGGGCTCTTACCATTTTTAAGTTAACTGTAAATGAGTATAAAACTGTAAAGGAGAAACTTTTGGATTTTTTTTCGGGATTTACAAATTGCTTCCATCTTCACATCTTTCCTCTCAGACAGCCATTGAGAGGCTTCATTTTTTTTTAAAGAAACTGTTAAAAGTCTGAGTCGTGCTAAGTTATGAACCTTAGTTATTATTTGAGGAATGGAAATCTGTTTAATTTGTTCTCATTTTCTCTTGGATTAAAATCAATTGCAGGGATTGTTGCCACTGCTGTTTCTCTGTAAGGGCAGATAAATATTGCACAGTTTTTTCCTCTCTTGTACATGGACAAATTTGACTACCAAGAGTGTTTCCTTTTTGCATTCCATTTCTCCTTCATATCTTTCAGACAGCCTCAAATCTTTTCGCCACCTGTAAATAACCATTCATTCATTTGAAACAATGTAAGTAAAATGCTACTGTTAACTGTGGGTGCTTGCTTTATTTTGTTTTGATAACTCGACAGTTAACTCCAACATTGTACGTAGCAGAGTGGCACTATCAAATGTGACACTGGCACAGTGCAACACACATGATTCTTCCATGCAGGGATAAGACAGCATTGCCATGCAGTGCATACTTAAAATTTAACACAAATCAAATGTTAAAGGGTGAACATGTTTGACACTTCTGATGTTTTTTAAATATCTATTGAAACGCCAGTATTTTATATCAAAAATCTGAGTGGATTCAACCTTTACACTTGCTCTTTTTGGCAGAGAAATGGGGAGGCCTACATTGTAACTGTTGCCTTATAGAGCTGGTTTCTTTTAGCTTACAAGATCCTCTTTTTAATTAGGCAGTGCCTACAGACATTTTCAGACCCTTTTGTTTAGAAAGGTGTTAGCCCTGAGAACTTATGACTCTGCTACTGTAATCAATGTTTTCTTGCTTTGTCCAATTAAAATGCTAATGCCCATAAACCACACTGTGTTTAGTCTTCCTTTTTCTCATGGAGGGGTTGATATTCAAGGAAACATAAATAGAGATTTAATTCAGAAACAGCTTCAATAAATTTTTTTCAGCTTGAGCGTTATTTCTGGTTTAAAAGGTTCTGTTGTGTGGAATGTTTTGCTATGAAGATCTCAGAAGTTGAAAGAGGGTGTATTGGTGTTGATGCCACCATTTTTAATTTCTCAAATTATCAGCATATATGGCTGTATAGGACTACACTTCACTGCAGGAGTAACCACCTTACTCAGTACCATTATGTACTTGAACATCGTACGAGGCGTAGAAAACTACAGAGATGTTATGAGCTGGCAGTCAATTGAAGTAAACATCTGGTTAAAACAAAACTAAACGAAAATTAGTTGGGAAGATTACACTCAGGCTATGGTTAATTACCTTTCTTTGATACAGGAAGATAGCTTCAACACAGTGTGTGCATCATACCTATTTTGATGTGACTCTAAAATATACTTAACACCTATACTGTATACTAAGACAGACATACCTATTATCTGGCTTGCCCCTCATGTTTTTTTGTTCCCCCCGTTTTTGTATTCTGAAGAGTGAGTGATCAAATAGGATCAGTGATGGCTCCATTCCACCTAAAGTGTCAGATCTTTTTCACAGCAGACATTTTGACAGGTCATAGCAGGAGAAGCACAGGTGTATATCATTTTAACAGTAATAATAGCTGCATTCCACTGAGTTGTGGTCCTGGTATTGTGGTATTGCTGGCTCACTGAAATCGCGTACTGGGACCAATAAATGGAACCCAGCCAGCGTTCATGTTATTAATGACACCTGGGCTTTTCATACTATGACAAGTCAAAATGTCTGATGTAAAAAAAAAAAGGTCTATACCAGGGTCAGGGAGCTGGAGCCCCTGAATGGAATTCAGAGATCATAACAGTAATTACACTTGTGCTCTTCGTGCTATGACAAGTCAAAATGTCTGCTGTGAAAATGTTGGTGAGGTTAGTGTTAACCAAGACCAATCACTCGCATTGTGCTCTGTATTTTAAATAATAAGAAACTTAAGTAAACAATAGACAGATGGTTAGAATTTAGTCTAAAATGGAAAATACTGAAAATCTTAAATGATTAGCAGTAGGAGTTATGGATAAAAATGGCCAACCTCACTGAATTTATTACGTTGAGGTTTCAGGTATTAATGACATCAGCTATTGCAGGATTTGCCCATATAGAATGACAACTGAAGAAACAAGTTTCAACTTTTACAAAGCTTATTGCATAAAGGCACAATAAAAGACCTGCAGTGCAAGAGTATTCAAAAGTCAATCTTGACATTTTCAGAGTTCTCTGGTATACAGTAGCTTCTGGAAATCTGGAATAATCAAAGCTCTGGTTCAAGTTTTACAGGCAACCTGAAACTGCAGGCTTGGGTTTGAGGTTCAGACTCGTAGGAGAACGCCAGCTGCAGGTTCACCAACAGCTCATTTTACGGAGAAATGAATCGCCACAATCATCATGCTTTTTTTTTTCTCATTCAAAAATTTCAAAAGTACTTTTAAGTTTAGTACACCGGGTCACAGTCGACTAGGGTTTGAGATACCCATGAACAGTGAGGTCTATGCAAAGCATCAGTTTTCCCCTGCAAGAACTTTGACCTATGCGCTCAATCAATACCTGAGATATTTCCTGCTACTTTTGGATTGACTTGAAAACATCCTCGTGATGTACAGTAGATACGATGCAGGATCTCATGCAGATTGTTCATTTGTGCACTAGATGGTGCTCTCAGTCTATGTTTCCTGCCCGGTTTTGTGGAGCAGCTGGGTCGGTCTGTCAGGATGTTAAATGACTGTCTGTCGTGTGTGTGTGTGGGTGTGGGTGTGTGTGTGAGCAGACAGTAGCAGACAGTACTGTGCACAGTTGAGGTTGTTAACGCACACACATAAGTTATTCCTGTTTTCTCATCAGTGTAAAATGTCATCTTTTTGATACCTTTTTAAAGCTTGCCTCCCTGTTAAGAAAGTCTTTCAGCATATATATTAAACACTGTGTAGATACACTGTTTGTGTGTGTGCCAGATCTCCTCAGTCAGACTTATTGGGTCTTGGACAGCCATGTAGTCTGGCTGGCTGGAATAACAGGCAGCAAGAGCTGACAGGCTGATAAATGGTTTGTCTCTTCACAGCTGCTCAGCCAGGATCCGACTGGGCTTTAATGGACGGAGAGTCTGTTAGAGATGGAGAGAGAGAGCGAGAGAGAGAGAGAGAGAGAGAGAGAGAGAGAGAGAGAGAGAGATTTCAGGAGATGAGTTAGTGAACAGATTACAGATGAAATCAATCAAAGTGGCCATACTCGCTTTCTCCTTTGGTCTGTCCTTCCTCTTATCTTTTTCACCCTCTGGTTTTTGAGGTATTTTAAGCAAAAATTGACAAGAGGTCAATCTTTATTCCAAATCATATTCTTGCCATTGTTAAGTATCCAACCTTATGAGGCAGAGCTAATATAATGTAGACTCAATTTAATATTTTGAAAAGGTTACGTTGTTGTGGATGTTGTCTCACAAATTACACCTTCTTTCATGTCCCTTTATCTATTAATGCATTGTTCCCAAAATGCTCTGAGTATCCACATTATGTAACAGAGGGACAGGGTCAATTTCACAAAAGTAGTTCAGGTATATGTAAATCAGCAGATTGGTGCTGTATTGCTCTGCTCATTTTGTGCGTTTTTAATTTTCCTTTAATTTTGTTAGTATTTACCTTTTTTTAATCACTTCATGCTCTTTTTTAATGCCTTTTTTACTTTTAGCTTGCAGGGTGCTCCTCTGACTTTTTGGCTTCTTGACTCCTCTTACATCTGTCACCTGTTTTCAACCTGTTTGTTTAATTGCAAACTATTGTTAATAATCAAAACTGATGAAGTAAGATAAAACTAAAGCAAAAGTAAGATGTGATATTTGATGAGTTTGAATCATTTTATTCAACATTTTACTGGCCAAAATGTAAAGTTTTTTGTGTCACAGTCCAACCATTAAGCCAGTCATATATGATATTTTTCCCTAAGGTGGTGGTGATGACACTGTCCTTTTTTCTTTCCTTTCCCCAGCCATTGTTTATCCAGACTAGACTAACCTGAAATTCTACATTGAGTATTTGCTCTGTCTTTTTTTTTTTTAAGTACTTTATGATTATGCTTAAGGAAATAACACAGATAAATTACTGTAATACTGTAAATAAACTGGTTTGAAGTTACATGAGCTTTTTGGTGTGCTTTAAAGTGAGACTATGTAGCTTTTCATTAAACAAATACTACATTCTTTCTCTAACAAATAAAAAGTTGAATTCAAAAGCAATAAGACACATCACTGTTCAATTCAATACACTCAGTAGTTTTGCTGCTGCAGCCTTTCTTGGTCTGGAATGACCAGTAGCTTATGGTGGCTAATGTTAGCAACCTTTTAGTAGGCTAAATATTGCTGTTTAACTGACAGTACTGAGTCAGTTTACTGACTCTTCTCCATTTGTGCTACTGTTACAGTGGCTTAGAGTTTTACATAGTATTTTAACATTTAGCATTATCCCATATCTATCCCCAATAGCCTCAGTGACTGCTGGTCAGCAAAACTTACATAGTGTAACTTGAAGATAATGTTTTTCCAGCTACATGATTTCTGAACTACAGACCTGTGATAAAGGATCGATTATTAAGTATTAATGTTGTAAATACAATTATAAAGATTGTTTTAACCAAAATTAATTCAATTTCTAATTAGTCAGATGCTTTGTGAGGCACAGACAACAATGTAAAAATAACCTATTGGAATAAAAATATAAAAAATATCGCAGGTGCTGGACCACCAAATGGACTGCTGATAAAACACAAAAAGCACTGTGACTTATACTATGATTTTATTTCTCCTTACTCTTGGTACATGATATTTTTTTTATTATTAAAAGTGACATATTTCACACAAAATAATAAATGCACACTTCACAGAAATTATAACAAGTTGGCAATCTTGAAACACCTGAACCCCCTGCCAAAACATTCTACTCACATATGGTGTAGACCTATCAACGCACACAGATGGTAAATGCATACTGACAATGGTATACATTAGTTATTTGAAGCTATATAAACAGCTTTGGTCCAAATATGTACAAAGATGAGTGGACCAATTAAGCACCTCTTTTAATAAGCACATCTGCATAGCTTTGAGAGAGGGTGCTCTGTCTACGTTTTCACCTCTGGTTACTTCAGTCTCTTTTGGATACTGGGAAAGTACAGGATCATTGTCTGTATTTCAGGTGGCTGACTGAGTACTGTACAAGGTGCGCTGAAGCAGAAAACAAAGGAGCTGAGGAAAATGTTGAGGGCTTGAAGGACACAAGGTGCCCTGTGAATTGTTTGAGTGAACAGCGTCAGTGTGTGTTTGTCTGTGTTTCCATGCAAGTGACAGCTTGCGGCAGTGGCTGACAGCAAATAAACATGTTCCAGTAATTAACCTTGACAGGCCCAATGTGGTGCCAACAGCAGAAACCTGCTAATGACACAATTAATCCATAATTAAGGCATTCTGTCACAGCACACTCACACACATGCTCAGTCAATGAACACTGTGTGTGTGTGTTGGGGAGACTGTTGAATGTCTGCCCAGGCAAATACAGTACGTGCTACAATAAGAGCATAAAAGTAGCACTAGATGATAAGGCATTCTCAAAAAGCTCATCAATTTTGAAGCTTCTCTCATGGCACTGAAAAAACGTGTTATCCCTATTGCTTTTCATTGTGTCTACACGTAACACACACACACACACACACACACACACACACACACACACACACACACACACACACACACATATATATATATACATACATATATAGCTAACAGATGGATGGATGGTAGAGAGGGCTAATATCCTGGTTACTCTCTGACTGTAAGACTGAGCTGATGTTCATACTCAAGCGTTTCAGTTTCCTGGTGTGCAATGATTAGAAACGATTATTTGGAAACCTGATTAGAAACTTACCATATACAAAAAAACTGTAATGGTATTTTTTTGTAAACCTTGTCTAAATGTGACAGTAGCAGTTGAATGAATGAGACTGGTTAAGTGGCCAAATGGATGAAGTCAGCTGCTCTGAAGAGCTATGTATCACCTCACTGCAGTATCTACCTGCCTGGCTTCTGTGATCAATTTCTGCAAGTCAAATGGTGGTCATAAGGGCTTGCCTTAAATTTGTAAGAATATATATATATTAAAAATAATAACTGCACTAGGATGCTGAGAGAGAAGATGTGGAGTTTATCCAGGACAGACTTGATTGGTGTGCTGTTTGAAGCACCCAGTTACAGCAAGTCTTATGGGTAAACTAAGCTGAAACAGGTGTGAAGAAGCTGCAGATATTCTTTAAAGCAACAACTTCCTGTACTTAGTTTCTTATCTCCTTCTGGCCCCATTTTTACTGTTTAGGTCCCCAGACTGAATTCTGGCACCTCTATCCGTCTACTGGTGCAGCAATGTAATGTAGTTACTCTGCTGAGTTAACAGATCTTTGTTTCATAGACTTCCACAGGGAAATGGCAAACTGTGAACACTGACCCTGTCTCATTGAGTCAATTTTTTAATAAAAACTACAAATGCAAACATCTGTTTGGAAGTTAGATCTGAAAACATTTGTGTTATCATGTCAGAATTTATGTCCTGTGTTCCCTTCAAGCTGAATGGAGGCCCATCTCTGTCTTTTTATCACACTCAACTAAATAATGATGATAATAAGCAACAGTCATTGATTTGTTTTATATTAAAGACTTTGTGAATATTGGCTGGATTAAAAGTTTTTGTGGTAGATTATATTAGATGCACCAGCTCTTTCCAGGTTTAGTTTTTATTGAATTTATGTTCCTGTGTAGTATTCAGCCATAATCTATTCAACACACTCCGAGGACACTTGTAAATGTTATACAATACATCCAGTATAAATATTAAAGATTTACTTCAGTGTCAAGTTTTACTAGCTTTATTTAAACTAATACATACTTCTAAAATAAAAAAAAACTTACGTGTTCCAATTCATGTAGAAAAATGAATCAGCCTCATCTCTGAGTAGAAGTAGTGAGTGGAATTAACAGGCAAATATTTCCTGCATTACTTAGAAAAAGAAAAAAAACTGAGATTACATAAAAATTGAAATCTGTTGATCATTTAAATGTGTATGTGGCAGATGGGACTTGCACTGCTAAGTGTGCTGAGAAAAGCCTCTATATTTAATATTCACATACATAATGGTAACATTATGTTTAATATAAGCATTTTTTTCATATAATGAAAAATAGCACAAGATATCTATGGTAGATATCTCATACTGTAATTGCTATTAAGTTATGTAGTTGTAATCCATGTACTGTTGCATAGATGTCAAATGTAGTTTGACAGTACCAAGGCAATATTCCCAGCATCCTTAAAGACCCGTTGTCACATTCATTTTGGATGCATTTTAACCCTGATGACATCATCAAGACATCATCAGGGTTATTTTCTCAGACTTGAAGCTCCTACAGAGCCACAGAAGAGAAATACTATAGAATTGTTTTCACACGCTGAGTATAACTTGTCATGAAAATTTCTGATCCCTCCTTTAAAAATCTCAATTTAAAGATTCAGTTAAACAAAATTATAAAATTGGTATTCATCCATGCACAGAGTTTGATAGTTTTGGTTGAAAAATGAAAACTTGCTTACAGCATGTTTTTTTTTTTTTTTAATGCTGTCAGTACCACAAATGAAATCATGTTTGGACAAATTAAACAACCTGCATGGCTACATACCACTAAAGTAAAAATAGAAACTATATTTTTTGTAATTTGGGTGAACTGACCCTTTTAAAGGTGCTATATGTAAGTTTTTGCTATTGCTACACTAACATTAACGGCTTTTTACCTACCAAGATCTTCAGCCATCGTTGCGTTACAAGACAACAGGTTAGAATATGCCCTCTGAGCAGCGCTGCTTCTTCATCCTTTCATGTTGGACTGAGGGCAGACAAAGTGAAATTGCAAGATGAGACTAGCTGGTTAGCACGCTAACTTCTATAGAAATAGAACAAAACAAGAGTTAACATTGGCGTTGCGTTCCACCACTGGAGACAGCTCTTGGGGAGTAAAGGAATGAAGTTTAAGGCTGAGCTCACAACGTTTCTTCTAGACTGATAAGTAAACAGCTGTTAATGCTAACGTTGGCTATGTAGCAATAGCAAAAGCTTACATATAGTACCATTAAATTGTTACCGTTAAAAGCAGAGTGAGGCAGGTGTCACTGCAGGTCTTACAGACTGTCAGGTCTGCTGAGTAATAAGAAGAGGAACATTCATCATATCAGACTGGCTGATATCCTGTTTTCATAAAATGTCAACATTGCCCTGACATCTGAGCTAACCATTATGTCAGTCCAACTTTTCTGACGCTCCACAAATTTCACTGTGCCAAGTCTTGTTCAGATCTCTGCCACCCTGTATATAATTTTGACAGCTTTATTATGTACTTTGTATACAGCTTCAGCAGCAAGTAAAATTCCTGGCATGTCTAAATAGACTTACAGGTGATTTTGTGGCTGTCGGAGTGTTTGCTCGACAGTTGTGACTGATTTACAGGCAGTACGTCAAACACAACTGGAATAATCCATAAGGCAAATAAAGATGAAACTCTGCTCTCAGGTCGACTCCAACTGTTTCCAGTGTAAACACACACATGCAGGCACACACCATTGTGCACTTACTTGCAGAAAAACACCACGTACAGGTCAGGACAGATGTGTGTTTAAAATCTGGTTGTAATGTGTGTTTGTAGGTATGACTATGGTTATGTTTGTGTCTGTGCAATCGCTTGTATATGTGTGTGTGAACTGTTCACCCACACGCTTGTGTTTTTGTGTCTGTCAGGCTGTGTCAGGCTCAGTGCTGACAGGTGTATGTCACCTCATCATTCAAGCTGTCAGCGCCGCATGCGGGCAGGAGGAGATTAGACGCTGATGAAGGACAGTGGTTGGCTGTCGCTCAGCCCAAGCCACTTCCTGTACGCTCACAGTTTAGAGGGAGTCTTAGAGAAGTCCTATGTAGGACAAAGGCAGCCTGCGGCTAACTCCCCCCATTAACACTGTCAGTAATGCTCCAAATGAAAAAAAAAAAAAACCCCATCTCACTTGACTCGTCACTCATCACCAGCACAGAGAGAGAGCTCCATGGATCAAAGACTAAATGTCATATCCCCCTCCCCTTCCTTAAATTCATCCAAAAAGCCAGAGCAAGGGCTGTATGTATGCATGTGTGTGTGTGTGTGTGTGTGTGTGTGTGTGTGTGTGTGTGTTGGAGGAGCGTAGCTTGCCAAGCTCCTTGACTTGAAGTGTGTGTTTATGTACTTTGTCACTCAGGAAAATGAGATGTGTAAATCCAAATGTCAGCAAAGAAGAGATTTCTGACAGCGCCGAACATCATGTTCCAGATTTGTTCTCCTTCTTCTCTTCACTCTTCGCCCATTGGACGCACTGCTGACAGCTTCACAGCTGACAGAGAGAAGAGAGAAGATCTGAGCACTAACAGAAAGAAAAAGGAAGAAGGGCGGAATAATGGTAGGTAATGTTTCTTGAATGCATACACACATACACTGTCAGGGACCATATAACAGCCAAGGTCAATGCTGCATGTCCAAATGCCTCTGTTTGACAGAATGTACTTACTTCTCATCCATGGTCGGTGTGTATGTGTGTGTGATGCTTTCAGAGTGCAAATTGAACAGAGGCCTCTGCGGTATTCGGGTGACACAGTAATGGAGGGTAGTATATGTATGTGGATTGCGTGTGTGTGTGTGCGCCTGTCGCCTGTGTTCAGTGGCTCTGCCATTCAGCAGCACATACACAGGGTTGACAGCTCGCGCTTAAATGTGTCACTTGACATTACCCATTAAGCACTACCAAAGAGAGGGAAAGATAGAGAGAGAGAAGGGTGGTGGAGTGGAGGATGGGGCGGTAGATACTTGTGTATATGTATGTATGTCTTTTTACTTTTATCTGTATATGCTCAGCCATTAACCAAATGCTATTGCTCAGTTCTTGTTCATGCACTCCACTGCTTCTCAAATTTAGGGCTAAAGGCACCCAAGGGCCCCTGACAGAGGTCTGGTATCTCCTCATGCAAAATGAGAAACAGTTACTTTAATATTTCCTTTCACAGAGAAAATGCAGTCTTGGAGATTGCTGCTACCTAAGATTTCCCTAGAAAGCCACCTGTAAAGAGTTTAGAAGTCAAAAATTTTTTATAGAGAATTACCGTCCGTCCTGCTTTGACAGTAATGCTAGATGAAATCACTGCTGCTCAAAACCACAGGGGTCATTTAAATAAACTGAATGCAGGCAAATAATTTAGAGGTGCATTATACGGTATACCTCTGTAAAGATCAGTGTCATTTTAAATTCAGCTGTAGTTCATTGTGTTGGTACTGGAACTATCACTTGTACTTCCTGTAACAAGAAGTTTTTACTACTTGTTATTGCAGTGTTCAAAAAGTACACATCATGTTCATTGTCTGCTTAAACACGGTAGGGTGACCGGCAGTTGGAGTACTTCCAGGGCTTGGTTGGACAGGAAACTCTCCCTGATTATATCAACAAATAATGACAAACTGCGTTTGAAAATGTGCATGTGTTGGATGAAAAGTCAAAGGTATAAACTTGGTATAAAGGTATAAACAAAAGCAGAAAAGCCAAGTACGACTCTCGGACTGGAATGTAGTTAGAAGCATCCAATCACTGAGCTTAAAATTCTATTACATGAATCTGCTAACAACAGCTGGAATAGAGAGTATAGTACCCTGTGCAGTTGTGCATGTTAACGTTGGTGCACGTGCGTGTGGGTGAGACATGATACACATCCCTGTCAATGGTTTCAGGCTATTCCGATTATCTACACTAAGACACGCGACCATACACTAACAAAGGCAGTGAAGAAGAAGATGGATGTAAACATTGCTGGATTTGAAATACTTTAAAAATCTAGTGTGCAAATGGTTTATGATAAAGGAAATTAATTCAATGCCTTTATTAGACCTCAAGGATGCACACAATGTGTTTTGGTAACTAACTTTACAAGAAAACTCTATAGGGTAACTTTAAATGAATTGGCCTTCGGGTTCTGGGTCAGTTTCGGATGAAATCAGCAACCGTATATATATATATTGAATTTGCCCCAGGTCTGATTTGCACCTTTAACTGGTTTCCTCTGCATTCTAATGGTGTTCATGGCTCATGGGTGCTGTAATTTTTAGAGACGTGTACCATTGCAAATTGATGAAAAAACATGATGTCTCAGAAACAATGTTGAAATAAATATGATGGACGTGGCATAAAGTACAGTACAGTACAGTAATTATATTAATTCCTCAAAATGAATAAAGTGATGATTTGCTATTGTTAACTGTGATAAATGTAGTGCCCTTAAAGAAAATTTGTGTTCTCTGTATGAAAATGAACCTGATGTTTTCTACCAGCCAGTTAGTTAAAGCAGCCTAGTAAATATTATCAAGTGGAATGTGGGTAAAAACAGTTTATTTCTTGCTGTTTATGCTTGTTATGGTAAATTGACACATACAGTAGGTGTTTGGCTTTGTAAAGCGGACAGATCAAGCTGGATTATGGGAGTTAAGGGCCACATGTCAAAACATGTCTTTCAGTCTGCCCTGGGGCGCCATAACAACAACCCCCATCCCGCGAAAATCCAACCACCACCATTCTTCTCATGTCACTCAGTCCTTATCCGAGGGCACAATCAACTCTCTCAGCTCCATTTCCTGCCAATATGCAAACTGACATGATACACACAAGTACACACACACACACACACACACACACACACACACACACACACACACACACACACTAACCCATGCGTGCTCGGGGCAGATCGGTGAGGGTTGAAACTTGGAAGTGATTGGCCAGTGAGACCAGTCCCGGAACGCACGCAGCACGCTCCCATGTCCACCCCGAATGACAGGCACACAGTGAGGGCCAGTAAAGAGACAGGGTCAGTAAGAACTTTATGGATTTTTGGACGGTCCAACAACCCAACGATGCCGATGGCCAAATGGCCAGTCCGACTTTGTTGTGAGGACATTTTGGCCGGTCCTCATAACTTCAAAGGGCGTTTTGAAGGTTAAGACTTGGTTTTAGGGTTCAGGTTAGAATCAGGTTTAGGTTAGGGTTAGGGTAAGGGTTGGGCTTAGGCATTCAGTTGTGATGGTTGACGTTTGGGTTAAGGACTAGGAAATGTATTATGTTGGTTTGGAGAAGTAACTGTTTTTATGAGAATGTGTGTGGGTTTCTGTGTGTGATGCACAGCAATTTTTGAGATGAATTTTGGATCCCTCATGCCATGTCATGTGCTACTTAGGTGCGCAAACATGATAATCAACCAGGCTTTTGCTGCAGATTCAGAATAGGCCAAAGCAACAGCCAACACCACAGGAGTGATAATCGCTGTGACTATAATCTTTCATTGGACACAATGCCTGCGCCTTCATGTGTGCATATTTTTTTAATGAAGATGGAGCAACACTGAAATATTGCCTCCTGTTCTCTTTTAGGTTTTTTTTTTCTAACCTTATACAAATGTCTGAATGCCAAAATAAAATCATGGCTGTTTTGTGTTTTTCCACAAAATAAATGAAAAGACATGTTTTTTTATCCCACCTATGGTGAAATCATACAGACCTGTGTTCCCCTCAATACTGCAAATTTTTTGTACTGATATACATAGCAGATAAGCTTTAGCAGACACTTAGACGACAAGGTAGAAAAGTGAATTTATGACAGTTGTTTGTTCTTCAAATTCTCTCACTTTCTCTCTGCTGTTTTCTCTCTGCTTTAGCTTGGAAACTCATTTAACCCCCAGGCAGAAACACTGCAGATGCCACCAGACACCAGATTTCCTCCACTCCAGGGGAGGGATGAGGGTGCTTTGCATATTTTTTTTTAACTTAGCTGAAGTTCTGTATTGGCTTCGCAGGAGTCATTATAGAAATCAGTATTCTATCCAAGGCTGAAAGTTCTCAAAGGAACCCAGTGTTAAGTTCTGATCCTTGATAACATAAATCACAGACAGGATGTTGTAAGATCCAGTACAGGGGAAATGTATATGTGTAAACTGGTTTGCACTTTTGTTTGTACTTACAGCTGAAAAAATGAGATGGGTCCACTGAAGGTCAATGGGCAAAACATGTCACTAACACTGCAAAGTGTTCAAGAGATCAACTCTCATTTGGGCCATCCATATTAAAAATGTATGCATTAATAGTTCAAGGAGGGCCTTTGGATAAAATGGCAGACATTTTATTTCCATTTCACATCCTGCCCTTGATTTTGCTGAGAAAAAAGTGATACTTTGAGATGCAACATTTCAGCTTCCATCATGACAGTCTCAGACAGAAAAGAAGATGAGGACTAGCTGAAGGAGATAAATGTCATGGATGGCATGTTAAGTGGATATATTACTCCAATGTAACTGTGTCGTGATGGGGAGGATTATGAATGTGACGCGCAGCTGCTTGGTGGGCCTAAAGCTACTGATTGACACATGACACACAAGAAGTCAGATAAGTCACTCACTGAGTTAACCAACATTGGTCTGACATTGTCGGCTATGAATTTTACATGAACTCGCTGCTGCAGTGCTGCGTTTACCAAGGGGTGGGATGGTCAGTAGTGGGGTTGGGCACAGTTGGGGCGTGGACTCTTATTGAAATCTGACTGGCCGTGACCCCCCCTCTCAGACTCTGAACGTGATTGGTAATTGGTTTGTTATTTATAATGAAGAAAGCACAGGTAGCCCAATGAGAAAAGCCTGTAAATTAAGAGAAAGTAACACTGGATCATATAATGAACCAAAAACTTTTTAAGTGGCTTCATTAGGTGACTGTGTGATTAATAAAAATAATGTTTTCATCAATCAATAAATAAATAAATAAATAAATGCATGAATAAATGCTGAAATAAGAAATAAATAAATATTGTAATTGATAAATAAAATAATTAAATAACTAATAAAATGTTAATTTTTTATAATTAAAAAACAAATAAATGTAGAGATACAAAAACAAAACAGACTTAAATAAAAGAATAATTAATAAGGGCTTTTTTCTGTGTCCTTATTAATTGCAACATTTGTATATTAATTCAATCAATTGTGCTTTTTATTCATTTTATTTCATTTATTTACGTACTTATTTTTTAAATGTTTTAATTAAAATATTTATTTATTCATGAATTAATAACTAATTTTTCATCCTCCATATAACAAACAAGATTTCATCAGGACAAGTATCATGAGTGTTCTGTAACTGTGTGAGTGTACGTGTGGGTAAAAGTGTGTGTGTGTGCGTTGTGCGTGTGTGAATGCAGAAACAACAGATATGTCAGTTGTTAGTATGTTGTGATGTTGGTCGGATCTCTGGCATGCTATGTTTTGGTGTAAAGTGCAGTCAAGTGTTTGATCTAATCTGACATAGACGCAACACGGCAACACCACCCTCACCACACACAAATGTATACTCATAAGCAACCTGAGGTAAGATCAGATGAGACACACAGTGGCCAAAGACCACAGTGTTGATGGTCTTGGGTGGCATATAAAGTCTACAGTCTACGTGTGGTCTCTCACAAACTCACACAATCTCAGTTTGACTCCTACTCACATTCATACTGCGTATCTGCACACTCGATCCCCTTTTTCTCCGATTTTTCCTTTTCCTACCTTCTTGTTTCTCCTTTGCAATGCTCATTTCTCCCTGCTCCTCGTTTTCCCTCCTCCTCCTCCTCCTCATCATCTGTGCCTGCCGTTAATGTGGGAGTGATTGAGGAGGGCTGTATGAGCAGGCTGACAGAGCTCATCTCTGGCCCATGATGCATGGCTTCCCTGGGCCTCCCCGCTGCCCCATTACACCCTGATTAATTGGCCCTGCTTAAGTCAATAACTCATCCGTTAAAAAACAAAAAGCTCCAGTGGAGAGGAGGAGGAGGAGGAGGAGAGGGGGAGAGGCAATGAAGGACACAAGAGGAGCAGGGAAGTGAGAGAGAGAGAGAGAGAAAGAGGGAAAAGGAAGAAAGACAATGGAGTAGATAAATGTATTAGCTTAAAATGCTGTACTGCAATTGTACACAAGCTCTTAAAAGCAAATGGCGTTTTTTTTTAGATACCTATCACTAATGAATATCTTCTCATGTTACAGTAGTACTCCACTGTAAATCTATTTTTTAAGTATCAAACCTTTAACCTAGAACTGAAAGGTCAGTTGATCCCTAGGTGTTTTGAGCTTGGCTTCCCAGATCTTAAAATGGATTCCAGTGTCACCGAAAAACAAAATGTCAAAAATGGTCAAAACATCCGTCACACTCTTTATTTCACCTGTTGTATTCTTTCTGCCTTCATGTGTGCACTGTGGAGTTTCCTCAGCAGTAGGCATGGCTTCGAGTCAACCACTGTCAGTCATCAGTGTGGGCGACAAATTCAATCCTCTCTTTCATTTAGAGGAGAATGAAAGTTGTCTTAAGATTCCTCTGAGATCATGAGTAAGATTATGTTTCTGTTGATGGAGACAGTACCACAGCAGCTCATGATGTCAGCTGCATGTGCATTTGCCTATGTGAGTTTTGGGAGCAGAATTTAGCATCTGCAGAACCAAATATTACCTGCATGGTGAGTTACTAGTAAGTCAAGATTGAATGTCTGCGTTTAGATTTTGGAAATTCAATAAATACACATTCAGGCCACTTCAGATGCTATATCACAGTCAGAATATGCACCTTTTTTGTCAATGACGATATATGGGTATGAGTGTCCTGGATGCATGTCGGAGCATAGTCAACATCAATCTCTTTCCTTCTGGATAACTGTGGACTTCACGATGCTTCGATTGACTGAACGACACACTCTGTGTCAAACTCAAAAACTGCATCGAGAAATGTGTTGTCTTTTAGAAATCAAAGATTCATGAGCAATCATTCAGAAGATATTTAAGGTATTTAAACGTATTTCAGAGCACTGCTGAGAGGTGACCCAGTACCTGCTTTCTAATATTTTAAAAAGGGATCTATGGTATGTTTAAGATTCATCACCTTTGTTTCTTAACTCAAAGTCCATGAAGAATTTTTTTAGACAGTTTTCAACCACATATCAGGGTCTTCATCATCAGAAAGGCTTTTCTCATCCACTTTTTGAGCTACAGAGAGAAAAAAATAGATAGAGTTTTAAAAGGGAGCAGAGTGGTATCACACAGATTTTATGTTACCAGGAACAGTTGTTTCCTGCCACGAAACAACACCATTATCACAGTTTATAGTAAACAAAGTCCTCTTTCAACATTGTCAGCTCATATTTCGAATTAGCAGATGATTATAAATCCCTACATATGTCCAATTTTTTGGATCAATTTTTTTGTAGTATTGATTTTTAAAATCTGATACTCACTCAGTTGTAATATTCACAATGCACACAGGTATTGGTATTATCCATAATGTTACTAATATAACCCATGTAGCAGAGGGTACACAGCCCAAACCCAAAACTGACTGGGGGGGGCAAAAATGATGCCTTACTCTTATCACAAACTGGGGCTTGAAGGTGTCAGCTAAATGCATTCACAGCAGACATTGTGGTGTGTCATAGCAGGAAAACACAGGTGTAATTGATAACATTAAAAACGACTGTATTCCCTTTAGGTGAGCTAAATCCAGGGTGCTGGTATTGTGCATGTTTCAATTTGTTTCACCTGGACTTTTCACTGCTATGACAAGTCATAATGTCTGCTGTGAAACATCTCTGCTCAGACACTGGGGCTGTGTCTGAAATCATATTCACTCTTTCAGTGTGAGTTTTATGTACAATATAATCCCATGAAAACTGTCTACAATAGGAAAAAGTATTGTCCTGTCAGTGATGACCCAAAATTATTCTGATTCATAAGTGTCCAAAATAGTAATTTAGTGGTCACTATTGAGTATAACTGAACTGTTAGCTGTTTATTACCTCCAAGAAGGTTGTGTTTTTTTGTCTGTTTGTTTGTTTATTTGTCAGCAGGATTACGCAAAAAGGACTGAACCGATTTGCACTGAACTTGGTGGAGGAATGGATCGTTTACTATGAATTTGAATTTTTTTTCCGAAGTCTGGTGTATGCTGTTTGACATTGGCCTTGGCGGATATCTGCGTTCTAGATATCCGCTATATCAGATATCTATCTGAGTGCCATTCTAGTTCTATAGGGATCACTGAAAGCGTGAGCGACATTTAAGATTTTGTAGACAGTCTGGGATTCATTCAGCCATATGCTAACATAGGTCAACATTATATGTAGTTGTCCATGATCATAGTAAATACAGTATGTCCTGGATAATATTGCACAATAATGAAAGAGTGTCAGGGTTAATGTATAGTATTTACACATATAGTCTTACATGGTGTTTAGTGATCAGCTGTTAACTAACTATATATTGTTTTAAGAAGCTTAACTTTCTACTGTTCTGTCTACTGTTGTCATTTCTGCCTGCCTCTTTGATACACACACACACACACACACACACACACACACACACACACACACACACACACACACACACACACACACACACACACACACACACACACAAACCCTCCCCATCCAGCTGCAGACCATAGATCACAGCCCTGGAAAGCAGATTACACCTAATCACCACAGACACTTAGATCACCGTTGTGATCAAATAACAGCTCAGCTGTAATGTCAACACGCACACACACACACACACACACACACACACACACACACACACACACACACACACACATTCACACACACACAGACACAAGCAGATATCCACTTGCTGAGCGATGGATCTGAGAGCAGAGCCTCTGTTATCTTTGTTATGGTTTGGAGAGCTGACATGTTTGACAGCAGTGAATGTAAGTAGCAGTGTTATGACATGTCTGAGCGGCCATGAAAAAGGCCAAATACTGTAGGCCCAGGCCTGGGCCACTCTCCACGCTGGCCATGACATGGTGGAGATAAGAGAGAATAAACACAACGAACTGCACTGATCTCCTCCATTGTCTGTGCACTGAAGAGGCTTTTGTTTGGGGACATCTCTGGATTTATTGCCTTTAAAAGTCTCCATGTGTGTGTGTGTGTGTGTGTGTGTGTGTGTGTGTGTGTGTGTGTGTTTGTTTGCCTGTGTGTGTACGAGAGTGAGATGAAAACAGACAAAGAGCCTAAAAGAGGGAAAAAGAGGAAGATTGAACAAGTTAGTTGGTCATCTTTCCATCTCCCCATGTACAATCATCATCATCTTTTAATCTTCACCCTCCAGCAGATAACACAGACAGCCTGGCTCCTTCCTGCTCAGCACACAGATATGTCCTTTATCACACACTCACTCTCTCTCTCTCTCACACACACACACACACACACACACACACACACACACACACACACACACACACACACACACACAGAGAGGCACAGCGGAGTTGTCACAGCACACATATGAGCCTCGCTTGGCCTCTGAGGAAACACGGCCCAGCTCCCAGTCATAAATAATAATGGGATTGGCTACATGACATGTTGAGTGATGGGGCCCCTCTCAGAACTCATTTACATGGCTTTGTGTAGCAATCATCGGCCCCCTAATGTAGCGCTAAGCAAATGAGCCTTTCGGAATATTGTGCAATTTATCGCGAGTCAACTGGCACCAGACGGGCGCTCTATAAATCATGCTCGAACACATGCCCCCAGTGACAGCTAAATCAACATGGAGTAATTGCTTTGAAATGTGGAGGAAGCGAGCAGGCAGGCTGGACAAAGCAGTCTGGTTAGTGGGGGGGTTGTGGTGCTAACCTCACTGTGACTCTGGAAATGTAACATACAGATGTTTTGGGGAAGTGTAGAAACCTCTTGGGAGAGTGAATAGGTGAAGGCCCGACAGCAGGTATGACTAATTTGAATAGAATAGTCAGCGCTCTGACTGACCAGCAGAGGGAGTGACGGCCGACTGGAGACAGCTTAACATGCAGACATGGACACACACACACACACACACACACACACACACACACACACACACACACACACACACACAAATGCACCAGCAAGAAAGCTAGTAAGCTTGTGGATTATTCAGTGAATGGCCGTCATCTGCTGTGAATGAGTAACTGAATTGTGTATGTGTGTGGAGGGGGGCTGTTTGAAGCTGTCAGCACTTATAGCTACTTGTGTGTGGGCGTGTACTGTATTTTTGCGCGTGTTTGTGTGTGTGTGAGAGAGTGAGAGAGCAAACACCATCCTGTCCATCAGTGTCCATTACCCTGACAGCAAGTGAGATTAATGACCACAGGGTCAAAAAGAGGCACACAACCCCATGTGAACACACACACACACACACACACACACACACACACACACACACACACACACACACACACACACACACACACACAAACAGAGGCACATGATCACAAAAACACACACACACACACACACACACACACACACACTTAGATACACATTCATATACACATGACCACGTGACAAGGTACATTTTTAAGCTCTGGCCAGAAAATGCTGAGTACAGCACCCACTGCTGAAACACTGTGTCTTCCATTTTTGATTAATCGAAAGAATAGACGTAGTTTCATTTTTCTTTGTTTCCCCAGGTTTTACTTTACATCCAGCTTTAATAATTAAAGCTATTTTTGCTGCAGCAGAGCAAGCTGAAAACACAATGACTGAAAATGCAATATTATCACCTCATACTGCACAGTTGTTATGCCGAATGTGTTAGCAAATAATTGCCTATTACTCATCCAGCAGACACGGAACAACACAAGCATTCATTTAGCGTCATTTAGCATTTTCTGTCCACCTGAAGGCTGTTGGTCCATCCACAACTCATTTTAGCTCTGTTATGGTCTCTTCTAATACCTGATGTTTTTAGCCATAAATGCTCTGCTACGTCCAACAACTAGTTGCTGACTTTTATCTGCCATTTGTTGCTGGGCAGGTAGAGTACAGTCAGTTTATCAAAGCTCATCTAAAAAGTTACCTGTTTTTGCTGGAAACTTTGCTGGAGTTGATTAGAGTGGAGTTCGCAGGCCATTGTCTTGTGTTTACTTAGGAAACCAGAATATATATATAAATATAGCTGACACTTTCTATGTCATTGTTGGAACAGCTGATGGCTTCCTGGCTGCCAGCCTTGGTCAAAGGAAGTCACTTTGAACAAAACGCCTTAACATCTCTGTTATTAACAACGCAGGCTGCTCAGCGATCTTAATTCCATTTGCATAATGAGCCGAAGCTGATAAGCCACTCATCAGAGCTAATGGAGTGGCTTTCATTAATTAAAACATCTCATTCCCACTGCTGCCTTCATTACTACGCCAGATGGTTGTCATTACACCGCTGTTTGTCAGTCAAAGACTTGACACCATGCCATAAAGGGTTAGTTAATATTACTAACAGAGCAGGGGAAGTAGTACATGAGTGAATTAGTTTTTGGGCATATTCCCCCTGCAGCAAAGTGAGATTAGATCAGATGTGGAGTTTGCAGGATGTCCTGGTGGTTCAGGCGACCCCGAGCACTCCAACTGCTAGAGCCTTTTCATAAGATAGCCAGGTCTATAGTGATACAGTGTGCTGATATGGGTCTTTTACAAAAGAATATCCAGTTCATATTCTTCTGTACACCTGACCCTTAACAGTCTGGTTTACATGTACATCCCTAGTTCTCCAATGGGATAAATACCTTATAATGTCATCATAGCATTTTAAGGCCTTCAGACCATGTTTTTTGGTTTTAGCCAAAGAAATTGCAATGTTTTAATATATGACTTCCGCCTAAGTAATAAGTAAGTTTCTTGAACTCGGTGTACAATTAAAACACTACATTCAATATCATAGTAAAAGATAATTAGAAGATTTTTTTTTCAATGTGGACAACACAGCACAGTGTATTTCAAAACTGAATGTTCACCCCAGTGGACATCAGGTCTAGAATCACATAAACAGGATGCTGATGACATTAACAGTCATTCTAAATCATTAAATGTGTTTTTTTTGCCAAATCTAATGCTATAATAATTCACATGTATACAGCCACAAAGTTTATTGGGCTTCAGCTTCTGTTGTTGTGTCACGGTCATTCCAGAAATAATCTAAAGACGTATTGTTGCCCCAAGTCACTGAACGTTGACACCAAGCAGGGCAGAGTTTGTCCTTGCTGTGAACCCTTAACTTCACCCGGGTTGACTTAAACCAGTTTAGACCTTTCACTCCTGTCTGTTTTAAAAAGGAGTACACAGAAATGAGTGTCCACCCCAAATAAAACTATATACTGGACCACTAAGCTTTACTCTGGCAATGTTTCAAACCCAGCGTTGCTCTTTGTCAAGCAGGGTACATTTAGTGGCATCAAGATTCAGTGTGTGGTTGTACTTAGTTTAATATCAGAAACAGTTGAGTGTAGTATTACTATTTTATATTATTACATTTGAAGGTTGTGGTTGTAGGCTCCAGGTTCATCTTAGGTTCATTGTGCATCCGTCATTTTATAATGATTCTGTGGGTTTGAATCCAGGTTGCACCTCATTTCAATTAAATTAAATTCAATTCAATTTTATTTATATACTGCCAAATCGTAACAGAGGTTATCTCAGGGCAATTTTCATATAGAGCAGGTCTAGACCGTATACTTTATAGTTATATTTACAGAGACCCAACATTCCCCCATGAGCAAGCACTTGGCAACAGTCGCAAGGAAAAACTCCCTTTTAACAGGTAGAAACCTTGAACAGAACCTGGCTCATGGTGGGCGGCGGTCTGTCCCGACCAGTGGTCATTTCCTCTCTGTCTGCCATCCACTTTCCTGTCACCAATCAGTTTACTATGTTTCCGAAATGAGGAAGAAAATCAAAAAAATATGAGCTGCATCTTTTGTGTGGGACTGAGACAGCACCATCCTGTCACACGGAGGATATTTGATGCATTTCATGAATTTCAATAAACTGTGATCTGAGGGCTATGATTCTCATTGGAAACTGGATCCAAGTTGCTGAGTTATTTCATTAGCAGTGGAAAGAATGCTGAACTATTTGACTCACAAATGAGATCTGTTACTGCAATAGAATTCAAATTTCTAGAAGATTACTAAATAACTGGTAGAGATCAAACTACTTTAAAATTGTGACTGTGGTTCAGCAGAGTAGCAGCACCCATCTCATGTTTATTCAAATGAAAAGGTACATAGTGAGAATTAGGTTTTCAATTTTGGCTGGTGCTGAAACTTACAGGTAAGGTCAACAGGTAAAACGTTTAGACTTGTTTTGCAGCATGGCTCCGTCTGTGGCAATGTCTGTTTGTTGTTGTTGATCCACCACTTTGGTCCATACTGAAATATTTCATTCAATTTGGCAGACATTGATGTCCCCAGAGGATGAATTCTACTGACTTTGGTGATCAACTGACTTTTCCTCTAGTACCGACGTAAGCTTGGCAGTTTTGGTTTTTAGTGATAACTTTTGGATGGATTGCCATAAAATTTGGTCAAGATATTCATGTTGCTCTCAGGACAGCTTTGGTGATCCTTTAACTTTTCATCTAACTTAGCATCTACTTGCAGAACTAATGATGTTCCCGTCACTCTCGGCTGTACTTTGTGTTTAGTGCTAATTAGCAAATGTTAGCATGTTAGAGCACTAAATTAAGATGTTGAACATACTAAACATTAACGTCATGAGCATGTTAGGACTTCATTGTGAGCACATTAAGATTGCTGATGGCAACACAGATTAATGTGCTACAGGCTTGTAAAAGGCCAAAACACTGTTCAAACAGGATTTTACAAGTCCTGATATGTATTGATTGGCCTGTGCAGCGCATTGCCTGGATAATATTGTGCTGTGTTGCAGAAAAAGTTGAGCCAGGTTCATTTTTATTTGCCCATCCTGGCACTGGAATGCCTCCATTGAGATGAATGAGGGGACTGCGTTTTTTCACGCAGAGCTCAAGTTGGCCTGAACATGGCCTCGGTCTTGTTTCTTTGAGGTCTCTCGAACAGGACAGATAAAATATAAAATAAGCTGTTGACAGGCAGAGTTGTGGGGATCAAACTATGTGAACTCACTTCACAGGTGCAGGACTGACATCTAACTTCTCACAGCATGCAGTGCGATAAAGACAGCTGATAAAGGCTTGGTGGTCTCTACCTGCAGGCTGTTCACCCTGGGACTCTTCAGAGACCACTTCTAGCCTGCAGGACACAGAAAGAGAGAGGAAGAGGATGGGGTGTATGCAGGTGTATGCATGTGTGTGTGTTGACAGAGAGAGGGAGAGAGGGTTGAGGGGTGAGTTAGATTGGGACAACATTATCTTCTCAGCGTCACCTGGTAATTGTGTCTCGTTCTGTTCAATCTAACTGTCCATTCCACTTAGTCTCTTTCTGACCACAAAAGCACGCACACACACACGCACACACACGCACACACACACAAACACACAAACACACACACACACACACACACACGCGCGCGCGCACACACACACACACACACACACACACACACACACACACACACACACACACACACACACACACACACACACATACACAAAATGCTCTCAAGCTGAGCAGAGTGGATTTGACTCTCCCCATAGCCTCCCCTCCCAACATACACTCACACACTCGTCATAATGCCCCAGACCATTGCGACTGCTCTCTAGCTCTCTGCTCCGAGGAAGAGGGGCTCCAATTAGCCAGTGCTGGCTCTCTGCTCACTCTCATTTCTTTCCTTCTCTCTCCGCTCTCTCCCTATCTCTCTCTATATCTCGCTCCCTCCCTCCAATTGCTGGCCTCTGCTGTCACAGCTAATCGAGCCGTTACCACCTCCCACTGCCACAGACAGGCCTTGTCACTGCTGCTCAGCAAAGGTCAGAGCCTGGCAATTAAAGCTACCCACTGGGGGTGTGGATCAGGGGGGCTTGGGGGAGCAGGCAATGGGGACAGTAGCAGCACTGCACTAACCTCTCATCATGATAACCAACAAGATTAGCTGTGGGGTGCTGAGAGCTTGTCACGCACACACAAACACATGCACACAGATGGAGAACAACCCTCTGAGATGCTGGAAAATGATACAGACAGGAATAAATTTTTTACAGTATCAGCACGGACACTTTCCTGAGGTCATAAGTCAACACACAAGGGAAACACGCTAATACCCACAAAATTCTTGTCGTCTCCATAGTAGTTAGATGCAAACTTCCTCATCCACATGAATGTTACAGAGCAGACCATGTCTCATTCCTCTGTTTAACAGTCTGCCAGCCTCTGTCCTTGTGCTCCTCACCCCCCCCCAGCCCTCCTTCACTCCCAGCTAGACTAATCTGTGCCATCGGCCCCTCCTATGCCATCCGTCAGAGCCCTCACATTGTTTTGACGTCTAGTTAATTCTGGCTCCGATGATTTATCAAACTCTTATTACGGCCCGCTGAAAGCCTCATTTATTGTCCTGATGTATGGTAATGATAGCCCCGCGCCACCGCCTGCCCTGAATCTTAACCAACGCACTTTTGTCCTCTCTTCTCATCTCTTTCCCTCTCTCTGCATCCCTCTTTCTTTCTCTGCGTACATATATCTCTTCTATTCTGTTGTCTTACCCTCAGTGGCTTTGCTTCATTTTCTCTTTGGCCCTACACTCTCTGTTTTTGTGTTTCTGTCTGTCTCTAACTCTCTGTTGCACGCTCTCTCTCTTCATCTCCTCTTCCATTTTTTCTATCTTTGGCTATTGTTTCCACTTCTGAGCTATTCCATCAATGCCTCCTTTAATCCCCAGTGATACTGAGAAGTCGGTCATCTCCTGTTCCGTCTCATTCCACCTGTCTGTCCCATTTTGAAATGAAAAGCCTTGATGCAGCCTGGGACAATATTGGAACACAGCCAGATGCTAAATATCGCTGTCACGGGCTTTTTCTCAACTTGATATGGATGCCTCGTATCAGCCCATACACACACATCAGACCCATGGTCATTGAAAAAAGCCGCGCTGCTACACTGAGAATAGACATTTTACTCCTGCAGCAGATCATCAAATATCGCCGATCTAGAATTACCCCCGTGGCCCTGACACAAAAACAAAACACTCCTGCTGAATAATTCAGACTGTGGCAGGATCTTAGGGGCATTAGCCGTCGATGGAGTGCAATAAAGCTGGTGAGAAATCAATGGAGCGAGACTACACCCATTGTCCACAAAGCACGATCCATTCCTAATGTGTCTGAAGTCATTTAAGTTTAAAGCTTGGTATTCGTTATGCTGATGGTCTTCCATCAGTCGTCCTCTCTGATGCTCAGGTATATGTTGAATGTCACAGAGGCCTATCTATCTATCTATCTATCTATCTATCTATCTATCTATCTATCTATCTATCTATCTATCTATCTATCTATCTATCTATCTATCTATCAATCCATCTATCTATTTAAATATATCAAAGTGAAACTATACTGATTTTGAAAGCAGAAATAATGCATTCTTCCTCTTCCAAATGAATAGTTGAATTCATAAGAAATGAAACGCACCCTTTCTTAATTCAGTACACTGAGGAGTTTTGCTGCTACTGCCTTACTTAGTCTGGGACGACCAGTATGGTGGTTAATGTTGGCTAATGTTAGCAAATCCTACAAAACTTTAGATAGGTGTCACTGTGTAACTGACATTCCTGTGTGAATTCAGTGACATTACGACTCTTCTCTATTTCTTCTGCTGTTACACTTCATTTTAGCATGACACATATAGACATTTCAAAGGTTTTAACACAAGACTAAAATGAGCCTGTACGTCAACAGGACCTGCTTGTGGTCTCACTCCATTCGCTCTCACTCAGGTTGCCTAATGGTGATGTCTTTCAAGCAGTGGACTCAAGAGAATCTTAAGAAATGAGGGGAAATTTAATATGTCAGTATCCTGTAACTGACACGGCAAATGTTACAGAGTCCTGCTTAAATTGGGAGCTGTCAAAATCAAAACAGAACAGGTGTGTTAAAATATATTACCCTTAAGTAGCTTTTCCACCCTTATTATGTCCTAGGTATGTGTTGTACTCGTGTCACGGCATGAAGAAGCATGATGACAATGCTAATGAATAGCATGACAAATTTTTTTGCAGAGTAAATGGGTGACAAGGAGATTGCAACACGTTTTTTCTAGTTTTGTATTTTCGAAAGAAATAGTGATGCTGTTTTGCAGAAATTACAAAGTCCTAAAAGTATAATTACAGGTTACATGTGTCAGACTCTGCTTAATTCAAACTAAAAAGCTCATTTAGGAACTAGTGAATCTCAAATGGCACTAGTAAACAAAAGATTTCCAAGCTAACAAACCATGAGAGTCATAGCTTTCGACTGAGCTAATTTAATAAACAAATTTGAACATTAAATGACACTTGTGAAGGCTTCGTGTCGGTGCTAGTTATGGATATCCAGTAAAGTGCTTATGATAAGGTAAAATTCCTGGCTTAAAGGATAAAACTGGTCTTATTCAATATTTTTCGATGAGTTACTCTCAACACACTCTGACTTTCCTGTCAGCGGCACTGTGCCCCAAGCCCATTCATGCCAATTTGAGGACCCGAATCTTTAAAATGGTTCACAAATATATATACTTAATAGAAATAGTAATATCCTGAAACAGCCGGGCACTGCAGCCTTTGGCAAACAACACTCAAACAGGAGGAAATTTTGCATTTGTCACAAACTATTTTCAGCTGTGGATTAAAACCCATTTGGTTCACCAGTGAGTGTTTAAAACACAAAACAGAAACTTATGAAAGCTACAGTGGCCATGTTCATTGTGAGGGAAGATGTCACCTCATGCAACGTTGTGGCTTCTTGATGTGGAGCTCTAATGACACAGAGGAATAAACTGCATCAGGCTTTGGCCGCACAGGCAAAACTAGCTGGAAGCCTTGTCCAACTGTAAATCATTACTTCTATGTTTGGGAGTCTGACTCACTAAAAGCTATCATTACTTTAGTCCTGCTGATACATCAGAGAGATGGGACATCGACCCATGCAGCTGTCAGATGTACTTGTATGTACATGTATTTGTGATGATAAAGTCCTTTGACATCTTTGTGCCTCCATAGTTACAGTTTGTCAATCCTCCTGTTTACAGAATGGAAACACTTCCGAAGCTCATCATTCTCATTTTTCAAAGTTCTCAACAACAAACTTTTTTTTCCTCAAGAAAGCTGTCATTTATAAAAACAGACAAAATTAGTAAAATATGTCAGATTGCGTCCTCTCCTCCTGACCTTCCCACCACCTTCTCCTCTATGGGCCCCCAGCATCCTCGACCCACCCTGCCATCCCCTGCATTGGCACCCGGGGAGCTTTAAATACTTTATTGGTCTGTAACATTACCTTAATGTCTCCAAGCATCTCATTCACATAGAGGCTAATGAAGAGTGAAGGCAGGCCGTGTACTTCAGCCCACACCAACATGAAACACATGTGGCTTTAGTCGCTGCTGCAGGTGTGTTTGTGTGTATGTATATGTGTGTGTCACTCTTGATCATACTTGTGCACGAGAGCAGGGATTAGTGCAATTATGAGCACATAGTCTTATATTTATGTGTGCATGTGTGTGCGTGAGTGTGTGTGCGTGTGTGCGTGAGTGTGTGTGTGTGTGTGTGTGTGTGTGTGTGTGTGTGTGTGTGTGTGTGTGTGTGTGTGTGTGTGTGTGTGTGTGTGTTTGTGTCCAAGAAGTCAGAGATCCCTGGTGATGTTAATGGTTCCTGACAAACTGGGGAGAAGGACTAACAGGGAAATTGAGATCATATCAACAGACATGTAGACATGCCAGCGACTCACAATGCACAATACACACACACAAGAACACACACTGCACACATACAAACACACACACATTGCTGTTTCTTTTTTTCTTCTCTTCCCCTTCTCTCCCTCTTTCACTGCTGAAGGACAGGTAGTGAGTGGGGTCAGGCATTAGTACTGTTATCTGATGACTGTGTGTGTGTGTGTGTGTGTGTGTGTGTGTGTGTGTGTGTGTGGTGGTCAGGCCATCTATCAGCCAGCTGTCTGCCAGGACTCTCCATTAGGCCTTGGACCTGAGTGATGGCTGTGCTGGTCCTCCACTCACCGTGCCACAAGCTCATATATCACACACACACACACACACACACACACACACACACACACACACACACACACACACACACACACACACACACACACACACACACACACACACACACACACACACATACAAACGTATATCCACACATACACACACCTGGGGGCTGCAGAAGAATGGTGCCTGTGCTATGCTTCACATGTCACACTGTCTGTCTGAGCACACACACACACACCACACAGCCATGGACATGAGACACACACTTGCTGATGTCTTCACTCAGCACACAGGAGCTGCAGGTGCAGCTGTAGTTAGATGTGACTGCACTTTGCTGGTGAGTTCATTAAAGGGTATGTATCGTGCCATCAGGTGGCGGGGGGTCACCTTTAGTGTCTCAGCTAGCCTAACACACAATTCCCTTTTCCAATCATCTCTCTTTTTCTCTTTTTCTGTATTTATCGCTTTTCCTCCATCTCCTCTAATTCATCCATCACCCCGTCGCTCTGCTCCTCTTGACCTAATTAAGGATAGACACCTGATCTTTCACCTTTCAAATGATGTCACTCGCTGGCTACTTTATCAACATCAACTCCCTCTCCTTCTTTTTCATCTACTGTCTTTCACTTTCTCTGTCCCCATCCACCTTCCTCCTCTTCTATCTTTTCTTCACCCTCTCTCCTTCTCTCCCCCACCCTTGCCCTGCCATCCATTCATCTCACACCCTGCAATCCTCTCTCTCTCACCTTGCCGTCCTCCACCTCCTCTACTCCACTTCTCATCTCTCCTCTCCTCAGCTCCTTATTGCTCTATCAATCTCTCTGGCAGAAGATCAATATCAGTGCCGCGGCTGCTTTCCTTCCCTTTCTTCTCCGCCCCTCTCTTCTCACTTTCAGGCCCATCTCCATGTCTGCAGTCGGAGTCTTTTTCGTAGGAAATGTGGCTCTCCATTAGCTTTCTCTTGCTGCTGTTGTTAACTACTTCCATCACTGTTTTACTCCCTGCACTTTTTCAGCTGTTCACAAAAGGGTAAACACCCGCTTGTGCTTTATTTCCTGTGGATCCTGTTTTCGTTTTTTTGCTACATAATTCCATATGTTGCTTTTGAATTATTCATGAAATGAACGTACTTGCACCTCCTGCGTTGTTTCTGTTTGAGTTTTAGACACAAAATCGACAAATAAGGTTTTATTTAAGAATTTACTGTTATAAATTTTATTTAAGCTGTTAAATATGATTAACAAACACATATTTCATGTTTTAAGAATTTACAAATAGAAAAACATTTCTTTCTTTTTCTCTCCAAGAACATATGTATATGTTAATGCATATAATTATAAAATATGATAAAAATGACATATGCATAACACATAAATATAAATAAGAAATTAGACAGATCCTGGTATTTGCCACAAGACTAAAAGAGGGAAAGCGTTCTCTGGAGGCTCAAACGTTCATTACTTCCCACAATATGAATGTTTTGGAAGTAAAGCAACATACTAAACATGTACCAATTATTAACCAGTGGTGGAGCTAAAAAGTGGAAAATAAAATTTGTCCTTAAGTTGTTGCATGAATGAACTCAAAAAAATCCAAAGCATTTTAACTTGTAGATAATAAGATAGCTTATGTGCAGAGTTTACATTTTGGTCTGAATGTCACCCAGCAATCTGCCCCATGACACGTTTTCAATTTTGGCCTGGTGCTGGTGCCAGATGAAAGACTGAGAGGACTCAAAAATTACTGGGACTGTGAATATGCACATATGCGTCATAGAAATTAGAAAATTAGTGTTTGAGACACCTTGGCATAGACTATAGTGATCGTCAAGAGTTAATTTTGAACTGACAGTGACAGTGGAGGAAAGGTCAGCAAGTAATCAAAATCATTCACAGTCAGAGCAACATGAATATCCATTCCCAATTTCATTGGGGAGATACCTTGTGGAAACCGGAAGAACAGTGATTGGTCATCTGTGGCTGCTTGTATTTTCTTTTACAAGATTTTGATGCTAGTGAAGACAACAGGAATCTGGATAAAGGTTCAGCAATCCTCTTCCTTACAGTAACAAACATCTAGCAAAACCATCTCTACTGCAAACCCTCTGGTCACCCCAGTTGTTGCCCTCTGTCACAGAGAATGTAAAAACTGTGCAACAATAGTCTCCTATACAGTAATGAGGCGTAAGTATCTGGATGAAACTCCGGATGAATGTGAGTAGCCCATATAAGTCGCTATCACATAATAAATGAATGAATGTGAAACACAATTGCTGTGGGGAATATAATTACAGCACAATATGGCCTGATCACGTACAAGACATCTACTCAGTGTTCCCATGGTGCTATCAATGGTGTGAATTCTGGAGCTGAACCATAAATTAAAACCTACATCGTACATATCTATGGACTGCCATTAACCCTTTGTATCCAGTGAAATAAATCTTTAGACTTAACTCAGCACACTACACATAAACTGTAGGACCTCATCCAAATTTAACATTCTAGTGCATCACAGTTACAGTTCAAGCCAGTTTCAACTGAATGCAACAGAATATCGTATACCAACTCACTTCTATAACAACACCCAACTAGCTGGAAAGGGTGCCACTAGTTAGCTGGCACCTTTTTTGTTTCCATAGATAGAAATTTAGTTTAAAATGATTATTTTTACTCCCAATAAAAATATTTTTGAATACAAATTTACAGTGTAAAAAAAGTTGATGGTAACCTTAACTATTTATATTTTGCAACGGTTCAAAAGTTTGACGGAGAGTTGGATGGTAACACAGTTTCACTAAGTCACTGTGGATATGTCATCTAAATGATTTCAGTATGAACCCTGAAAGGTGACCTCAGTGGTTGTTCTGTAGCGTCCCAACCCTTTGAGAAGGGCGGCAACACGTGACGTCCATGCAAAGACAGCAGTCAGACAGGCTGCACTGCCAGCCTGTCCAATTACAAAGACATTAGCAGGCAGCGAGCGGCAGCTAATTTGACAAGCTGAGATGATGCCCATTCATATCCACCCTGCTTCAGTGGCCCAGGGTAAATATTTCCCCAAGCTCAGTATAAATAGAAACACAATATTTGAACAGCTGAGAGGAGAGACAGAGAGAGTGAGGAAGGGAAGGAGGTGGAAAGGAACTGAAGGAGAGATCTTAATCCTTTATGTATACATGCAATACATATTCATTAAGTAGCTGGTCCTTAATGTGGAACTGGAAACTGGCTGCACAGAACAGGAATGTTATCTGATACAACAGTCCTCTAGACTGAAGGACGACTATTGTTGAAACTGGATTATTGGTGTTTTGACTGTAAAAAACTTTGGGATATTGGATTTAGTAATCGGGCAGAGTGATTTGAGCTGACATTGAGCATGGTTTTTATTTCTTATTATTGGACTGAAGTAAAATCACAATGGTATCTTCTACAGAGAAGAACTTTGCAATAAATTGAGGATTCATTTTGGAGACTCAATTGGTAACATATCAGCATGTATACCAGTAAAAGGGGAGCAATGTGCAGTCTAATGCAATCCAAAACATCCCATAACACCCCTGCAATATATCCTATCTTTATGAAGCCCACTGTGTCTCCTACAAAAAAACGTTTATTAAATTTTCGGACATCGTTATAGTACACAGAAGAGACTAGGTTGTTGTGGGTATTTGTGCTGAGATCGGGGTTTGCGTTATGAATCCCACGTGTTGTTCCAATAGGTCTAGGCTACTAAAACACTTTGGTTGAGGTCAGAGGAAAGATCGTGGTTTTGGCTAAATAATGAAAAAGTCAAACCAATCTGTTTTTTGCTTAAAGTAAGTGTTGACTTTTTTAGTATTTAATCAAGACCACAATCTTGCCTTATTTTAACCAACCCTAGACATAACCAAAGACTAAAGCTTTGATCATATTTCAATATGGATGTGGACATGGATGTTTCTATACACGCTACAATTGGAGGTCTACATATGCAGACATGTTCCACACATGCACACTAGAGAACAATGGTAACCTTATGACAGCAGGAAGAATTGCTCCTTTGTGTGGGTTGTTTGGCTGAACAAGAAGAAAAAGTCAAAAAAATAGAATATGGTGTGTGTGCACAGTTGGCGATTGTGGTGCGTACAGTCCGCGTATTCACAAATGTCAGGCTGGACATTTCTGGACATGGATAGATGCTGATATTGATATACCACTCAGACCTTCGCGGCCATGCGGATACATAAACCATGAACTGGCTGTAAGAATCTACAGACATGCTAGAAGCTCAACAAGGCTGTACTGTGCACTGTGGGGATCAAAGTGAACGTGTGAGCATGTTAGAATGCTAACATTTGCTAGGTAGCACTAAACAGAAAGTACAGCTGAAGCTGATGGGAGTATCGTAAAACCAAAAATGGCAACCTCATGGTGGAGCTAGATGAAAAGCCAGGGGAACACCAAAGTCAGTAGACTTTATACTTTCGGCACCATGTATGTTTTTACAAAATGGCACTCCATCCATTAGTTGCTGAGATATTTTAGTCTGGACAAGAATTGTGGTCTGACCCACAGACAAACCAAAATAATCTCAATTAAATTGTGGATTTACTAGCCCCCCCCCGAGCTGTCAACTGTATCTCATGGTTTTCATTACTGGATGGAACTCGGTCAGTCATCACATGACCTAAGCATGGAATATCGGTCATGTGACAAAGAGGGATCATATATACGGTTGGGGGAATCGAAATCCCTTTTAAATAATTCTTTCTTTGGCTGCCAGGAATTGATATTGTAGGGAAACAAAGGAAATATATTTACAGGGAATGTTTTGCAGATACAGATGAGTTAAAGGAAATTAAAGGAAAAACCAACATAGTGTCTTAGTAAGGTGTTGGGCCACCACATGCCACAAGTACAGCTTCAACCTTGGCATTAATTCTACAAGTCTCTAGAACTCTAGTGGAGGGATGAACACCATTCTTCCGAAAGATACCCTGATATAGTGTTTTGATGATGGTGGTGGAGAGCACTGTCTTAAACGTTGGTCAAAAATCTCCCATAGGTGTTCAACTGGGTTGAGATCTGTTGATTGCAAAGGCCATAGCATATGATTCACTTCATTTCCATACTCATCAAATCATTTAGTGACCCCTCATGCTCATGTCATATTTAAGGCTGTAGTTTTTGACATTGTACTTGACTAGACAAGTATGATGAACAATTTCAAAACTTTTTTCCATCCATGCACTTTCATGTAGTGTTAGGTTCATGAAAATTGTGACAAAATATCTTTGTCAACTACCTTTTTTAACCATGATGAAGACGAGACGCTCACAAGACGAAATTGACGTCTTTAAACAATAACTCTGATTAAATCTCCATACAATATCATTAATGAAAGTGTTGTTAAAGAATAATATATGAAATTACAGACTTTTTGCAGACAGTGACATAATCCAAATGTCCTTCTTTGGGTGGCTGCACTACACATTTCTCTTCTCACATTTCATTTCTCATCTTCCTAGTGTCTTTCCACACCAGAAGTGCAACCAGGAATGTGGTCTATTTACGACATCGACTGGTTATTAAAATGTACATCATATAATGTAGAAGATTGTTTTGGGCTAATTAAAGTCTCTTGGGCAGCAGTCAGCTGTCTAGTAACTTAGCTTGCTTTGTGTGCAAAGAGGTTCCAAATATTTTCTTTACAAATATATTTAAATGGCAATATACAACCTGTTATAAACATTTACTGTGTAACGCAGTCTAGCACAATACTACCACTAATACCTACAAAATTACAGAACAAAATATACACCTTTCTGGCACAGTCCTGACAGAACTGAACATTATAAGGGTAGAATTTATTGTAGGGCTGTTGGGTTTTGATCGATTGTGTAGGGTTTCTTCTTTTCTGGATGCTCAGGGTTTGTGCTATCAAACAGAAAGTTAATTTCATAACAATGATTGACTCATATTGTATTGAGTTAAACTGCATTGGATCTGCTAATGTTGTTGCACCTTTCAGACATCATTGTCTGGATGTATTGCTCAAATTAATAACATCACACCACACTCCCTCTCGCAATCTGTGTTCTTCTCTGTACTTGTGTTCTTGAAAACTTGTGAAACTTCATCAGTCAAAGCCCAAGTACTGTTCCAATTCAACGTTCGTATCTTCCAAGTACAGACCAAATATCTGGAAGTGGTCTTGCCCCACCTCTTTGGAATCTGACACGTGGATTTGGCACAGCAAAGTTTTCCAGAATGCACTGCGTGCCAACCAGCGGCAATGGTGGAGTTCTGAGTCAGTCTCAAAGCTGCTACAATTTTTGTCAAGGGACTGTTATTATATCACCTCATTATGCTTTGATATTTTTTCAGGTGAGAGCCCAGCTCCTTAGATGAACTGCTGGTCACTGTGCACCGTCTTTCCAGGAGAACAGTCTTACCTCAGCAAGCCTTTGACAATTCACCACTGGAACTACTGTCTGTAATTTGGAAAATTAAATTGGGTCTCAGAGTCACATTATAATATTGTTTGCTGCTAGTTTCTCTGAGAAGATTAAACGGAATACATAATAAATATATGTTTTGCTGAAAGATGTCATTGCCTCTGTGGGGTTCTTATATGTACAGATATATCACTACATTTCACAAAAAGTATCTAAATATATCTAAATGAAAATGAACAGAGGCAGTACGGTCCATATTAAATTTCATTTGATTTTTAGTATACACTACAGATTGGATATCAAGTGTATTACTACATGCAATGTCAATTTAATTTTTCCATTAGGAAAAAGGCTGCTGTTCCAATTGCGTACAGTCCTCCTGTCCTCAGAAGTCTGGACAACATTTTTTTTAACTAATCTTCTGATGACTAAATAAATACTAAAATATCAAGTATTTCTATCCACTAAAAGTAGACTAAAAATGTTTATGGTTTTAGTCGGCTAAAAATTGACTAAAAATAAAAAAGATGAAGGTGACTAAATATGACTAACATTAACATGGACTTTTTTTTCAGGGCTAAGACCAAATCTAAAAATAACTGCAAAATGAAACATGACACGACATGAAAAATAGAGTATGAGCCATTAGAAAGACATGAATGTAGATGAACAAAATACAGACCAACAATGGTCAAAGTAATTTCTGCAAAAGCTTAAAAATAAAAAGAAAGTAATTCTGGGGAGGTGAATGATTAGCTCGAGTACATGGATGGCGTCCCAGTCCTTTGCCTGTCCTCACAATGGGAGCCAGTGCTCAGTATTGTGCCATGCTGTTCCATTGTCCTGTCATAAGGATGAATGAGGCAGAGAGCAGCAACAGAGGCTGTGGCCAACTCTATTATGTATTACATTCTGCTTATGCACTCACTTCCTCTGTGTTACAGTCTGTCTCTATCTCCCCAACACCCAACCCTTCTATCTCTCTCTGCTTCTCTAGACAGACAGACAGACAGAGAGACAGACTGGCAAACAGAAAGGCTCATTGTTCCCTTGGGGTCTCTATTGATCCTGCCAATCTCTTCATTTACTGCTTTATCAATGCCTACTCCCACCTCTTTTCCCGTCGGTCCAGACCCTAATCGATCCACGTAACATGCACTTATACACTCATAGATAAAAACGAAGACACTGAGGCCTGAAAACAGCAAACTGCACACACACACACACTCACACACACACACACACACACACACACACACACACACACACACACACACACACACACACACACACACACACACACACACACACACATATGCAGATGGACAGCCGTTAATCTCAGTGAAAGACAGGTGTCAGTGGAAGAAAGACAGGAGTGAAGGAGAGTAGAAAGGAGACGACATAGGCAGAGAGATGTCAGAAAACTGGCAGGCAGCTGATGACTGCATGAAAAACCTTCACTTACCAGCCAGTGACCCACAAACACACACACACATACCACCAACCCACAAGCGCATCGCTGAGATTTCTATCGTCAGTGTTTATTTGCCACCAGTGTGACAGAAAGACATCTGGCAAGGGTCAAGAGAGTGAGGAGGATTGTCAGAGATTTGCCTCTGATCAGGGATGTGGAAAAGAGTAAACTCAGATTATTATTCACCTTTATATTTTATGTAAATTTTTATGATGAAGATCAGAGTTTACCAGCCTTTGTATTATTCACAACTAATCGCTACCTCGCTGCCAGGACATGAATGCTCCCAGCCATTTCTTAAAATAAGAACAAAAGCAAAAGGAAGTGGAGAGCCCACTCTCCTTTAAAAGGAGAGTGCGTGGGTGGATAGAGTGGGTGAGACAAATATCAGAAGAAAAGAGGAGAAAGAGAGAGGAAAGGATGTGTGGGGGAGTGGAGTATGAAAGGCGCGGGATGGGAAAATTAGACTCTCTGGGATGATGGTTGATGGTTTTTGTGGGAATGAACATTCACCTGGGAGTGTTTTTCACATGACATTGCGAAACCACAAAAAGTGATGACTCAGCAGAATGTCTGTGTGCCCTTCCTCCCTCCTTATTGGTTTATATGCACATATTTCATTACGGCTGATTAGGTGATGTTGTATAGGCTAATACTTGGTGGGGTGCATCCCGTGGGCATCTCGCTATCTATCTATCTATCTATAGATGACTATAACTATATAACGATAATGATTGAACTATATGTCCATAACTGGTAGGAGTCTAATTCCTCTTTCCCTATCAAATCATGGGATCTCCTGGATGAGTCATAAAATCTTAAATACATAGTGATACTGAAGTATGTGCATCGACCAAATGGTAAATGTCATATTCAGCAAAATGAAATGATATCTACAGAGACAGACATTCACATGTTTGTCATCTTCTGCTGTGTGGGCTCAAATCTGTCTCTGTCCTTCTGTTACTCTTTTGATTCCATCTTTCGTTTTAAATTCAATTCAGTACACATTACTGGCGCATTAAATTGGCACACACAATATAAACACAATTGAATAACAGAATACAAATATAACATAAAAATTTGAATATGATAAACATCTGTTGTGTGACCATCTGTATTTTAGTCTGTCCTCTAGTTCTACAGTGGTTCAGTAAAAAAAGTAAGGCACGAATGTCCTAATAATGAATCCTGGAGAGCAGTGCCAAGTGATTATTTTCCTCTTTGTCCCTCTCTTTTCCCATTCTGTTTCATGATGTCTGTCCTCTGCGCTGCCAATGATCCTCCTCATCGCCTGCCTCCAGGGTTAATAAATCACAACATATATACAAATGGTGGCTTGGCTTGACGTGGGCCTGGATGGCCTCTGATTAAAATCGTTTGTTTAAATCTGCAGTTTCCGACCCTGCCACTAACTTTCTGACACTCCACAACATGGCAAAGCTGTGAAGATGAGGTGCGGCTCGATGAATCCTCTCTCTGGGTGGGTGACTTTTGAGAATAGATGCACATGGACCGTCTGGGTCCTGGTAAAATAACTGACTATCTATCATATATATTAAAATGAAGTAAACACTGGTCTGTATTTAAAAAGGATACTTACCTATGTCTGTGTTTTCCAAGTCTGATCTAATAAATCTTCATTCACAGCTAGTAAATATAATTTTAACATTTCTTCATTAAATAATTTCCTTGTGTTGCTGGAATATCTCACTCCACAGATTCAAATATATCTAAAAGCTACAATAAAATCAGATGCATCCTGTTGGTTCATCTAAAGAAATTGAAGACCATTAGTGTCCTACGATGGTTTAAATGCTTTTTTTCTTTATATCAGTAAAGCCCGGCCACACCAAAAAGTAGAACAGCAAAATTTATCCACGTGACTTTACCAAATCCATAGTTCAGAAGCTTGGTGACATAGGGGTACTTACAGTGACAGTTTGTGAACTATTGTAGCTTGCAAGCTAACAACTAAGGCCACATTCAGACTAGCCCTGAGTGAGAAAAACACAGCTCCCTCATCCTTTTGAATGAGCCCTGTTCGGTGATACGGTGGGGGGGGGCAACGCACAGGGCGCTTTAATTCAATAAAGAGTTACTGAAGAGGGAGCTCTCCGAGCTTGATAACTGTCAGTTATACAGTTAATTTGGCTAGTAACTGGATAAGAAATTCACACACTTCAAAAGTCTTAATTGTTCTATCAACCCTTGTCGCATGTCTGCAACACAGTCAAGAACGCTTGCTATTGGTCAACAGTGCGAATTCATGTGTCACCGTTCACCAAACTGAACTTGACACAAAACATTTGCTTCGATTTACACTGCTCCTCCATGAGCGAATCCACTGATGGGTATGACTGAACCTACTTGAGAAATGTTACAACTAAAGATGACTGGAATGGAAGAAAGGGTGTCAGATTAATTTAAAATGCTGCAATATGCAGGATGCAAAAAATCATCTACGCCTCTGCTTTTGCAGGCCACAGCACATTTATCACACTGTACATTTCAGAGAAGTAAATTCCAGCTGGATTATTATCAAGTTCTACTTTTCAGACTTGAAAGAATTTTGGATGTTGTCAATTTAAACTAAATTGAAAATACAGAAGTAATCTCAGTTAGAGGTGCTTCCACCCTAACATTGATCTGGAATGAATAATCATGATTCCAGTACAGATGAAAATAAACATAATTTCCTATGTTTCATTTCTCATTTTCAGGAGATTGCTCATTCCTCTGCAGCCCACCCTGCCTCAAGGCCTGGCTGCCTATGTAGTCCCATCGTGCTGCCAGCACAGCCAAAACCCAGGCCCAAAACCAAGGGCCCCTGCAATGGAAAGCAGATGGCCAGTCCGCTGACGGCAGCCGGCTGCAATCGGCAGTCCAGGAGAGGAAACTTCTCATTCGCCTTCATCCATCATTGGGGCTGGGAGGAGAAGAGGGGGAGGAAAGACAGAGCAATGCCTGACAGCCGGCGTCTGGCCTCTTTCAAACACCTTCACATGGCACATTCATGGCTCGCACTCATACACACATGTAAAAACACACGCATACACATAACATCGGGCCTTGCTCACACCCATGCACAACCACCCACGCGCGCGCACACACACACACACACACACACACACACACACACACACACACACACACACACACACACACACACACACACACACACACACAGTCAGACCAGTGAATATATTCTTGGCTCATGTTCCAGTTTTTTGCCTTTCATTAGTGGTATTATTCTTTTCAGCAGCGGGTTGGATGTGAAAGGTCCTTTCTGGTCGAGCTCCCCCCCTGAGAGAGAGAGAGAGAGTCAGAGAGAGAGGGAGTTACTGTTTCTTTCTGTCTCTCTATCTCTCTCAATCTTTACTGTTTCAGGTCCTCTTTTACATCCAGTGGTGTCCATTCCGTCCTCTCATTACACCCCACCAGATCCTACAGAAATGAATATACAAGAACACGAAGAAGAGGGAAAGAGAGAGAGAGAAAATAGTGAGTAATGTACCTGACAACTAAGGACCATTAATCACTGTCAGACCTGAAAGGAGAGGGAGGACGAAGCGAAGGAGGCGGGGGTGGCGTTTGACATGGCAACACACACACACACACACACAGACACACACACCTACACACGCCCTCTCCTGTACACACGCTGTGCTTCATACATTCTTTCACAGACCGCCTGTGTCTCAGTCCCTTAGTTCAATTTGATTATTCCACATGAGAGATGTTTTCTACATGAGAACAGTTTTCCCAAAACATCAAAAATAGGGCTGAATAAAAATCATAAAATGAAAAGACAAAGTAAAAGAATAAACACATGCATTCTCATCCTCATGCACATGGTGGAGGCCCCTCATGTCTGCGAGCTGCTGACACTAATAAGGGCTGTTGAGGGTTTGACTCCACGCGGCAGGCCGCCACTGCACAGCAGGGATGACCATTCACAGCCTGTCAACCCACCCTCCTGCAAGAGGCACCAACAAAGAGCCGCAGAATGTTGGATTCTCACAAAAGAGATGACAGCACCACAGTGACTTCAAATCTCAGGCATGAAGGCATGCACAAAAAGATAGACAAACACACACATCCTTGTCATCCTCCTGTCCTCCCCCATCCTTGCAGTGGGACAGCAGCTGGCCTGTCCGATTGTCAGTCACACTGATGTGACTGTTCAGCTATGTCCAAATACTGTGTCCTTCCTGACCTCCTCCATCTCTCCATTTTCAGTTCAAATCAAGTCAAAGACCTTTACAGGCATCTGATGTTTTCTCTGCAATACCAAAGCACTTTTAGGCTGCAACACAAAATGATACAAAGATAAAAAATCATGCCCTGTATTAATTAATTGCTATATGAATTTCCTTTCTATTCCAGTTCAGTAGTTCTGACTGTTAGAAAAACCTACAGTTGTAGTTGGGTGGATCAATCGAAGCCTAAACAATTATTGTGAACGGTAGTTTATCTGAGGCTGAAAATTCGGGTCACTGGCTATCCAAATTAGCACTCATAAAAAATGTATCCATATTTAAGTAGTTGTGTTAAGGCTGATATAATCAATATCTTATAAATATAAATATAGCATAGTGAAGGTCTTTAGATTGCACAGACCAAATCTGAAGTCGATCTGATCAATTCTCTGGAGGAGTTCGTTAAAGTACAATGCCTGTAATTAGCCAAAACCGCGCCAAAAATACACAGTGAATTCAAAATGGCTGACTTCCTGTTAAGTTTAGGTATGGCTCCAAGAGGCTTTTTTGTAAGTCTTGGGATGCTAAATATGCCTTCTGAATTTTGTATATGTAGATGAAATGTACCAAATTTTGTAGGGGGCCCTATCGAGCCATTTTGCCAAACCCGTATGCAAAGACCCATAAAACATGTACATTCTTTACCACATCTGATGTATGAGCACAGTTTTGTGAGTTTTCACCTTTAGCCCCTAAAATGCAATTCATTTGTCCTAAGAATATTAATAATAAACCTTGCAGTTTCAACTGGGTCCTCACAACGGTCGGTGCTCGGGCCCTAATGAACACTAATGTTGCTCAGTCGCTTCAGGTTTAAGGCACATAGCTTGTTATCAACATTCTGGGTTTCCTTCCAGCCAGGGACACTTGTTCTTTTAACGCTCGCTAAGGGTTAACGATGCATTCATTTTTACAGTACAGGAACTCCAGATTTAAAGGTGTTTACGGTACGTGTTCATCAATTGTATTACTTATTCTTAGGTACAGTTTTTAGGAACTTGTAATTTACTTAAGTACTATTACTGTATTTTTATTACATTTCAGACACAGATATAGTTTAGAAATATAAAGCATATTTAACTATCCAATAATATGTAGAACAGTCTAAATTAGCTCCATCTTGACGAGTTGCAACATTAAAATGTTGCATACATGTGACAGTATCAGTAATAATAATACAATATTACAGTATATTATAATATTACTGACAGCTGCCTTTCTGCCACCAAAATAAATACTTTAACCTTTGATTCTTTAAGTATATGTTGCTGATAATAATACTTCTGTACTTTTACATAAGAAACGTTTTGAATGCAGGAGTTTGCCAAGACTACTTTTCCTTTAATAAATAGTCTGATTCATTCTTCCACTATTGCATTGCAGCTGCAGTGCCTCTTGCTGAAATCTGAATATTTAAAACTTAAAATAGGAGACGCAGTGCCCCTACAACAACGTGCAATCAAGTTTATACCTTACCATAAGCAATTTACAACAGATTTAACTTACATATGTATGCTTTCATAAGAATTAGAAAGTAATATTTTCCTAATGTGTAGTTTTACATTTGCTTTTCATTTGAAAGTCCAACACAGACCATAGCTGGGCCCCCCAGACACTTTCCAGAAGTCCACAGCTGGCAGTGTAAAAATCTAAATATAATCCATGGCAGACAATATAATCATACTCTTTTACACATGAAGCCTACTCAACTCCAAAACAGTCACTGCTGATCGCTCCCCCTTACTGTTTGGTCACTTTTACACCAAAATGAAGAGAATAGTGGTTACATGGACAATCAGTTTCATTTCCATATTTGAGCAGTTACCCTGTCATCATCAATCCTTATATGAAAATAAAACGATGTCTATTATCTCACTGATTTAAATGTCGTTTATTGCAGTAATAGCTCTGAGGGCGTTCTTTACTGTGATTGTGGGGTATTAGGGTGTTGTTCATAGACATTGCTGGCATCTCTAAAGTACCCATAAAGGCGCTAAAGAATGCCCTTCCGTGTGTCATGGAGATTATGTAATACAATTCTTACCAGTGTGCTATCTGAAACAAATATACATGTACATACAGAAGAACAGAAAGCAAGAACACAACAGAGCACAGAGGACAGCTAAGTTTCTGCATCCCACAAATTAGCAAACAAAACACAAAAAAATGGACGGCAACAGGGTGGCCTGGCATTTATAGAGGCAGTCTCTGGACCACCAAGTTCAAGAACACATCAAACTGATGTGTCCATCAGCAAGACACAATCTTGTCCCTTCCAGCTTCAGCGCCACTGTTTTGTAAAAGACCCCGACCTCTGACCTCTCTGTGGAGGGGACAGAACAAGAGAATTTTCCTTGAGGGATCTATCATGCAAGTGGAATATCGCACACATTCAGAAGCATTCACTTTGTCTTTAACCAAACATGCAGGTAAGGTTTAAAAGTGTATAAAGTAAGACTTGAATTCAGGAGAGGGACAAAAAAAAAGATATAATTTGTGTTCAAGATAAGTAAGATAAGAATGTTGGGCCTGACTTTGAAGACAGACAGGATGTGATCAACAGGCCATCAGCTGCTGCCTCCCAGAATATACTGTAAAATTTCAGCTGA
Source organism: Xiphias gladius (assembly GCF_016859285.1). NCBI lineage: Eukaryota > Metazoa > Chordata > Actinopteri > Istiophoriformes > Xiphiidae > Xiphias > Xiphias gladius. The sequence continues at coordinate 25,071,918 of NC_053418.1, read as the reverse complement.
GCTGATTGTATTTCCTGTGTTAATTCTCTATTCTAATATTTATTATCCTGCATTGAAGAATATATCAAAATCTTGAGACTTGAGTTTTTTCATGATTGCTAAATACACATGTTCAGTGCAGAAATAGTATCATAAAAAAAATGCTTAAAACCACATGTCCTACATACAAATTTTATTACTGTAAGTTTGGAAGTCTCATTAATATTATACTTAGGGTCTGAATAAAATAGTGATACAAATTGTCAGTTTCAGAATGTTAAATTATTAATGCATTATCCTGCTACCCTTTTTAGCTTATGATCCCTCAAAATGAAGCAGTGTCTACTTGTGAGTAATCTAATCCCTAATCATTTAGGCTGCTACTGCAAACAGTGTATCACATTATTGTATTGTATGATATTTTTTAGGATTTAAAGCACTTTTCACTAAAGTAAATATACTCTGTTGGTCAAATACTCAAAGTCTCAAATTATAAAAATATTCCACTTACATACCAGAGCCTCAAAACTGTGGTCATGTACAGTAGTTATCCTACGCTTCCCAAAAGCACACTGACTAGATTACACTGTAGTACAATAGATAAAGCAGATTAAGCTGCAGCACTAAAAGTTTGGAATGATCACTGCTTTGAAAAATATTTGTATTTTTCATACTGGGTTGATATTAGACCAAAGGCTTTTAAATTGTAGAGGTAGCTTGAAACAATTTGGGAACTTGTGAAATACACTTGATTACAAATATAACGGGATAAAGCACCACAAAATTCCTCCACCTCAAGATCAAAGTTCACTTACCTAAGGTACCTGCTACCAGACTTGGCATCATACTCTGTGTAAAAGATTTGCCACAAATAGAAAGAATGGATTGAAGTGGTGTTGCCTTACCTCCTGTCTGCTTTGTGGCTGAGTCACTTTATGCAAACAGTTTGTGCTCACGCTGTTCTGGGATAGAAGTGTAATACACTGCAGTGGAGGTCTATAAGAGGAGCAGCATGAATACAGGAATAGGAGGGAGAAAGAGCCAGGACGGAGAGCGCACACTGTCCTACTGGGTGGCAGCGCTGATTCAACAGCAGGCAGACCCAGAGCAGGATCATCTGTCTCCATTATGGTCTCCCTACAAATCATCTACATTTCCCTCTTCTCCTCTGCTACCCACAAGCTCATGGCTAGCTTTTCCATGCTGCTTTTGGCAGAGGGAGTGAGAGATACATCCAGCGAGGTGTATTGTGGGTGGTCGAAGGTTGTACGAACCAATGCATACAGACACACACAAGAACCACATACTATTCAGTTTCAACAGGGTCGACCACATGACTGCTATTCTTACTAGAATGATACATTTGCAGCTTTTGCTTACAGCTGAATAAATGCTGCTGAGGGAAAACATACGTCTGGGATGTCTGCACTCCCCATGAGCCCTCTCTCAGTGGCGAGTGTTTGTGCTGGTCCCACACATTTCAGTCACAGGATGAACTTGTAGTAGCTGTTCTGACAGACCTGCTCAGTCACACCGAACTTCATTGAAAATACACAGAAAAAAACACTTATTGCTCGTTTTTGCACTGAAGGCTTTTACATTTCATCAACTTCTGCACTTTATGTTGTCTATTGTGATTATTTTCTGTGTATTTTCAATGAAGTTCGGTGTGACTCAGCAGGTCTGTCAGAACAGCTACTACAAGTTCATCCTGTGATGATTTTGTGGAAAATATAACTGCAACTTAAAGTGGACTAAATATAATGGCTCCAGTAAAAACAAAAACACTGGCTAGAAAGTGAAAAGCTCTTTGGTTGAATGTGAATTCCATTAAAAACGAACTGGCAAAGGACTGAGCTTCAAATTCACCAAGAGAATCTTTTGGACACACTGAACCACAGGAAGAGACAGACACTTCCAACACACATTTTTCTCAGATCACAGACGATGAAAAAATTCACTGACTCTTTTTGCTATAATGGATTATCTGTCAAAAGAAAAATCCCTCTCAGGTGCTGCTTTTCTTCTGTGCCTTCCTTTTATAACAAAATCACAGTAAGTACAAAACAGTACTAAAACAGATAAGGAGATTGAGGTTCTAGTCTCTCCTTATACATGGAGTTTGGCCTCTGTGGTGACCTTTGCTTGATACTTGATAATGTTGTTGAATTTCTTTTGTTATGTTAATAGTGCAACGTTCTTTGTTTTGCTTTGTTTTAATTCCTCAACAATTTGGAGATTTGGATCTACAGCTTTTGTTAAGTTTTCCTTAAAACTTAAGTTTTTTTGGTTTTCAGAGCAGATTCTTTTGAGCAGCATTCAGAATTCTGTGTTGACTAAATATTGTCTTATATAATAATATTGCAAACAAAAATTACCACTATTGCTACAAATTATAATATTCTGGTTGGTAGCAAATTGACTGTGTTAATACAATTAATTATAACGATTAATTATCATAATCCATTGATCTGACAAACTAAACTTGTCAAATCACTTTAGAGGGTTGAAGTTTTGTAGATTATTCATTGGAAGAGAATGCGTCTGTCAATTAACAAGACCCCAAGGCCCCATTCATACCTGTCATTAACATGCACCTTGGGTGATCTGATCACAAGTGGGCAGCTCTAAGTACGTCAATTCACACCTGGCAATAGAATGCATCTTCACATGTGTCATGAGTGACCACTTGGGATCAGATCTCACTTAACTCTATATGCAAATAAACATCTTCATCAATTTTGTCTGCAAAGACCAAATATGTTCTTGTTTTTAACCAGCAGGTCGCAGCAATTCACCTACTGTGCCCTGTCTGCCGGAAATTAAAAGAAGAAGAAGAAATCAAAACAATATAGACTGGGTCTATTCCTTGACGTGTTCCAGACAAACCAAATTGCCCAAGATGTTCGATGCACTTGTAATATATGTCTATGGGCTTTTCGAAATTTTCGGACGTCATGGACAAAGCCAGGTTACACGATTTCTACGACTTGTATTTGTACTTGTATTTTTATATGTACATCTGCTTACACAGAGTGGCGGTTGAGTAGGCAGTCCTTCAATCTGGCCCAGGAAAACACCCATGTACATGCTGCTAAAAGAATGTGGCACATGCGGCCCAGATGTGGGCCCCCACGTGGTCTGGGCTGCATGTGGACCAGACCCTGTGGTCTGAGCCATCGGATCTCAATGCATCCTCCGCGTCTTGGGTGCATTCACACCTGTACTCAGAGCTGTCTGCTTGTGATCGGATCTCCCAAGACGCATGTTAATGCCAGCTCTGGACAGGGCCTTTACCGTGTTCATCTTAGTTTAGCATGTTAGCATTCTACACAATGCTGACATTATCCAGGTAGCACACCATTTTTAAAATCCATCATGCCTGTATCATGAATGTCTGTACCAAGTTTCAAGGCTATCAATTTATCTGGACAAAAGAGATGACATGAGTGAGTGACTTTGTCATCACCGGAGACAGGCTGCTAAAATGGCAAATAGAAAAACTATTGATAAAAAAGCAAATTAAGTTTTGTTATACTATCAATATATCAAATCACAATAGTCAGTACAACTCATTTTGGTAACTCAAGCATGTCGTTTTAACACATGATATGCCTATTTCTACAGTGACATAACAGGGAGTGTGTGCATACATGTGTCTGTGTTTGTGCAAGTGGGAAACCAAAATGTGAGATGGAGGGCCAACCATGAACCCTTCGAACTGAGCTAAATGACAAGTTTAGGATCCAATCTAATAACCACAATTAGTAGAAAGACACAAAGCAGGCAGTTGTTACTTTGGAAATGAGATTTGTGTGTACACTATAAAAACATTTCCAGGGTATAAGCTATATTTAGCTATTATTACCTCTGCAAAGTAGGTTATGTGATGTGATTTGCTTGTTTATTTGTCAGCAGGATTATGCAAAAACTACTGAACCGATTTGGACCGAACTAGCTGGAGGGATGGGGCATGGGCCAGGAAAGAACCCATTATATTTTTGAATTTAAATTTTTTTCCTCTGAAATCTGATGTATGTTGTTTGACATTGGCCTTGGTGGAGGTCTGCGCTTTACTGAGCGCATTTTCTATTTCTAGAGGCATAGCTCGAGGCAGTGTCAGCTGTTCACCTCCACCACTTTGGTACAGACTAGAATATTTCAACAACTGTTGATGGATTGGGTGATTTGATTAACCTTTAGGGCATAATTTGAATTTGTACAATACTTTTGTTTATAACCAAATAATTACAAAACTAATGAGAATACAATAGAGCTCAGCCGTATTTTGTTTTTAGTATGCTAACATGCTAGCTAAGACAGTGAACACGATAAGCACAATAACTGTTTAACATTAGCATGTTAGCATTGTCATTGTGAGAAAGTAGCACGTGTATGTTAGCATTTAGCTCAAAGCAATGCAGTGTTGCATCCTCAAAGAGCTCCAAGCATGACAGCAAACACTTAGACTTTTTCTAATTTATTTCAATCCAGTATGCAAAACACATCTGCTTCATTCTAGTTTGTTGCTTTGACCTGAGAGAAATATCTGATCAGTGCATCTCATCAGCTGTGGGAAAAAAAAAAAAAAAAAATCTTTGAAATTAATGTTTCTAGTGGGTAATCGTGCAAAAAGGAGCCTGGTTGCATTGGCACAGTACGTTGGCCTGTGAGGACACAGCATGTACAAGACTGAAAGCACAAACATTAAGGGAAATGCCCTGCAAAAACAGATACAAAATATATTCAAAGACTCTAGTTTCACGGAGGTGATACAGACAATGCAGATTAACCTCTGTTAATAGAGTAAGACCTTGACTGGGGTTCTGGAGATTCTGGCTAGTTGTCCTGAACTTTGTGCAGAAACATGATCACAAGGACATTGTACATTGCTGGCATTGATGATCAATCTAATTCTCTTTTCAGCTCATCTATAATCCAACAATGCACACACCATTTGACACTTCCTTGATGTGAGTATGTAAATAGGGCTATCATTACTCAGGATGATGGCTGCCTGGTACAAAGCAATCCAACTTAGGCCTCAAAAGACTTACGCACACACAGTATAGACACACAGTGAAACAGGCATTTCTGTATGGCTGTTGTTGCTGTGAGCAATTACAGTACCTTATCTAATAGTGAGGATAATGAGGTTGCACAGAGAGCAAATTCTATCATGTCGGCATAATGAGATTTGGGCCCGTGTCTCGCGTCCTGGGGTCGAGGACAGGGACGGGGACAGGGACACACACTAACACACGCACACACAGTTTTCTTATCTGCCCCACCTCGCGTCTCTGCCTGACATTCAGGGGAAATTGCATTCGGGCTCAGTGTATGATGCAGTGTGTGAATGACTCTGAGGCTCTCCCCCTCTTCCTCTCTCTTTCCATCCCTCTGTTCCCCCCGTAACACTCTCCCCCCTTCATGTTCTCCAACAATCCCACTACCACTTCTGACAGGCTGTTTGATTTATGACTCCAATTCCCCAGTGCAGATACATAGACGCAAGCCACACTCCCAACTATATGTATGTATTTTAGTTTCCCCCACAGCCCTCCCTCTCCTTTGCTACACTTCTCTCTCCCTCTCCCTATCTTTTGCCCTGTCTCTATCAGTTCCTCTGTTTCACTCTCTCGCTCTCCTTCACACACACACACACACACACACACACACACACGCACGCACGCACGCACGCACACACACACACACACACACACACACATACACACACTTCTTGGGTGTGGTGATTGATTATCCTTGCAGGACTGTCTGGTGTTTTTCTGATCCTTTTGAAATTTAATCTCTGTGAGCAGTACAGGGAGTGTCTCGTCAAATGTTTGCACACACGCACACATACACATGCACACATACACATACACACAGAGTAGGCTACACACACACAGACACACACTCAGGAGGTGGAGGAGAAGCGAGCAAGTTTTGGAAAGGCGATGCAAGCAAGAAGTGCGGGGGCTTTTTGGCACCATATTTCAAGTTGTATACACAAACAACTTCATCAAAAGTTAGAAGGTAAAATGGGAACAGAACAACTTGCAAAGCACATTACTTAGCTTTGTGTACAATTGCAAGGAGAACTGAACTCTGAGAAAGCACACAGATTACTGACTGATATCCTGATGGCAGCCTGTGATCAAAGTGACCAGGACTGAAACCTGGACTCAAAGTGAACAACACATACTATGCCCTTCCTCAATTAGGGCACGTGCTCGTAGGCAAAACAACCCAAGCTGTCCCACAGGGGCTGCTCAGTGGACAGCAACATAGACAGCACTGTGCATGAATAGTGTGATTAAAGCCAAAAGTAATGATTTTAAAACCACTAGACGTCATTTTACATGTTTGCAGCTGTAGTATAAAAAGCTGGTTGCTATTATTATCTATATAAAAGAACCACTGTAAAATTAATTAAGACGACATAAGTATTTTCATGGTTACACTACATGTATGTGAAACTAATAAACTAAGAAAGGGTCTATGGCCATGGTAGCAGCTCTGACAAGGTTGAGGCTAAATGCTAATGTCAGCATGCCAACATCATCATAATAATAATAGCACCTTTCATTCAACAAATGCAGCTCAAAGTGCTGTACAATAAAGAAATGTCATGGACCAAGTGATTCACATGAAAATAGACATAGAATTAATATAAAAACCATACTTAATGTAACATGAGATGGAAAATAAAACCCATTTGATAATAATAATAAAAATAAATAAAAGTAGATAAATTTAAAAGAAAACTGAATTTGAGGCCTGTATCAGGAAAGTCACAGCTAGTTAAAGACTAAAGTGAAGAGATACGTTTTTAGCTTTCTTTCAAAAGATATTTAGTGGGCTTGCTTCCCTGATATCTATAGTAGTAGATATCAGGGAAGTTCCATAGCTTTGGGGTGTAATTGAAAAAGGCTGCACCCCTGATTTTCTTTCGGCTGTTGCTGGAAACCTTCAATTAACCAGCAGCAGATGATCGCACTGTTCTTGAAGGTAAATAGTTAGCAAGGGAGTTAGCAATGTACCCGGGTCTTAACCCGTTAAGAGCTTTGTATATAAGGAGGAAGGCCTTAAAATCAGCTTTAAATGTTACAGGAAGCCAGTGGAGAGCAGCTAAAACTAGACTAATTTGCTCTCTCCTCCTGGTTCTGGTTAATAGCTGAGCTGCAGAGTTTTGAATGAGCTGAAATCTTTCAGTGTTTTTTTTTTTTTTTTTCAGGAGGCCAGTGCAAAATGTGATATGGTAATCGAGTCCGCTTAAAATAAAGACATGAGTCCGTTTGTCATTATGTTTCTGATTTATAAATGGTCATATGTCAGAAATGTTTCTACAATGGAAAAAGTTCTCAATTTTGAAGTTTTCAACACCTTGTTATATTTGACTTGAAGCTTTGATCTGAATCTAAGATAAAACCAAGACTTGTAACCTCAGATTTAATGTAGGGAGTTAATTACCCCAGATAATTACTAAACAGCATTTCTTTTTTTGTTTTATGGATTTAGTAGGATTTCAGTTTTGTCCTTGTTTAACTTTAAGAAATGATTGCGCATCCATTTTTTTATTTCCAAAAGACTGTTAGTAATTAAGTTTATAGCTGCAGCATCATTTAGTTCAGCGGAGATGTACAGTTGTCTGTCATCCACATAACTATGTTAACATACATTGTGCTCTCTAATGATGTCACCAAGTAGCAGCATGTATAGTGAGAATAATAATGGACCAAGGTATCTCGATTGTGCCATCCCAAAGCAGATTTCAAGTTTCTCAGGCAAATGATCTCCAAGACTGATGTAAAACTTTCTCTCTTTGATATATGTTTTGAACCAGTTTAAACCAACCAACTTTTCAAGACAACTGATTGGGATATCACGGTCAGTCATTTCAAATGCTTTGCTTAGAACTGGGACCTTATTTTCATCAGAGTTTAGTCTGAGGTTGCTGATTATTTTAGTAAGAGCAGTTTCAGTGCAGAGGTATGGAGTAAAACCTGACTGAAATTCATCCAGGATATATCTTTAAGAATTTTTTCAGTGGGGCAGTGGTGAGCAGCTGGTGAATAGTGGAGAATAATAGTCTAGGGCTGCCAGTATTCTCTGTAATAATCTTGGAAAAGTAATCCTTTCTTGCCAGACTAATTGCTTTGTTGTTGAAACTCATGGCTTCTGTGTATATATTACAGTGAACTGTGAGCCTAGTTTTCCTCCATACTCACAATGACAGTGTTAATATGCTGATGTTTAGCATGTTTACCTTCTTGTTCACATGCTAACATTTGCTTATTACTGTAGCACGAAACTTACAGAATTTATCCTAATGGGGACATGAGGTTCTATACCGAATTTCATGAAAATCCATCTAATAGTTGGAAAGGCATTTTAATCAAAACCACAAATTTCAACTCATAATGGGGCTGGAAGAAAAGTCAAGGTATCAACAAAGTCATTGGAATTCATCCTCTTGGAAGCTTGAATGTCTGTACAAAATGTCTTGGCAATCCATCCAGTAGTTTTTGAGATGTTTCAGTCTGGACCAAACAAACTGACTGACGTTGCCATTCTGACAGCCACAGGGTCTAACTTTGGCTAGCTGTTGATGGTCAGTAAATACCTTTACAACGTAGGCTGACTGTGTCTTAAACCACAACGCATTGTTCTTTCTTCCTACAACTGTCAAATACAGAAAATGTGACAAGTGGTTGTTGTGCAGGATTAGGAGTTGTTTAAAGTTGTTGTTTATTGTTGAGAGTTGTTTTATTTTTGTTGTTGTGTAATCAGTGAAGTAATGGTATATTACTTATTATTGTTTGGTTATTACAATGAATATATGGTCTTGATGTCTGAAATTGGTTTTAATATCACAGCAGATGATTTGCTGAGCACATCCATGACCCAGAATGCTATTGCTTGGTCAAAGGCACCACATAAGTAACCAACAAGGAAAAGAAAGGACAACTGGTGGCAGTTGTTTTTGGGAAGATCCTTGTTGACTGTGCCTCTTTTATTATTGGACAGGGGGAGTGAGTGGGTAATAGTAATACAAATGGTCTGATGGTGGAATCATTACTGGGAGGGGAGAAGTTTGGAGGCAGAGGCAAAGATTCAACAGGAAGTCCTAGTTCAAGTGAAGAATAGTGCTTCTACTGTTCTCACTATCACTAACAGAAAAGTTTTCAGTACCTCATCCCTGTTACAGTGGGTCTTTACGGTCTGCCTAAATGATGATGCTCAGAATATCCTGTACAATTGTGCAGTTTTATTTGTAAGCCTGATATGACAATGCATGGGAACAGCTCATTCTGATTGTGGAGTTAACCGGGATATGAAGTAATAACGGTGATGGTAAATGCATGTAAACACACTCAGCTGACAGTGGAAGGGAAGAAGAAGATGGAGGCTTCCTTCCTCCAGTCTCTTGCTCCACTCTGTCATTTATTTTCTATAAACTGACCTTCAGACACAAACAGCCATGGTCTTGGATCATTATGTCCCTCCTAAACCTGGGATTTGTCTCTGCTTTGTAATAAATGAAAAATGAAATGATAGAGCACTGAGTATGTGTGTGTGTGTGTGTGTGTGTGTGTGTGTGTGTGTGTGTGTGTGTGTGTGTGTGTGTGTGTGTGTGTGTGTGTGTGTGTGTGCGTAGCAACATGCATGTATGGCTGATCAGTGTTTAGTCCCCCAGGTCATCGATCATAGGCAGGCATTCATCCATAATGGGTCCTATATCTGTCTGTCTCTCAGCGTGGGACTGGGACCACAATGAAACATACATGGATCAGACACAAAAGGGACCATTACACACAAGCCTATCAATACTCACTCCTGAGAAACTACTTTCCTTACTTTCTCAAGGGAAAGATTTGCTGGATGCCCAATTAGTAACAGCTAGAGTCACTGATAGAGTTTGGTAAGGTTTGTGCAATTGGAGTCAGTAATAGAATTACTTGAATCCTGTCATTCTTAATGGGGGTTGTATGTTTATTTTCATTCACACCATGTAACGCCAGCAAAGATGTAATAACATGTCAAGAATTATATTTCAAAATGAAATACCTGCTATTTCAATACAGTAAATCATTCACAAAATTATTGGTAGCCTCTAAAATAAACTGTAAAAGAAATAAAATAATTTTGCACAGAAAAGGTAATTCACTACTGATTTTCTTACTTGTTAATGGTGGATTTATTTGTAATTTAAGCAAAAGATGCCATTTGATATATTTAGAAGTACCTCCCCCAAAGACAAAACCACTTTTACCATAATTCCAACGCAAATCTCACATCAAGTTTAACTTGACAATGACCAACAACAAGCTGTCTTGACAAAACCTCTGAGCGATCAGAGAGTTGAAGTCCAAAATAGGAATTTAATCTGTCTCTTGAATAAACTGTGTGAATTTATTAGGTGTCCATCCACCTGTTTTTATGTGCATTTTCAATTTGCTCATTAAAAAACCTTAGTGGAAATGCCAAAAATATGAAAAAGTCTTGAAATATTGTCAAAGAAGTTTTTGTGCTTTGCTGAGGTGAAAAAGTTGCTGTACTGCAACAGACGAAAACATCAGATCTGTGCAAAGTTGAGTGTAACTTTCCTCAAATCAATACATGAATGAAACAGCAATGCCATATTTCCATCATGTGTTCTAAATTGTTTTCCACTGTTGGAGGTTTTACTGGTGCTCTTTTAATTACTTCCTGTCGTTGTGGCCTTTTCCTCAGCAATGGTTTGGTTTGACAGAAACCAATTGGAAAATTATCACCACCAGCTGTTTACCCCGACAAACCAACTCCTAATATTCACATAATGATAGTGGATGGAAATACGCATTCGTTTGCGTTTGCTTTTGCCGAGTTTATCAAAATTCAGCTAGTTTCCCATTAGTTACCAAGCCTGCTCAGTGGCAGTTAGCAAGCTAGCTAAACAGAATGGAGCAGTACAGAAAATGATTTATGAGGGACACATGGATGATATCAGTCTTTATATCTGTTGACCAAATTCCTTGGAGTATTCCCTTAACATTCCCAACATTAGAGACTGAGTTGTATCCTCTAACTGCTCTCCAGCTGTGTTTCTATGTCATTTGGTTTCTCAGATCTGCAGGGATAGACCGATTGAAACAGTGATAGCACATAAAAAAAACAGACTGTCACAAGGATGATGATCTACAGGTCACCACAGATATGTGGACTGTGCATAATCACACAGTCTAACATTGAGTTGGTTTACCACAGCTAGACCCAGAAAACACTTTCCCATGGTACATTCTGTTAGGAGAGAAATCCTCATGGGGGAGCGAGGAAGTCAAGGTCTTAATCTCTAACTACAGTATATGTGTGTATGTGTGTGCTTGTATGGTATGCAACCGCTTTTAAGACTCTCTCACAAAGTTATTCAACCAGGCCAAGTTATTTCCAACATGTGGACAGACAACAATGGGACTTTACTGTAAGATGAACCAAGAAGATGAATATTTCGCATTACTCTTGACAGGAAACTAAAAAAACAGAGATGGTAGTTATGAAATGGAACATCAGTCATGTGTGTCTACTTTTTGTCAGACAATTACAATTTATTGTCTGTATTTACACTGCTAGGTTGTAGAGACCCTGTTGGCTGTGTTGGCTCATATCGGGAATGAGGTAGCATGATTAATATTCTCAACAACACTTTAAACAAAAAGCAGTACGTGTGTGTTGGTGGTGCAGTGGATTCAAATCCAGCATAAAGCCATTCCTCAATTCCATCTCGTCCAAGTACAAGTAGATTTGGGCCATAACATTACTTCTTCAAAGGTTAATTAACCCAAATCACAAACTTACTTCTATTTTCTAAGATACCATTAAGTTCTATTCTATAGGCTGGTGGCAGAAGTCTCAGCCTCAGTTATCTAAAAACTACAGCAAATAACTTCAAAATTATTAAAAAAAATATTGATACAAGTTCCACTTAATAGCTTCTATTCTGTATTATACTTGACTATACTTGTTAGAAGCATTTACAAAATTGCTTTATATTAAAGTTATTGTTATTATTATTATGGAGCTTTCAACCACATCTCACAGTTTTCCTCAGCAAATAGTGTGTGATGTCAATCATTTTTCAACAGAGGGGTTAAAATCTCCTCTATATACAAGAGTAATACCAACACCCTTTCATCAAATTTTGACAGGTACCAATCAGATGGCGCAACGTCATCACTGGAAGTCCCACCCCTTTCCCACCATTTTTTCAGCCAATGAAATCATGCCAGGACTGAGTCAGCATATTTACTGGGTTCCTGCAGTTTTCAATTCTTTTACAAAATAAGACGAAGCTTAGCTATAGGTCTGGTATTCAAAAAAAGAATAAAGAGAGTCAGTCTTCAAGAGAGTGGCAGGCCCAGTACTAACCAATAGGCAACTGAACAGCATGAATGTGTGTATGACTGTGAAAGTCAGTGTCATCTTTTAGATATTCTGACCCAGTCCCTTATACTATATCACTGGTGTGGAGGCTGCCACAGAATCTAAATTACATCTCTCACCTCTGAGCTTTTCTAACACCTCCCTTCCCCTATCCGATCTTGTCTGCTCTCTTCTCCCACATTTCCTTTCTTTTACTCTACCTCTCCTCTCCCCTCCTCTCCTCTCCTCTCTTCTCCTCATCCATCTCCAGACTGGGCAAGTCAGTGGCAGCTCCATTGATAGGGTAATCCAAGCCTGATTAATGACCCAATAATAAGAGGGATCCTCAGATCAATCATGGGCATGATCAATAACCCTCGGCCGAGGCGATCATTAGCCTGGTAGAGTGTATCCTCTATTAGACCCACAGACCAAAACAAAGGATGTAAAAGAAAGAGAGGAGATAGAGGGACTGAAGGATGGAGGGTAGGAGGGCAGGATGTTTTTTGTAAGATGATAAGGAAACAGAGCAGTTTCTCTGAGCTGGGAAAGAGAAACCACGAGTAAGAAACTGAATGATCTAATTTATATTCATGTGTAGGTTAGGAGACATGGGACTGTAGAATTCATTAAAAAATATAGTGGTACTGAAGCAGGAAGACTTAATAGGAAGTTAAAATGTGCGTCATGCTGTGTCCTGACATGCCAGTGTGTTTGTGTGTGTGTAGTATGTGAGTCTGTGTCTCTGTATGCATAAAAAATGTGCATGTATCCATACTGTACTGTATGAGTGTTTGTGGGCACTTGTGTCTGGGGACGTGCCTGTGTGCACTGGTCTGTGTATCTGTGTATGTGTGTGTGCTTGTGTATATATTTGTGTGTGTCAGCAGGGTGTGATGGTCTCTGATTTATGGACTGTGTCCCTCAGTGCCAGCTCTCTGTCTGCTCTAGCATGGAGGATGAATGGACCTCTGTCAGCCAGGCCAGAACCCTCCCCCTCTCCCCCCTTCATCCCCAATAACTCCCTCAAACCTTTACCCCTCCCTTTTCCCCTCCCCCTCTCTCTTCCTCCTCCCTTCTCTCTCTCGATTCCATTTTGCAATTAGCCGCAAACAAACTTAAACCAACTGTTTACTTGTTACTATAAATGTTGTCTCTGACAGCTGGCAACATAACTGATATGGATAAATAACCTCACACTAAGCAGGGGCTAAGTGATTCCTGTCCATTAGAATAAGCCTGTCTGTTGTCAGCAGCTCAGTCTGGGACATCCCAGGTCTGGGACACGGACAACAGGGAAAATATTCAGCTGTGGGAAACCATCAGAACAGAGGTTCAGAGTCAGAAATTTCAATTTACTAAACATTTTAAGGGGTAATTCTTGTTTATTACAAGCCAGGTCGTATCTTCATAGTTTTTTTAAAATCTGGCACCTTTATGGTTAAGGATTAAAACGACTTAGTGAAGGTAGGTCATATCACGGTTTTGGTAAAAAAAAACGAACCAATATTGACTTTTTGTAGAAGACGGGATGTGAACCCTAGTTTTCTGGGGTTAATGTAAGTTTAAATAATTTGCAAAAACAATTAACGCTGATGCTTTTGAGGTGAGGACACTCTTGGTAAGGTCATTGCTATGAGTTGGTATGCATACGTACATACATAATGTGTTTTTTCTTATGTCAGCATATATGTTTGTATAGGATATTTGTATACATTCATATATTATGCATGTGTGTGTCTGTCTGTATCCATATAGGTATGTGTTTGTCAGTCTGGGTTGGTATGTATGTGTGTACCACCACTCCCTGATGTGGCAGCCTGCTGTGTGTACTCATTTATGTGTAATGAATGCTTATGAGGGTAAACAGATGGTGTGTTAACATGGTAAAATATGATCGGCTGCCAGACAATATGGTGGCACGCTAGTGTTTACAACACACACATTACACCCTGGGACAGCAGAGCAGCTTTAGAGCAGCCTGGCTTTTCCTAACGGATCTGAGTGGAATGAAAATGCCTCCACATACTTTTATCCAAGTTGTTAATTTTCTATTACAGGCAGCACCTTGGTGACAGTCAAATCTATTCATCTGAAGTCATGACTACAAATATTCTGATGCATAATATGCCTAACAGAAACATATTTAGGATGGAACCAGTTACTACTATGAATCCTCTTAACAGAATAATCCACTGCATTTATACATTATTTGATTTTGGTGATGCTCGCAACAACAGCCCATCATGGCTTTGCACTCAGTGTATGTAATGACACACTGGGCGTAGACGGCAGCTTCTCAGTATTAGTCTGCCATCCCGTTCAGCATGTATGTTACTAGGAAAGATGGACTCCCTTGTGAATGCTCAAAATTAACATTTAAGGAATTAGTTGTAGATAGAGAGGGGTGAAACAGACATTTATTTATATATTTGAAAAAGATAAACCTGCTGTGACTGATGTCTTGGTCACTTTTTGGCCGCTTGGCACACAGATTTATTGACAAAAACAACTGCTTGCTGTGGTTGGAAACAAGGCTTATGAGAGTGTCAAAGGTTCATCATAAAAAAAAAAAGAAAAGAAGAGCTACAATGCTGAGTAGATGTGGGTTCATCACAATGAGAGAAACCTTTCACATTACAAGTAGATCCAATGTTAATATAAAAATGTCGATTAGTGCAGCTTTAAGGAGGTTTTATTTTAAGCTTGTTTTGTTGCAGTATTGCTCCCATTAATCAAAGAGGACACATTTTGTGGCCCTGGCTGTAAATCTGTTGACAGCTGTGGGGTTATTTGACCAGTGTCAATCAAATCTGTTCAAAACCACACTCACACAGTGGTTCTCACAAGTCTTGATGAATAATAACTAAGGACTTTTCCCCCCAAACTTTAACTGTTGCTTATTAAGTCATAAATATTTAATATTATAGAGTAATACATGGGACTTGAAACCAAGTTTTCAGGGGCTTTAGGGTACATTTGTACGGTATTGGTACGGTACAATTTACATTAATTCCAGCAAAGCAGCAAAAGATTTTTCCTCTGGTTGTTTTAAGTATGTTGGTGCTGTTTCCATGCACATGTAAATTCACCTTAACTTGGTTTACCCACATTTTCAAATTCACATATATCTGCCTGCTGCTGGTATGCTCCTATGAGTTCTGACTGAGTGTAGGGACAAACGATCTACAGTATATGGTCGTTCACAGTGTCACAAGTGACCATCAACTCTCACCTTGTGAGACTATTAGTCTACAGCCTAATGTGTAGAGCGTGACATTGATATTGAGAGTTTACAGTTTGATTCCCAGTGTGGCCACCAAACTAAAATGCTTTATTCTTTCTGTATCAAAAAGAGAATTGGTAAATACTACTTTGCTAAAAGTTTCTAAGGACAGTAAGCAAAATGAAATCTCTGGGGGAAAGATGAGGTAATGCACCCCTCTCCTCTGACCCCCTGCCACCGATCCATGCAAACACCAAGACACACACAAAAACACAACACACACTTCTTTCTGTGACCCCTTGGCCCAGCTGTCCATGATGAACGATGACAGAGGTGTGACAGAAAAGGCCAGGCTAGGAGGAGCCCTATCTATCAGTCACACACACACACACACACACACACACACACACACACACACACACACACACACACACACACACACACACACACACACACACACACACACACACACACACACACACACACACACACACACACACACACAGAGACAATGACAGGCGGCTCCTTAGCCTCTCGTGCACTCTGCTAGACTAATAATACCTCTTCTAGGTGCAGCGTGTTTTGCCTTCTGCCATCATTGCCTGCTCCAAGTCATTAACACCGTCCACCTCACCAGCCTCCTCGAGTATTAGCACTTGGCGTTTATGTGAATTTAGTATGTTTTTTCATTTATTGCCAGTTTCTTCTACATTTTATTGTTGTTGTCCTGACTCTTTGACAGTATTTATTGAACTATTTCTGAAGTAAATTTACACTGGAAATTTGATACTTTGAAAAGATAATTCTTCTTTATTACAACCTATGTTTTATTTTCGCAGTTTTGGCCATCATTCCAATCAGTTATGGTAACATTTTCACTTTGGTGTACCTGGGAGTTTGTTTGCGACCTGTCTGTTCGTCTGATCACTCATCTTTCTTGCCCAATCTGATTTCTTTTTAGCAACATTCGCTGAATTCCCAGATCTCTGCAATTATTTTAGTTAATGAATAATGGATTTCTTAGTCTTTTAGCTTTTGAAATCACATGTTTTCAATCAAATGCAATTGCTTTCACATCACATAAGAGTATGCTTGGAAGTGGACCGATACCCTCCTTTCAGGCATTGTCGTTCTGGTTGCCTGGTGTTAGCCCCAGGGTTCACGTAACAGCTTTCACACCAGCCCAAACGAACTGTACTAGTCGGGAAAATGCATCAGGGTTCGTTTTTACTCGTTAGCAGCAGGACAGGATCATGATCATCATTCCTGATCACTCTCTCTAAAGACTAAATCCTAATAATAACCTAAGTAAACAAACTAAAATTTAGATGTACATAATCATTCCCCGTAAACCTGAAATCCAAGTAAACACAATTTACACAAAAGTATATTAAAACCAATAGTGGCCTTTATATTTTTAATGACTGCTGTTTTACTTGATTTTTTACTCCCTAACTGCAAAAAGCCCCACCCATACTTTCTGATTGGCTGGGGAATGTAATGTGCCCTCACCTTGTGTAACCCCAGTTTAGCAACATATAACTCATGAAAGGACAGTGGGGCCAGAGACAATCCTTCCAGATGATGACTTGGTATAAAGCGGTTTGTCTTTGAGAGTAAAGATTCCTTTATGTTACTTTGGTGCCAGAGAGGCAAGAGGGGATGGCTGTTTATAGTGATTTAAAACAGACAAACAGCATGGCTACACAGGCTTGGCTGGGCTGCACAGGCCTCTATTGACGGATGCCAACCCAAAACTAGCAAGGCCTGGATTCTGTCAGCTAACACACTGACAGAGAGAGCTGACAGGGACACACACATCCAAACACACACACACACACACACACACACACACACACACACACACACACACGCACGCACACACACCCTGCCACCACACAATCTGGACCGATCTCACCCCATGTAGCATTTTACTGTGCAATCATCAAAGCACCATTAAATCAGAAGTGACTGCCAATAAAGGGAGGAAATTGCGGCAGGGATTACGATGTTTGCATGATAAGGGGTGTGTGTGTGTGTGTGTTGGGGGGGCGTCACAAGATTTATGTAGAATTTACTGTGGAGCAAGTCGTAAAGTGTAATTACAGGGGGGGTCGACACACCGCAGAGCCGCAGCCCAGCAGGCAGACTGGCGGGAAGGCAAGGAGACAAGTGATCAAGGCCTATTCATCCACACTGTCTTTCCGTTTGTCTCTGCTTCTTTCTTTCTGTCTCTCTGTCTGTCCCGCAGCAGCTCCAGACTCATAAATCAGTTGCAACAAGTCGGTGTCAAGCTTCGGTGTCAAAATGGCTGAGCCCTCTGACATAAAGTGCTTCATGGGAACAATGCGGTGTGGGCGGAGACTGACTGACTAATGTTGCCACAAAAAGACACAAACAGAAACGAGGACAGCCCAGTGACAGAGGGTAACTTTTTCTTCACCAGATGTTTGTCATAGTTGGAAAAAAGTTCCTACATTTGTCGGCCAGTTCCTTTGTTTGAATGTAGGGTACTGCTTGTGAATCATTCTACTATTAGTCTTTTAGTAGTAGCGTGACCTTGTTTTTTGTGTAGAGTCTTGATTTTGAAGCATGTGGAGAAAACAACGAGCTTTATTAGAACCTGTATTTTTGGTCACTTGTGGGCAGCAAAAACAAACCATAAACAAAACACTAATGTATTATTATCTTGAAAAGCTAATATGGAAAACTTGTTAGCAAATATTTGCGAATTTACTTATCCAGCAGATATGGAGAAAAATGCGCATTTATTTGGAGTTTCTGTATCTAGCTTGTGCGTAAGTTCAATATTTACTCTTCATTTAGCATCAACTCCTGAGCTGAATATCAAGCAACTGAAGGCTTTGTTATGTTCACCATCTAGCCACTAACTTTGTCTTTATGCTGTTTGGTGCTGGGCAGGAAGGTTACCATTGGTTTTTTAGAGCTTTTCTATGGCTGGAAATGCTGATGAAAGTTGTGGGTTGTAGAGCTAAAACAATGAGCTCAAAGATGCTAAAAGGCTCCAGAGAGCGGCTTTAAGGTACCCTCAGGGAGATAGCCTAATTTGTTTGCATTTTTCATGCAAAATTGACAACTGGAGTGTTTTTGCCCAAAACATTCACTATACCAATTGTACAGCCATTAGCTGTAGGTAGTGTGTGACGTACCTCCGCTTTGTCACCTAAGTTCATGCATATTCATGTTCACCCGCCTGATTCTTTGACTTTATACACATTCATTCTAAAATTTGTGTTGCATTTAGTCTGCGAACATCTTTATAATGTCCTTATTAGCATTTCACAGTGAAACCAAAAGACACTGCTGTCCAGTTCTACCCAAACAGTAAGTAAGGCAGTAATCTGGACGGGCCATTTTAGGAACAGTATAGGAAAGTCCATCATTACCACAGTGACAAGTGACTGCTAAAGAAAACTGTCTGCCATCACAAATGTTATCACATCCCTTTTAAGTCCCAGACTGGGAGTGGAGAGTTTGGGAGTTTGCCTCATTGCATGTCTGCTGCTGTATGGGACACGTTGGTTTGTTTACAAGACGTTTTGGGTTGATTCTCAGGGGAATGAGGGAGGAGAGACTGTACGAGAGAGAGCTAAAGTGAGAGAGCAGCAATTTGCAATTGCGAAAATCCCTTGAGATTTATGTCAATGTTTACCATTCCTCCTCCTGCCTGCTGCTTAAAGAGGGAGCACTTGGACAATAAATCATTCCTTTATAAATGGATGGGATGCCGAGAACCCTCTGAACTGGGCCTAATTTGCCTGGTAGCTTTCTAAAGGAGTGACTCCCCTCAGTTAGTATATGTCAGGGGCCTCAGTGAAGTGCATTGGCATAGCACCATATGTTAAACAGGGTGTTGGTGTGTGTGTGTATCACTTAGTCTCTCCTTATCCTGCTCCTACTTCCAAAAAGAAAAATCCAGTTTTTGTGTAAAGCTATTCAAAACTAACTGTTATGGTAGTCCAGAGCTGCTAATATGAAAACAAAACTGGTTTTCCAATCAAAAAATCCATTTGTATATGCATGATGTAAGATAACATTATTTTTATCTGTCGAAAAAAATGTAGGGGTTCCCTTGGGAAACTAGTCAGCTGAAGTGGCCAGTGCTGCTCCCCAGATAATGGGGAAAATGGCATTTTAATAATTCTTTGGAAAAACATTCCAAAATTTTTTTTCAGACACACAGCTGTGGAATAGTCTTCTGATTGATATATTTTGGACAATTAAATGTTACACAGTGCATTACATGCCAAGTTCGTTTGATGGTTGATTTTCAAAAGGCCAGAGTCTTTACCATTATGAAAATTGCTATGAAAAAGGGCAATTCCATTTTAATGTAATTGGATATAAGATAAAATCAGGACATAATTCACAGTAAAAGTTTTCTTTGCCTGTTCTCTATCAGTTTCAAAGCGAAAAAGTCAATTTCATATTTAATTTCATAATCATTAAAGCAGTGTTATGCTTACATTAAGTACAGTGAAAATTATCAGTCAAAGGACTTTTAATTTGAATTTTTGTCAGTGATAATGCGTCAAACATGAAAATTGGATTATTAAATTAGAATTTTATCATACATCATCCATACACAAATGGAAAATAATTTTCAATTGAATTATTTCATTCATTTCACCCCCTTGAGATGAGCTGTCCTTGGAATGATGTAATGATTTCATGCATGCACACTTCCTTGCATTATTTTAATGTTTAATTGTTCAGGTAGACAGACTGACAGTTTTTGTCTTTAACTGCAAAGGAAAAAGGGTAATAATGCTACCAAGCCACTTTGGGAGTATTAAAAGACAAGCAGAGAAAGGTTTTCTCATCATCTGATGAGTGTCCACTGAAGAAAAATAACCAGATAAAATTCAAATGTCAGCATAAACCCTTTTTATCCTTTTGCAAGTCCCAAGTCTGCTCTTCAACCTGCCCATTGCAGGGTCAGAGAGAGATCAGAGGGGTTATTCTTAGGTCAGCGTCAGTTCAAGAAGCCACTGAGTCCAACCTTCTTCTTCCTCGTCCTCCTCCTCCTGACACATGAATCATTTCTGTCCTCCCCCTGTCCTCCTCACCCAGGCCGTCCCAGGCTGCACATGCTGTTTTTCTCTGTTTGCTGTCATCAGTCACACACACACACACACACACACACACACACACACACACACACACACACACACACACACACACACACACACACACACACACACACAAACACACACACTCAGGCACAATGAAGGACTGTTGGTCCTGCTGTTCAGTAATGTCACAACTGTCAGGGAGCTCAGAGAGGGAGAGAGCTTTCAACACATAAACATACAGGTATTGAGAGAGACAGAATTAACCTGCTGTTTGTCTTGTCATTAGTCTACTGGGTGGCAGCTCAGGACTGATACTACACACACACACACACACACACACACACACACACACACACACACACACACACACACACACACACACACACACTTACACATACAAACACACAGAGCTGGCATGTAGACAAAACAGCTGAGGCCAAAACTCTCTCCAAACACAGCACTCATCTGCTGTCATCACCCCTATTCTCACACCTCTGCTCACTCAACACACACACACACACACACACACACACACACACACACACACACACACACACACACACACACACACACTCTCTATCTTTCTCTCTCTCACACACGCGCACACACACACACACGCACACACACACACACACACACACACACACACACACACACACACACACACACACACACTCACTAATATAAAGATACAGCGTTCCAATAACAACAGGCTTGAGGAAGAAGCCATATTTGGGTGAAAGAGCTCCAAAGGGCTGGTCTTGGTGTATTGTGAATTCATCAAGGAATCACACTTTCCTGATGTTGCACAATCCATGTTACACAACAAGCTGTAAACAAGCTGTTAACACAAGACTGACATAAGTGATTTATGATGAACTTGTTAGCAAACAGTTATTTGCACATCCAGTAGATACAATGTAACATAAGCATTTACTTGGAGTTGTGATTATTTTGACCTGATGAATACAAGTACAATGTTCACTCCTCTTTTAGCTCTGTTTTTGGTCTCCACCAGCTCTTGAGAGAAATATCTGGCACTTTAGCTGCTGAAGGCTCTACTTTGTTCACCACATAGTTGCTAACTTGGGCTGTATGTCTTTGGTGCTGATCAAGTAGTTTTGAGTTAGTTTATCAGAGCTTTTTCTCTGAAAAAAGTTGCCTGCTGTGTCTAAAAATTACGCTATGAGAGCAGTAAGACTGAACCAGAAAAGTAAATTTGTGAGCTGTAAATCTGAAATGGCAAGCTGAAAAAAATGCTCCCTCGCCTGGAGGACCTGCACCGAAATTCTCTGTAGGTCCATCACTACAAGCAAAACCTTTCACATACAAGTAGTTATGTGAATCATTGTGAGTACAAAATCTTGATTGTAGACTCTTTAAAGAAAAATGGGCTAAAATATGGTTTGATGAATCAGTTCTGAAAATTATGTGGAATTTAATCTGCCCGGTAGGAAAACGTATCTACATGCCAAACTGAGGTGCAGTATCTTACCGCTACAGAACTGTAGAAATAAACAGTACATTTTGGAAGACAAAAACAAAAATGCTTCATGAAACACTTCTTCTAGAGGATCTGGATAATGCATGGTCGCTGGGAAAACATATGCTGCATAGGCAGTTTTTAGATTGTCTTTCTATTCTGTTTCAGAGTAAAACATGTTGTGATTTCTTTTCTTTGATTTAGGAACCATGTGCAGCATCTGGTTTGCAGCAATGATTTGTTTTTCTTTCGAACTTGAATGTCAACTGCTTCGAGTCTTTATTTATATGCAGTGTCATTGTGTGTCATGTAATCTCATGTGGGAGTGACAATTTCAGGGGTATGACCCAAAAATAAAAAAATCATTAATTTTTTTATGCAGTGTATAGTTTGAAAAATTACAGGATTGTGTTTTATTAAAGCATTAATAAATCATTTGATTTAATTGGATATACATGCATTTGAAATTTTACCATGTGATTTGGAATAGTTGGGCTCCAGGTGGACAGAGTTTTCACCTGACTCTTCTGGTTGTCTGCTGTAGCTGATGTCCATGGGATGTGTGCTGACACTCCAGCAACCCGTCAGTAAGTTCGCGCAGTGATTTTGACTTAGTTTCCTTGTTTGGTGGTGCAGTCATGCTGGCTCCGGCTGATTCCAAAACAGAGAACAAAATGAGGAGTCAAATATCTGCCTTAATGTTTCGTTGCAACAGGATCCTTTGTATTAAACGCAACAGTGCTCAACAGTATTTCCCACTACCGCCCAAAACGTTACCCAATGAAGCATAGCGTCATTAGTCCTAATCCAGAGATACTATGCAAATTTGGTTCAGTGTCTTGCTCAAGGACACTACTGCAGGGCAGATGCTTGCAAACAAATAGATCTCTTCCTTTTCTCAGTGCCATTCTGCTGCTGAACACCCATGAACATGGACCAGTAAGGTGACGCACAGCTATGAGATGATACATGTAACAAATAATCTTCTGTTCCTATAATGTTACTGTTAAACAAAGAAATACCAGTTTTACTGTCTTACTGGCTCTGATTGATTGTCAGTGAAGGTATTCTGTGTCTGAGAGCGATGCCAGGAGACAAGGCTGCGACATGAACATGATGAATCCCACACTCGTTTAATTGCTGTTTTACAGTTCAGTGACAGCCATCAGCTAAATAAGCTGTCACACACATTGTAACAACTGACTCGCAATTATTTTACTGAGGCAAAGAACAGAGTTTTTTCTTTTTTCATACTCCTGGTTTTCAGAAAAGTTTAGTGATTGTTGTGTCTATTACGTTCATAGAAGAAGCTACTATACTATAGCTGTAGCTAAAAAGAGAGGTCCTATTACCACTAAAGGTATCACAATGCACTCTGACAACAAAAGTTTTTGCTCACTTATTGTCAGAACTCCCATCCTTTTTTTTCTTTTTTTGTAGTGTTCAAATGCATGTTGGTTGCTTTGCAAAAGCAGTTACAACGCCTTGTCTTATGCAATGTTATGAAAAGAAAAGCTCCATTAGTTTACAAGTGTTATGGCAGTCGGAGACAGTGTAGATATAAACTGTGATTACAAGTAAAGATGTTATGTTTATACGCGGAATAAGCATTTCAGATTTATATAACGGTTTTGAAGCATGGCCTGGATAATGCATTCTCATTTACTTTTCTTTCCTCTTTTCCTATCCTACCTCAGCCCTGCAGTATTTTTGGACTCTGTCATTGTGTACACTCAGACTTTGCTTTTCACAGTGGTAAAAAAAAAAAAAAAAAATTCATCTTTTTCTTCCAAATTTCCTATTGTTGACAAAAACTAGTTTGATAATGGACACTATTATTACATTTTAAAAAATCTGTGAACAAAGAAATTTTATCCGAAACTCAAAAAGGCTTTTTATTTATCATTTCATTTATTTAGCTTATAAATAAAACTTGTCTGAATTTGAAATCTTAATTTAATGGTACCCAGTTTATCTGGCTAACTCAGATGGCTTGAAGCCTCGTGTTAACTTTGGCTGAACCTTTGAGTGCATTTTTGCTCGTAAAGACTACGGACTGTTTCCCCATTTCTTGCAGGGTAGTAACTCTGCAATATATATATATATATATATATATATACATATATATCCATATTTATATATCTATAGACACAGTGGGGTCCAAAATTCTGAGACCACTATCCCATTTAAGTGAATTGGACAGTTGTCTCAGACTTTTGGACCCCACTGTGTGCATCAAAGGCAGTAGAAACAGGAGAAATTACCACAGTGACCATCATACATGGCATGTTGGAATTGTATTAGGAAAGATTTTTAAAAAAAATCCAAACCAATATTTTAATTTGAAATGGTGAAGCATAGAGTAACAAAAACGATTCTCAGTAGAGCCATGAACCAGAGTTGAACCCGAGACATTTCAGCCATTACCTGTGCGCACTTTGAATAATCATCACTGTTCAACAGAAACACTCAAAATGTACAAGTTGTCTGTGAATCTCACATCACTACCTCGCCTCACATTGGTGGTGGGTGTTTGAGAGGAGGAAATGAGAGGAGCAGCAGGAAGAGGAGGAAGTGGAGAGGAGAAGGGACGGATTGTCATAGGAGTCATCAGTAACTGTCGCCACCGTGCTGCAGGCTTAATTAACTAGCTTGCTCGTTAGCATTGCTGCCCTCTTTTCTGTCCCTTCCTCTCTACTCGCTCGCTGCTCTGAATAGGAACGCCTGATTATTCTGCGCTCCAGTCGCAGCCAATTACAGGCTCCAAATGGAACAACATTAATCAAATCTTTAGTATGGTGGCAAACTCAGAGGTATCAGATTGCAGAGGGACGCAAAACTAATATGTCACTGTCACTGGCGGTTGCACAGGCATTTAGCAGCTAGCATTAGGGAGACCGGTGAGACGGGCTATCGCCTGGGTGTAATATGGAGACTGATCTGGAAACCATTAGCATGACATGGCAGCAGAAATGCAGAGCCAGTCCTCACCCCACACTCATTTTTTATCCCCCCCTTACCCTTGTCTCTTTTCTCCTTCTTCCTCTGTTCATTCTCCTCAGCAGTCAGACAAGTGAGAGGAAAGATAAATTGGGGGAAGGAAGGGTGCAAACTGGATGAATAGAGAAAAGGAGACGTGGAGGGGTAACAAGAGGTGAATAGTAGGAAATGGAAGGGACAACGAAAAGGAACGGAGAGGGCTTTTCACTATCTTTAGACAGGAAAAGGAAGATAAAAGAAGAGAAGAGACATTTTCTGCCAGCGTGGCTGATGTGAGTCTTGCTGGATGAGAACACCCAGAACTAAATGCTGCCATTCAGACTCTGGCCTCCCAGAGAGTGGCACTGGATCGGGAGCAGGAGGAGCACACACATAGGACCCATGACCCAGCAAACTGTGTCTTGCCACCTCACTGGCTTCCCAGGGCTTGGCCCCAACCATCAAGCCGCAGTCAGAGCCAGCCAGAGGACACCGCTGCATAATGGCCTCATTAGGACAAATGATTAAAGCCCAACTGAAATGTGCTAAATGCCTGTGTCACTGAAGTGGCCTTTAAACGGGCATAAATAAACAAGAGTTATGCTGAAGGTTTGGGTGTGCACCCTGGCAGCATAATAAATTACAGGGTAATGATATTAAAAGCACAGAGTCGTTAAGATGCCAAGCGGAGACGCCATAAATCCAGGCGCGGGCTCCCACTGGCTGTCCCCACGCAGAGTAATTAAAGCAGATTTATGAGGCGCATTACATCAGTGCTAGATAGTTCATATATCGGCCTCCTTTATTGGACAGCCTGACAGGCGCCAAAAAATATTGTTTCGAGTTCCCTGGCCCCTCACAGCTGAGAGGCCTCTCCCAGCACTCCATTTTTTTGTTGTGTCAGTCCTGCGTAGTCGTGATGGATGCACCGATCCCCTCCTCCGTTGCTCCCCACGCTTGTTCAGCTCCCCCCATCCTTTCTCAGTGGGAGACTTGTGACAGTACCAAATAGCTTTATCTTCACACAGCAGCTCCTTTAACACCCTCCCTCTTTTTTATCCTTCTCACGGGGACATAAACAAAGAGCACAGACAGAGGTGTAAGGCCTGAGATGGAAAGCAGGAGAGAACGATAGAAAAAACTAAAAAATTAAAGAATGAAAATGAGTGGAAGAATTACAGTCCGAAAGATGAAGCACAACATTCTTATTACACGTCCTACCCCATATCCTCCAGGATTAGATGAACATGTTGTTTTGACAATAAATCAGACAGCCTGTCGTTAAATGCTGGATATTGTTTAGTCAGTGTTCCCCGACTCTGATATTATAATGTAGTTTTATAACGTTATTTGCGATGTATAAATTGTGCAGTTCTTCCCAAAGACTATATAAACCTCTTTTGTTACCATACTGACTTACAGTGTAGCGCTGTTAAAATCTTAAACTGTTGAGCACAATGCAATTTTGTGTCAGTGGCTTCTAAGCTATGCACAAAAACCTTAGAGTTGCTTTATCAGCCGTCACCTCAGTTTTGAGACTCCAAGCATCCTTTCCCATTACTTCACAGCACAAGCACAACTCCTTTACAACTTGCATTCATATACAGTATTTCTAGCTATGCAAGTCTCTTTGGATGGCTGGTCATTTGGTCAGTTAGGGAATACTTTGGTTCAGCATTTGGGGAGTTAAGGAACATTTAGAAAAACTGGGGATAAAATATGAGTATAAATTAGGACCAAAAAATGAATGCTGGACAGTATTTTGGGCAACCGATCGGTTTGTAAAATATAACAGAAGTGCAAAGACATACTCATCACCAACGCCTCGCAAGTTCTTAAAAGTTCTGGTATGGACAGTCTCAGGTTTCTGGTTGTGAAGCTCAAGGGAAAACCAACATGGGAGACTGCTGTTAAGAAAGCACACAAACTTTAACCGTATTTCAGAAAGTGACAAAACGAGAGTGGGTGAGGAAATCCTGTTCAAACCAAGGACAGAGGTCAGCTTTCCAATTATTCCTCTACAGTTTGATTCAGAGAGAACAGAGTTCAAATCTGCTCTTTGGTAAGATATTCTACTAAAATCCTCAAACAGCTCCCACCTCTGCCATAGTGCCTCTTAGAAACTGCTCTAAACTCTCATTTATGCTGTAAAGGATCTATTTGTTTCATTGGGCATTAAATATGCACCAATCAGCCACAAGTCACAAAAATTTTGGACTCCCCTTGTCAAAATGTTACTGTGCACAGGTAAGTGAGCAGAAGATGAAGATGAAACATTATTTTCAACATTTTAGAAGGTTAGAGCCAACGGCTTTGCAGAAATTAAAAAGTTTTTCATAAACGGCAGTGTGTGAGGCTTTTCTAATTTTTGCAAAGCAGTGTGCCTTGGTACTTTTTAAATTATGACTTACTGATCACAAAGCAAAGTATAAATCTAAACTTTCTCCTTTTTCAGCTTCAAGAATTGAAAGACTCTTAGCTGCTGCCAAAAGCGTTTACGAGCTGTGATACTTGCCAAAGGTGGCGATACTGAGTACTGACTGTGCCCAGGCAGCCCAAACTCTTGGTTAACACCCTTTTTCCTTTTTAGTTATTTTGAAACTGTAAAAGATGGAAATAAAGAATAAAAATATTAATGAGATGTGCCCCTTTTACGCGTTTTGGAGATCAGTTAATCTTTTACTCGCTTAACTTTTCACAGTAACAGAACTTTTGACCAGGGGTGCCCAAACAATGTCATGCTACTGCATATAAACTTTATATATACACTGATCAGCCACAACATTAAAACCGGTGACTGGGTTTAATGTAATGGCTGATCGGTGAATGTGTTTCTGTCCTTCCAGCTATACCTATCCTCATAAAAAAAAACCCCATACATATAGATTTACATAGTTGTACATGCTGTAGTGGTTCAGTGGTTATGATCTTCTTTATATCTCAATAAAATCACTGTGCTCCTTAACTGCCCCCACAGGAAACACACTCTGAGAGCCAGACAACTTAATTGGTTTGGCTGCATGTAATTTTAATAGCTCCTGTAATTAGGTTGCTTATTATAAAGAATCCAGTCATAAATCATGTGAAACAGAGTTACATGTACATTTCCTGTCATTACAAAATATTCTTCTAGTGCTGCATGTGTGCCACTGAGAGTCATATGCAAGAAACCTAAGAATTGTGTTGTGCAAGACTGGTCTGAAAAGATGAGAAATAAAACAGGGAGGGAGAAAAAAAACTAAAGGCCCTGATGTTAATGATCTTTGGCACTTTTAGTATCGTTATTAATTAGTGCTTTTCAAGCAACACATTTAAATCAATATGAAGGAGTGAAACAAATTTCAGCGACCATTCGGATCAATCTGGGGGAGTTTTTTTTTTTTTTTTTTAAATCTACATTGACGTCAGTAAAATTCAACCCATTACTGTGGACCTGGCAGGCTGGAAAACTGGTGTGATTTCTAATTAGAAGTACATGAACCGACTAACCATTAGTCTTCCCTCATCTGCAGTGGAGCAAATTTGTGATTAACGTTTTTCCCTTTTACGCCTCTCTATATTCCTTGTTGATGACTCTCTAAAACACAGCTCCCTGCTGTGTGTGCCCTTTTCTCCACAGGTGTTTCCCTTGGTGCAGCATCGCCATCTCCCCACAACCACCACAGCCAGTTTGGAGGCTCTGTGCACCCTCCATTTCTGTCCCCCTAAATTAACGGCTGTGACAACTGTTCCACCCAGCACCCAATAGAGGCAGAAAGAGAAGGGTGTGTGAGTGTGTGTGTAAAGTGGGGTGGGGGGGTTGGGTTGGGGATCTAGCCAGCAGCGATGAACGCCTGCTTTGTCCTTTAGAATAATAGGCCAGGGCTATATTTTTTAAAACATAGCATGGCCCTCATTAATATCTGATGATGAGTTAATTTATCAAATCAGCAGGGCATGTAGAGCAAGTGTGCTGGGACTTCTGTTTGGTCACTTTTAACCTCAGTGGGGTAGAGGAACGGGGAGTGGACGTATAAAGGTACTGTAAATATACTGAAGGGGGGGTACACATCTTTCATTTGGCTTCCTCAAATAACCTACAAACTTTGAGCTTTAGGTGAAGTTGTGGTTATGTTGTTAATACACATTTGTAACATGAAGTGTTTAAAAAAAATGAAAACAAGATGAAAGAATAACCTGGTAAATGTCAATTTCTGTTTTATAGAAATGTCATCTGTCTATTTATGGTCATTTATCTGGGTAAAAAGGACTCCACTTACATAGAGCTTTTCAACCTGAGAATAGGACGAAACACTTCACAGTGTTTTTTTTAGTCCAACCTTACAATCTAACTATTCCTGGTCTGAATCATGGTTGCAGCAGGACAATCAAGCTAGCCCCGATCTTTTTCATATATTACATTTTATGACACTGTGTTGGCATTAGCAGTCTTCTGCACAGTGGTCTCCTGGGGAGGTGGAAGCACAAAGAGGGACAGAAAAAGACTCAAAGCACTGGTTAAGAGGGCTAGCTTTGTCCTGGACTGTCCTCTAGATGCCATAGAGGATGTGGGTGAGAGGAGGATGTTAGCCTAGCCGTCATCAATCTTAGACACCTCCCATCCCCTGCATGAGACTGTGGGGCCTTAAGCAGCTCCTACAGCAACAGACAGCAACAGACTGCTAACTGACAGTGTAAGAAGGAGCTCTACTGCAGGCCCTGCGTCCCAACAGCAGTCAGACTTTTTAACAGTAACACTGTAACACTGCTGTTGTCTCTGTCACCATCACCCACCATGTATAACATCCCAGCTACTTAGCACAATATACTTAGCACAGTATAACATCCCAGCTACTTAGGCACTAGATCCTTTTTATTCATTTATCATTTTGTCATTTATTTATCATCATACTTATCCTATGTTTCGTGTGCAATAAGACTCTATGCCACTTTTTCAGCTGCTGTAACAAGTGAATTTCCCCTGTGGAGATCAATAAAGTGTCATCTCCTCTCTTGCTCATCCTCCTACCCATGTCCTCTGGCTGCTATTCGGAGCTTCAGAGGTGTTCCCAGGTGAGGTAGGATATGCCAATTCCTCTAGCATGTTCTGGGACAGAGCGTTGATACTGGGAAAATCTGCGAAACCCCAGATCACATTAGGGGTTATCCACTGTTTCACCTTTATATTAGGTTAAGGTTAGGGAAAGATCATGGTTATGGGTTAACAAATAGGGTTAGGGTTAGGTTTGGGGATTAGCATTGGGGCAGGGTTAGGATAGATTAATTCTAAATAATAGATAGTATAATAGTGAGTATTAACTCTTGGATTGTGACATAACACAAACTCTGGTCTCCTGCATGAACATTTGATGTGCTACATGCCCATTCAATACCCCTATTTCCACATTCTGCATTTGCACTGGACATTGGAACTGGACATCATGTGCTGCAGATTCATCCATTATGAAGGTAATTCCTAGGAACACTGGGTTAACTGACCAGATACCTGAACTACCTAAACTGGCTTACTGCTTACTGCTGTACAAGCAGCACTTGTACTCAAGTACAAGTGTACTTTCTTCTGCATATCTGAGCTCCTCACCTTGTATCTAGTGCATTGTTTACAACCACACCTTGCATTAAAAACATTTTCCTTTTGTGGTTTCTGCCAACAGCACAAACTCAGCATTGTGTCACTGTCCTATGAAAACCATGCCTCTTCAGATTTGGATATTTTGAATTTTTTAGACAAACTGAAATAATATCTAAAATGGGGAAATTTGTTTAGCTTCATAAGCTAAATAAACCATATAAAACAAGAATTAAATCATTAAATCATCTGAAAAATGCATTTTCACAAAGCTTAAAACATTATTATACTGTTATTATACTATACTATACTTTTTCTTAGCCCATGAAAAGTTGAGAAAATTTTATTACTGGGATAACTTATTTTCCCTCTATTTTCCCATATGGCATCACTCATCAAAAGGTTACCAACTGCACTTCGTATATGCTAGTAGCATTTCAACCAAACCACACACTTTGTGTGTTTTAGAAATGTTGTAAATTATTCTTTCACCTTTGACCTTAACCTGTATTATACTGTAAGTAGTCAGCTATGGCTTAGTCGGTGAGGAGGAAGATTAATGTCTTTCACGCCACCTGCAAAACCCAGTTTCTCGTTATTAAAGGTTGTTGTAAAGATGGCCAGTAGTTATTACATGAATGTAAACATTCTGCAGGTGTTGGAATGTTGACTCTGCATGAATCTGTATATGTGTGTGAAGACTGATCTTTCTGTCTTAGCAGGCTACAGTGTGATTAGTGTATGTGTATGTATATACAACAGTTGTGTTTCTCTTACAGTTGGTGTTGAGGTTTATTTTGCTTACTATGAAGATTTTTTATGTTATCTGAGGGGCACGGCACCATTTTATGGGAGAGACGGATACGGCAGACGTGTGTTGAAGCTGCATGTCTCCGTCCCTGTCTGTGTGTCTGAACAGGCGGAGAATGAGAATGAGAGCAAACAGCAGTGTGCAGTCAAGAGTGGCACAGCCACTCCATCACCGTGATAGGCCTTGTCATCTCTCTCTCTCTCCTTCCCCCGCTCTCCTACTCCTGCACTCTCTGTCTGCCTCCCCTCCACTCCCAATGGTAAGGATGGGGTGTAAAGTTCACTCCTGCCTAATTTATCAACCACCCTCCCTCAACAGCCCTGTACAGTCATTAGCTACACACACTGACACAGCACCCCGGCCCACACCCTACCCTAATTTATTGTCTTTTACAGCAAAGAGGCAGCATCAATTAATTAAAGGTTAAATTGTTCTGTGTCCCCAGGATATGCAGGGAGGCAAGGGTGCTTTAGGTTGGGTAGGTGGGGTGTGGTAGATTTGGGTGGGGTTATGAGGTTGGGTGTGCTAGTGCTTGAAAGAAGTTGCATAATTCTGTTGTATGAAATTTTGGAGTCGGGGGTCTTCCACCTTAACCGATTCACATCACCCTTCTTTTTTTGGGGAGTTTGTCTAAATTAAACAATTTATCGCAAGGGACTAACAATCAAAAATTGTTAGTCCCTTGCGATAAATTTTGACATAACTTTTTTTGAGGATTTATTATATTTTTGGAGTGCCAGACTGCTTTGAAGGTATTCTGACTAATTTAAGAGCAGCTGAAATTCTTGTTTTTGCTGACCTCTAGTGGTTTAATTTCTCACCACAGCTGCAGTGATGTAGAAGGGTACTCCAGGGTGTGTCAGTACCTCATTGCCTCTTTTAAACAGACTTCCCACTATATTGCTGTTAAGCAGATCTCTCATTATGCTGGCTTTGCTTGTTTACACTGAACTAAACAAAACCAGCATAAAGCTACTCCCATGTGTGAACATATACGCCGGTGCTACTTTCAAAACAATTGCAGATGAACTGAGTGTTGAGGTGCTTTTGGTAGTTGTACCCATTTATTCCACTCTTCAAACCCAAGCAAAGTTGCTGTACAACAAAGGCGGATTCATGCGTGCAACATGTTTGGTGATCAGAAATATGTTGCTTTGTGGAGGCTTGCTACCCAATGTGAATATCAATCCATTAGTTGTATTTTTAATGTTGGTGGCACCACTGTTTGAGTGTTGTTTTGCCAAGTTACTGCAGCATTGAAGAGGCTCCTTTTTAAACATTGTGTTGGCCTACCAAATGGTGCACATCTTCAGGAGACGAGGGAGAGATTTGCCAATGTATGTTGGTGCTATCGATGGCACACATATTCCCATCTTCGCCCTCCATGATAACGCACCAGCCTACTACAGTCAGAGGGGCTGGCATGCCATAATTCTCTAATTAATGTATTCCATCTATCCAGATATAACTGTATTTAAGCTGTTATGACATGTTAAACCAATTATCAATCAATGTTCACTATTTCTTTATTTATCATATTGTTTTTGTCTGGTTTTGCTACCATCTGCTGTGGAACTATTTGCTTTTCTTCTTGGTTTTTACCACATTTGTAATTATCCATGCCCAATGAACAGTGCTCACATGAATCTAATTAAACTAAACTGAATTTATATTAATTTGGATATAAAAAGCCGAAGAAAGGGCTCTGAAACAGCAGGAAGAGTTGAGAGAGAAAAAGCGGTCTAATTACTAAACAAAGGAGGATTACAGGGATGTATTCAATCAGTCTTTTTGTTTTTCCAGCTTCACTGATGTGTATGAGGGTTGGCCTGGTCGCACGCATGATGCTCAAGTTTTAGCCAACCCACCCATCTATAGAAAGGCCGAAGAGCAAGCTGGTTACCACTTCCCAAGTGAATTAATTGTATATACACCTTTTTACAGTTATATCTATGTAAATATCAGTATATTTACATATAGCTCTAGTGGAAATGACATTACTGCTTGATGAAAGATTGATTGTTTGTGATCTCAGAGGTTACATAAAGTACTTATACATCTAGATCGCTCTGCCCACAGAAATCCATAACTGTTAATGGAGTGGAAATCTCCTTGTATACATTGGAGACCCAGCTTATCCCCTCAGGAAGTGACTGATGAAGGGGGTACACCAACCACCATGATCAACGACAGCAAAGCTTTGACTTAAGCTATCTGTGAAGCAGATCAGGATCAAGTTTTGCTGCCCCTGTATGATGACTTGTATAATTTCTTATGACTGATGCAAGCATGATTGTGAAAGAACAAAAGAAACAAAAGGGATCAAGTAAAGGTGTTGTATTGTCTAAAACTGACGTTTTTAGACAATACAACTAAAAAACAGATAAATTAAACAACGAATAATGAATTGTAAAGAACAACGTTATTTAAAAGTGCAAATAACAAAACAAAACAGCTGTGCGAATTAACGTGCAAAAGTATAAGGCAAAACATGGTGTGGATAACTGTACAATCAGTCCAGCTGCTGGAGGAAGGAGGAGGAAGAAGGTGGGTCAAATGAGTCATATGTGTTGTCCCTGTGGTGGATGTTGTTATAGTAGTGTGGTGGCGGAGAATTTACTGCATTTGTGGTGCATGAGCGAGGTACAGTCATGCAGCAGTTGGGTGCTATGATGAGGGAGTTTGGTACTGTGGTTCAGGAGCTGGCATGCATGAAAACAGGTCCTGCAGAAGTGAGGCCTGACTCTGCAGCTCAAACTGATTCTCTCAAAACATGTTGCCAGAGACATTTATCTGGTCTGCCCGCTCCTGTCTTTTAGCCTTCTGTGCCTCTCTCCTCAACTGCCCTTCATGGTCCCTTTATCTTTCCATTCGATGGCCATCCCTCTCCTTATCGTCACGGTCCACTGCCAGCAACAGGTCCTTTATTTGTATTGTCACCACCTGGGCTTTCATTGATTTCCGCCCTCTGTGCGGCAGCAGGTGTCCTAGAGAACAATAGAACACAAGCAACATTAGCAAGAAAGCTCTTTATGGGCAAACACACTCATAAATAACACATGAAAAAAAACACGTTAATCACGAGCAAAAATACGTTTTTACCCAGTCGATCATTAATAACACATTCGCAGTTTTTACTGACGGCGTCTGTTTCCAAGCCACTGGCATCTCCAGTGTTAACACTGCTGTCTCAGGAGGTAAACACAGGAGACACTGGAACTGTCTCAGTGGGAGCGTTTTCCTCCAGGTTGCTCAGTAGAGCAAGTGGGTCAGAAGAGTGGCTGGTCCCCCAAATCGAATGGCACGAGTTGAAATATAGTCATTCCAACCATCCTGCTTGGAGGGTAAGGAGCTCCCAGACATTGCTGTCTCACAATTCACAGACCTCTTGAGCCATGCTGGCTCTCCCATTTACAGAGACCTCGATCTGTGACTACCTCTGCTGCTGGCTTAATGCCGCAATAACAGTGCCGAATTGCGCACACTTCTCATCACATCCAACACTGATGTTGTGGTGAGGTGCAACGGACTTAAAACTTTCAACCAGAGAGAGGCGTGGAATACAACTTTTTTTGGTGTTAAGTTACAACATGTCTATACTGAAGGCGTAGCATGAGCAGCATGCTTGATTAAAATAAGAATGTATCTGCTCTGTCACATGCACTTGAGAAAGGATGACGGAAGAACATTGCTGCAACACTACATTACAGTTTTTTCTCATTTTTATTGAAAATGACTTGACCAAAAATACTGAAATATAATCTGCTGATACATATGTTAGTATTCAACAAATTCTCATGGTACAATCAGTCCATGAACGTTCTATATAGTGCTATCATCCTGTGGAACAAAGCTAATTAAAAGGGTAATGGAACACTTTTCTCGTCACAAGAATTGATTATGATGCTTTTAAACTGGTAATGTAAAAAAGTAACTGTCAACAAGATGCTTTTTATCTTATGTCCTGAAAAGTTTCTTTTTTTGAGAAGCAAGGTTTTTACAGTGAGTGGATATAAAATTGGGAATCTTTAAGTTTCCTATCAAGAATATTATATACATGATAAGTTAAAGAAAAGAACAGAAGAGATAAAAAATAGCGAGTCTGTTTTTGACCTAAATGTTGATTAATTAGTTCTGAGAGTATGTTGTATAGTAGCATTGCAGGCCAGGTGACCAATACACCCTCAGTGAGTCCTAACAGGTGCTTCAGACTCAGTGCCCTTGTAAGGGCACACTCTGCAGTACACTGCTTTGCTGTTTACTCTCTCAGTCAACCAGCTGCACTGCACATTTATAATACTCTCATAAGTACGCTACAGACAGATATGGGTCCCCTTACTGCCACTCCCTGGCTTATGATTAATGTGTAGCACTTGGAGCCGCATGTGTTGTTGCCTCGCAGCTCCGACATGTCTTTCCGGACCCGACATTTTGTATCCTCTGTGAAAAATGAGCTCCTTGGTGCCATTCATTACACTGTTCCAATGCCAGAAGTCTCCAATACATATTCCTGGTCAGTAAGCCTTGTGCCATGCTTGTACTGCGCGTGGGTGTCCGTGTCACTTTTCATGTAAGTCACTTATCAAGACAGCTATCCAGTGATATGCATGTTAAGGGAATGACTTGACTGTAATTTGAGACCATTACAAAGGGATACAAGTCAATGGAGGAGGAACTGTCAACCAAAGAAGGAAGGATTTCAGGGCTCCCATAGAGGACAGGCTGCACAAGAAGACCTGGCACAGCAGGAAAGAAGCCACTTTTCTGCTGTGCAGGCACCCTGATATGACAATGGCCTAGTAATTATTGTTCCTCTTCTGAAGTTATAGCTGTAATTTGGTCTGTCGGAGAATGGAGTCCATTTGTCTGACAATGCTAGCCACAGTCAGTCAACACACTCGTGCAGTAGCACACACACAGAAAGAAGTAACACAACCTACAAAGATACACAACAAACTGTCACACACTGTCGCACACACAGATAAACACACTCCCTACTACTCAGCACTCTCTCAAGGGCACGTTCCAATAAAGCAGCAGTGGAAAAAAGCCATCTGATGGATTGGACCTGCAGACGGCAGCACAGGCAAATCCCCTAATGTGGCATAAATAAGGCTGCCATGCACTGATCGCTCTCTACAGACAATGTAAATTATATTGTCAGGCGCAGTCACTTCCCCACTTGCTGTGAAACTAACAAGAGTCACCCGCCAAATCTCAACGAGGAGAGGAGGAGCTACCAGTGGGAAGGGATAGAGGAATTAATTAAATTGGCAACCCACTTACACCACACACACAACGGGATACAAGTATGCACAGACATATAAACAGATGTATTCACACACAGAGCCACTTATATAGGTAATGTATATAGTGTGATTTATTTCCCTTGCTCCTGTGCACTCCCCTCCCTCTCCTGTGGCTCTCAGTGAAGGTCGATGTGACAACTTTGCTGAGGAACAAGGGTGATGCTGCTCAGCCATTTTGAAGCTAAGCTCCCTGCATGTCTGCCTGAGGCCTGCAGAATCTCAGTGGGCTGACAAACTCAACACAGAGTTCTGTGAATAATGTCAAGTGTGATACATTGACTTCCATCACTTCAGAACTTCCCACAGCCGCCTCAGACTGATTAAATGCAGAGCCAAGGACGAGATTTAGTGTCACTATTAACCTTCGTGGGCTGCTCCTTGTCTTCTTCTCTTCACACAGTCTTTTACCAAAATTGTCCTTCCTGCCTCTTGCTCTCCATGCAGCTGTTTTTTGTCAGGTTGGTTCCAAGACTTTGTCAGACCACTGCTGTTTTATTCTCGCCAAATTTCTGTCTTCACAACAAGGCTTCGTTGCTATGGAAGAGATCAAAAACACCTGTCAAATGATTCTGCTTGGTATTCTGCCACTCCTTGTATAATATAGTGAAGTTCTTGCGATATGCCAATGACAAGCCTCTATAGCTTCCTAGAAATAACATGTCCTGATGACAGACCAATAAACAGACTTTACAGGCTTCAGTGGCAAACAGTTAAACACAGCATGTAGCACATGTAAATGTTTCACGTAAGCTGGGGGCCCGAATCCACAGTAGACTGTGCAGCCTTCGCATTATGCTGCCATAGTGGGAACATTCATAAGATGAGAAATGCTTAAAACAAACAGCATCTTTCACACACTCATATTCCCACAAACACTGAAACCCACAAGTGCTCCTTCCTTGCAAGCTACCATGTAGAGAAACAGCTTTGCCCTCTCTCTGTCAAACATTTCCTCCCATAGCCGGCTAAAAAAGTGTTTCCCAACGCTGACAGGGAGAATGGATGGCCTCCATTACGCCTGGCTACAAACACATTCCGCCAGGATGAAGGGGCCGTAAATTATCCTGCGAGCGAGCAGCCCAGGCCACAGCCAAGCCAACAACCCCCCCTCGCTCCTAATGGGGTTGGCCCATCCACAGCCTGCACCGCACTGCATCACACACCCTATACCCAAACACAGACTGTCACCTGAGTGTATATACAGTATGTGTGTCTGCATGTCGCTGAAATGGAGGGGGCTTGTTGAATCAAACACTTGGGAAGAAGTCCTTGAACCAAGTCAGATTTAACAAAGACAAGCACTGTAATAAATAGCAGCATGGTTGGGATCTCTCGTGATGGGGCACAACTGACTTGTGCTAAATTACAGCACAATAACTGTGCAACGGGCTGCACACTGACAGGTCTAATGCTGTGAAGCTGGAGGGCGTCACTGTACAAACATCAGCAGTATGTCAGGTCAAATTCAGTTCACATGACACAAGTGTTGTTGGCAACTGGAAAGCCATCAAATAGGCCGAGACATTGCCCCATGGCATGGTTAAATGCTAAGTGTGTGTTCGTAAATCATTACATGCAAAAAGTCAAATGTCAGGCAACATTGTGTTCCCACTAGGTAAACCTTGTTCTTCTTGTGTGACAGTCCCCTCCCATTCTCACCCTGCAGCACTGACAGTAATCTAGGTCCTCCCTTTGGCAGTTGACAACGAAACCCCCAAAGGACAAATCTTCCCACTGTAACTACCTCTCCTTCTTCTTTCTCCTGACATTCTATCCACACATTTGTCTCAGCTGTTTCTTTTCATACTCCCAGGAGATTCCTGAGAGGCCTGTTGTTTAAAAAATGGGGTCACAAGCTTGGGACACTTTTTGCAGCATGGACAAGTGTGTTTGTTTTTGTAAGTTTCTGAATGTATGTTTGTGTATTTGTGGATGTCCGTTTTGTTTTTAGGCCAACTTTGTGTTCACCATAAATGTATCAATTCCTTTTCGTACTGCAATATTTCTATCAAGATATTTATGCACATAAATAAAGTATGGTGTTTTGAAGAATTGGTCATGTCGATGTTTTTATCATTTGCTGATCTGCTGCTATTGAATATTTCTGACATCCCATACCTCCCATGCTCACGCAATCGAGTTTCCTCATGGGTCAGTTCATCCAAATTGCAAAATACCTTGGTTTGAATTGCTCATAGTGCTGAAAAATTACAGCTACAAAAATAATTTGCTACAAAAACACATTGCTGATTAATTTCAAAATTAATCAGCAATGTGTCTTTCCAGAAAGAGTGTGACTGTCTTTGGTTTTCTTTTTTTTTTTTAAATTTCAGCTATTTGTCTTAGTTGGCTTTAGATTTTGCCAAATATTAGCCAGATTAGGTTATGTTAGCTTTAGCATTATTTTCTCAAATCGCTGGGTACATCTACTAGCCATAAGCTGAGAGGCTATCTTGTTGTTACTAGTAATACTGTTCAGGAATGATAACACTGATTCTTTTAACCATTTGAAAGTTAAATCAAACTTGTTATCCCCATCTTGTGTTCACAGTGAACACAAACTGAATTTTGTACATGCTTGCATGTAGAGTCAAGCCAACAGACAAGAACTCGCTCTAGGTCACACAAATATAGGCTACTAGGTAATGTGCCTATGTAAGTAAATTGAAAGTTTGATTGAAAAATTTGTGCTTAATCTTGGGGCCTTTTGATTGTAAAGAGACAAGATGGGAAAGTACGGAGTACCATAACAACAAGCACCAAAACTGCTGTTTCTGTTGATTTTTTGTGTGTAAATTTTCACTGCTGTTAGCACCACCTACAAAATTCCATTCATCTCAATTGTAAAAGGTTAGAGACAGAAATCTCAAAACCTGGACAAATAACATAAAAACTTTCTGAAGGCCTACACACCACTAGGGGTAAATGAGAAAATAAGTTCCCTTACAATTTGGGTGGACCGACCCCTTAAAGTTTCATCGTGACTTATCAGTGCTCGTGCACAAACCACCACACCTGTGTGTAAAACACACAACCTGACAGAATAACCCCCCTCTCCCTACTTTGGTCCTCATCATGGACCAGCCAGCTGCGGGGTCCTGCCTGAGGTGGAATGGACCTTGGTGACAGGTCGCATTATACCTGGGTGGTGACAGGGGGAAAGGGGTCAGCCCTGCTGTCAAGGCCTAGAGGAAAAGAGGAGGTGACAGGAGGGGGAGGAGGAGGAGGAGTGAGGAGGAATGGAGCTCCTTTCATCGGGCCCTGTCTTGAGTGACAGGCAGCACAGCTGTAACAGTGATGGTACATACCAGCACACGTGGGCTTGAGTCCACACAGGCAGAGGTGGAAAGAGTACCACAGGAATGTGGCGGAACGGAGACCCAGGACCAAGAACTCTGTTTACCTATCATTTCAATTGCAGAATAGGTTTTACCACCTTGTAAAGCTGACATAAATCTTAATGACAGAAAATTCTTGCAATGCATAATCACTAGGTTAAAAGTGTTAATTCATGAAAATACAGTCTTTCACAGAAAAAGCATGAATTAAGTCCTTTTTTTCTAATTTTGTTTTATTCTATGGTACACACTATATGACTTGTATTAGAATAGTCTAACTAATACCAATGACTGACTTCTGAAAAATTCAATAAATGTAATAATGAGTTTTGTAGCTTATAAAATGTACTCAAAACAAGTTACCGAGAGTGGTTAAAGTTACTAGGAAGAGTTATTTAAAAACAAATTGTTACAGTATATTTAAATTATACTATACTATATGCATGAGAATAATCAGACCATATCTCATGGAAAGTAAACTGAATGAAAGAGGCTTCAATATGTGATATTAAGCTCCTGTCTTAACAACAAATAAATGACACTTAATAAATGATCTTTAGTAAAGCTATAACAGCATACGTGAGCAGTCACTCACTACAACCCAGATCCTTCTTAATGTTCAACGAATCAGATCTACATCCTGTAAATAAAACTTAATGAAAAAGGCCTGTAAAGGGCGTGGATGGCCTTGACCACATGCATCTACTGGGTTATGTGGATAGGAAGCAAAAAGAGGGAGAGTTCCTGTCTCTCAAGGCTTTGAAGAGTCAGTAGCAGGAAACTCTGACATGGATCACTGCCAGTCAGTATTTCCAGCAATGTGTTTTTGGTGGCCATTCTTGCATCTGTGTCCTGTTGGACTGCTACCGGCAAACATCAAGACTGAAAGTTCGGGGACATTTCAGTGAAAAGGGTCAGGCCACCCTGGCAGTTTGTTTTCAGTTCAGTGGACACATGTTGCCTACATGCAGATAGTTCCTGTGTGTGACATGACAGGATGAGTTTCTCGTCTGACTCAAACAACTGTCATTAACTTCATTTCTACCATCTATGAATTATAACCTCATAAATCAGAAATATGTAAAGAATGAAATCTTGTGTTGAGAGGATCAGGTAGCCAGTATCAGCCAGCTTGGACTACAACAGGTGCAAAGGTATTTAACCTCTACTTGACCTCACTCCCCAGATACTATACATAACGGTCACAAATGAAAGGAAAACCAACATTTAGTGTGTTTGTAGGATGTTGGGCCTCCAAGAAACCACAGAACAGTTTCAGCCACTCAGTTTTCAGGATTTTCCATTACTTTAATGAGTCTAAACTATTCTTCAGTTGTCACATGACACAATTTGCCAATACCTCATTTCCATATTACTGTTGGGTCAAATGGGATTATCCTCATATTTCCTCATGAATTCAAATCACCAAGTCAAAAGAGATGAGTGAATCTGACTCTAGATGTTGTATC
Source organism: Xiphias gladius (assembly GCF_016859285.1). Classification (NCBI taxonomy): domain Eukaryota; kingdom Metazoa; phylum Chordata; class Actinopteri; order Istiophoriformes; family Xiphiidae; genus Xiphias; species Xiphias gladius. Next base: position 25,030,257 of record NC_053418.1, on the reverse strand, counting down.
TTTTCATTTTCGATGTGCTGTCTGCCTCCGTGATTGGACTCTGTGTCCTCTCCTTACCTCCTCTGGCTCTGGAGTAGAGGCTGGCCACCACAGTCATCCCTTTCCTGTCAGCACTGTCGCCCCATTTACCCTGCACCCATTCATCAGCCTGTAAATGAAGTAGCAGGTTTATTAGGCTGCGGTAAAACTATTCACCCTCCCACACTCCAAAGCCAGCATGCAGAGACAGCCAGCTCCCTGCTGGCTGGACTCTGCTGACAAAGCTAGTGTGCCTCTTTGTATGAGACTGCGAGTCTGCACCAGGTGAGCAAACCATGATGGCCAGTTGGCAATCATCCTAAACTAAACAAGCCCCTTTATGAGTAAAATCTTTGCCCTGCATTAGCAATCTTCAAAAGGCATAATTGTGTCATAAAGTTTGCCGGTGGTCCCTAAAATCTCGCTAATAATTCAAGAAGGTGAGAGTGTGTGTGTGTGAGTGTGACCTACCCCTCCCCAGTTTGCTAGCAACATTTTCAAGCGCTACACATTACTCCCACGTTGAAAGAAGACTGTGTACAACACTGCTTGAAATGTTTATATTGCATAAGCAGTCTTCAAAATGTGCACTTATATCATAAAATAGGTCAGTAGCGCCTAAACCGCATTACTAATTTAAGAAGGTGACTTGTGCACTGACAGTGAAATTATTTTACATGGTGAGCATAATCATCCTCCTTGGAAAATTTTTTTTTCAGCATTAACATGGTGAATAACAAGATTAAATGATTTAAACGTGTCGTAAAACATAATTGTAAAGTGGAAATATTAATCACGCAAATCAGTGAGAAGCATAAAACATATGCTGATAGATAAGAAAATGATTAGCTGAGGGGTGGTGATTAATGGAATCAAGTGAAATAAATGACAGACTTAGACTTAAGACATTTGGGGATATTTTGGATTCACTTTAGTCACACTCGAATTAAAAGAAAATCTAAAATAATATCAAATTGTAACATCTGATCCTCCATCGTATTGTTACAGATATATCTGTTTCATTTTTGTATTATGGACTTTGTATATAGATACATATTGAATTGTCAGAGGGAGAAATACTCTGTTAACTGACTTGTGTGTTCATGTGTGTGTCCATGTTACTGTGTGTGGGAGGGTGTCAAGCAGTGAGGTGTTGATGGTGATTCTTGGTGACTGGCCCGTCTCCACTGGAGCCGCTCTGCTGTCTCTAGACAGACCTCTCAACGTCAGTAAGATCTGAGCCGTGCCTGCTGGATAGATTTGACAATAGAAATCATAACCAAGGCGCAGGTTTCTGCTGTCTTTTCACTCCTCAAATCAAGGTACGGAGACGCTGACCTCTTATAGTCTTTTAATTTCTTTCTTTCCTTCTCTCTCTTGTTCTCTTTCACACACTACCACCATTTGACATGTTCACCATGTAGACAGTCTAGTCAATATCCCCCTGCTCACGTGACATTTGCACAGTCTCATCTTGCTGGTCATGTTGTGCCTTCACTAATGACCACATACACATACGCACACATACACCCACGCACCCACATACACACACACACACACACACACACACACACACACACACACACATATATAGCGTAGGGGATAGAAATCGCTGAGCTATTTGAGTATGTCAGTCCAATGTGCAGAGCAGTTTGTTGGCTCGCCAGGCAGGATTACATCAAACAGACAGGCCTCTTCTATGGAGGTCTGGCCTCTCACACACACACACACACACACACACACACACACACACACACACACACACACACACACACACACACACACACACACACACACACACACACATACCCATGCACACTCTGTCCTGCAGGTAATTAGAAGCTGGAGGTCTTCCATCAAACACAAATTCACCCTCTTGACTCCACAAATATTGGTAAAGACTCTGTCCACAGTAATTCAAGAGCAACCACGCAGAAAAACAGTGTCTCCATCAAGGCGTTGTTTGCCTTATTTCATTTCATACACAGACACAACCACAAATACACAGCCCCCATTGTGTGTGTTCATGGGTAGATAAAGGCCTGCAGGTACAGTAAAATCTGTATATGAGGACATATTTGTACACAAACACAAAAGAGTACCTGAGTGCCACACAAACTGAGTTCAAAACACAGGCAGCCAAGTATTAAGTTGAAGCCAAGCATGAGGCATGAGTGTCAGTCAGGGCAAATCACCCTATCTTCTCTCTCTGCCTGTCTGCCTGTCTGTCTGTCTGTCTGTCTGTCAGTTCACCTATGTGTGTGGGTCTGTGTGAGAGGGAGAAGGTCTGGCTGGCTGTTTGTAGCTCAGCCTGGAGTATATCCAAGCCATCACTCACACTTTACCCTAGGAGAGGGCGTTGGACAGGTTTTATTAAAACTCTGTCAGAGGGTGTGTGTATATGTCTGTGTATGCGTGAGTGAGTGTGTGTGTATGTGCATGCATCTGCCTCAGGCACAGAAGAGATATCATCTCTCCCTTGACATGTTCTTTCATCTTGCCTTTTTTCTTCTTGACAGACACCATTTTGGTTGCCAGTCATTTTTTTTTACTTAGGCCTTTCCGCAAGGCTGACTTAATCCATTGTATTGTGTGCGGCAGCGCCTGGATTACTCTGTGTAATGCCATTTCAATCATATCATCAGCAAAGCGAATATTCATACGCAATGCTAGTGAATTAAAAAAATCAGGATCTTAAAGGACAGGGTCAGGTTTTTTTTAAATTTATCTTAATACTCACATGCCACATGTAGCCTACTGAATGTTGAAAAAGTTACTCAAAAGGTACTGTAATAATCCCTCCCGTCCATGCTGGCCTTGAAGTGATCCCATCAAAACTATGCTGTAAAAGATGTGGGACAAATCTTCTCATTTTGTGCAAAAATACATTCTAAAGTTCAGCTTAAGCTAATATGATGCTTTAGCAGTCTGAGTTAGCCGAATCAAGTTGGTATTTTCTGTTTTTAGAACAAAATTCCGTTTCTCTTTGGACACACATAGTAAGAGCTTATAACACTAGCTTAGCTAAGTAGCTCATAACACTAGCTGTACTGTGAACTCATACATTTGTGACGAATAAACACAGGCTGCAAAACACTCCAGCAGTCAAATTTGCATATACAGCAAGATATGGAAATTTTCTTTACATTCATTTTGAGAACACCTTGAATAATAGGCCAGTTCCTTCAACAAACTTTCATCACATACAACTAACAGGAAGCTCGTATCTAAAAAGAGCTAGCTAGCTTAGTTCAGGCAAACTCAACAAGAAACACTGTACAGAGATACACAGAAATACTTAGCTAACTAGTAAGCTATCTTAGTTCTAGCTAGCTAATAACAAACTGTGGGTTTGGAAAAAAAGAAAAAAAATATTGAATCAATTCTAACTTAACTTTAACTTTTTAACCAGAGACTACACATATTAGCTCTGGCTGACCTTCAAAATGGATTTTTGCACAGTAGAGCTTTTGTAGGTGCTCTAGAAAACCATGTCCACTATGGACAGGGGGAAATATTACGAACCAATAACTCTTTTAACACACTGTACGTACATATGGGCATGTGAGTATTGTATCAAAGTAGACATGAAAAAAATCAAACACGTCCTGTAAATGATGAAAACAGTGTAGAAAGGCAAAGTGGTGTGATAAAGGTACATCCAGTGATGGTTTCTGTTTTCACCTGGATGAAGGCAGCTATGAGCCACAAAGCTGTATTGCAGCACATCATAAAAATAACACATTGAGCTCTGTCACACAGAGGTGTTCTTTCTCTGTAATTGAACTACTTCTTATTGCTACATGAAGAAGAGAAGAGAAAGCCGCACACACAGCAGGCACAGTAATTAAAACTCTTAGACAAGGCTTTCCCTGTACGATAGGCTCTCTCCCCAACTTTCACCCTCCCGCTTGAGCTGCTCGCTCCCATCAACAGGCCGTAAGTTTTTAATCATGTTGAAATGATTTATTTAAATGTCAGGCAATGTGTCACCTCTCTTCCTTTCATTTTTCAAATGTTTGTGTTCTTTGCTGGATGATAAATTTATCTTCAGACAACCTCAATATGACTAATTAACTTTGAAATATCAGAACCAGATGTCGAGCTGAAGGAAGTTCTTAACAGGCAGCCAAGAGAGCTGGCTCACCTTCTGCCTCCCTCCTCCGGCAACAGCCCTCCTCCTTTTTCCTCATCACTACCTCCTCCTCTTGAACAACACCAGGCTCCTCTAACCTGCTCCTGCCCTCCAACATACTCTTGGCCTCAGTATTTTTACACACACCTTCCTTAGAAGTCCGAGCTGTCCTGTTGAGAACCAACACGTTGCAGAAGGTCATAAATCTGGCAGTGTGAAGTTAACCTGCACATGCCCTGTGTTTACCTCCTCCTCCTTTTCCCCTCTGTGTCACTCAGCACCTCCGCCTAATTTATTCTTCTCCCTCCCTACTGGCTCACTTTTCTTACTCAAGCTCCAAAGATTCAGGTTTTAGTGAAATATTGAGCTTATGCCCAGAAAGTGTAACCAGACCCCAAGTTGGTAAATTTATGCTCTCAGACCCTCAAAAAACTCCAGATACTACTTTTAAACTTACTTCCCATATTTTTTCTTTTTCTTTTTTTTTTTTTGCAGCTAATCTTAGACAAATGTACTCTTTCATGATTTATGTCACTCTTTATTTCCGCCTAATGTCAAAAATGTTTGGATCAGGAGACTTAAGTGGGATATGAATTCTGTTCCTCCATATTCTGGCTCACACAGCGATAATGTTTTGAGTTGGAGCGGTGGTGAAAAATCTTCTGTCCCTGCAGAAATGCCTAGAAAAAGCACAGGGCCCCTGCAGGAACACTGCAGCACTGACACTTTGACAGTTTGCCATGAGTGACGTCTGATCTGTACAAATTTCAGGACTAATAAATCTACCTGTCAGAGCTTGGGACTTGAAAGGGCCGCAGCCCTGCGGCACAGCTTTAACACAACTTGTGTTGATGAAATTCTGTAGGCTGGAGAATTATAGCTGTCAGAAAAACGCCCACATCAAACCTGAAGCCTTGGCGTTCTTTCTTTTTTTCCCCTCCGCTCTCTCAACACTCATATATTGCTCATTCACCCCCCCCCCCTCCCCTCCACCCTGCTGCCTATCCCTTCCAGACATCTCTCTTTTCCTTCCTCCTGTTCTTTCTCACTGCTTGGAAAATGAAACATAGGCGTCCTTTCATGGCTTGATGACCAGCATTACATCATTCTGACACCCGGAGGACCCCCCCTCCAACACACACAGTTCAGTCTAGTTTTTTTAATCACTTGCTCTACCAATACAAAAAAGTTTGCTTACAGACAATAAGGTTTCTGGGGTGACGGGTATGTCTCATCAGCTATCATACTCTCAGCTCTCTCCTGGCATTTGGCCATGATGGAGGACAAGAATGCTAGGCAATCCTACGGGGCAGCCCAGGTTCAAAATGTGACTCTGTTGCCAGTGTATCGGAGTCACCAGCCAGGGGTTAAATGGGCTGAAAGGTGGGAACGTGACACATGATTTCACAAGAAGGGGTGTTGTATGTGGGTGATTTAAACACCAAAAGGCCCATGAATCAACTACCCACAACTCCCCTCTTGCCACCTCCTCCCATTTCCATATCCTTCCAGGCCTACTGCCCACTCCTCTCCCTCCCCTTTTCACTGGATTTATTCCTGTTTATCTTTGATCCCAGACCGGTTTGCTCTTCATGCCCTTTCAACCCGAGCTGATGTATCCTGTGGGTGATAAATCATCTGCGAGTGTTTAGATACTTTGCTGCCGCCGCTGATTTTCCTGTAAACGTTTTGAGAGGGGTGGATCATATTTGCACTCTACAAAGCACCGCTCAAAGTGTTAAAAGTTCACTGGAGTCCTGGGGAAGAATAGCAGCCCGAGCTTATTGATTTAAATGTCAAAAGGTGTGCCTTTTGCATAAGGTTGGGACCCTCCTGGTGCAGTGTGATCATTCATTGACATTTGAGGCAAATAGCCTGTGAAGGTTCTCTGCTTTATTATTGAAATGATTCAGTTAGATGGGTGAGCTAGGTAGCATTTAACCTATGGCCAGGCAAAGTGGAATTAATATAAAATCCTACTTGGAGACAGGGTGTCTTAGTGGTTAGAAAGGTTCACATGTTCAGTCCGCGCAACAGCCACTTTGTGCCTGGCATGCATGAGTCACCCTTCTCACAGTGTCATTTTAAATACCCTAATTGCTAATCAGATTGCATTCCATGACTTTAATCACCTAAGCTATTTTTCATCAGTCATATCACAAACAAGAGAGACAATAGAAATATCTTTGTTGATTAGCCCCATGCCGCAACAGCAGCAGTCATTTACACTACACACACAGTCACCGCAGCAATCTGTCAGTCCACGTGCTTGTCAATCACTCCGTGTCTCTGTGGGAAGCCGCCTCTGACTGACAGCCCGTGTGATCTCTCCCAAGGGCTGGCAGGAAGGCAACAAAAGGCTCGGCTACAGTAATTGGCAAGATAAAGACATCCCGCCAAAGCAGCACTGTCACTCATTTGGTTGCAGAGCGATGAATCAACATAAAACACGCCACACCAGTTAACCAAAGGGAAAGTATGCTTGTTGCCTCACTGGTAACCAATCAGAAGGCCAGCTCAGGGTCACTTCCCCTGGCAACTGGCTGAGAGTTGACCTGTTTAAACTAACACATCACAGCCCCCCCTACTCTGGATTCACCTCTCTAACCTTCTCACCTCCACTCTCCCCTCCTGTGTACACCCTGACCCCTGAGTGACCCGTTGGCCCTTTGCTTAGGTCAGCTTACAACATAAACGCCCTCCCTCCCTTCTGTCTGCTCAATCTTGCCCCTATCCTTCACACACCTGGTTCTCATTTCTCACATTTCACTTTCCATCAGTGCTGCGGGAGGGTTGCCATCTGTCTGTCTGTGTGAAGGTAGAGGGTGGAGAAGGTTTAGCTGCCAACATGAAATAAACAATTACTAACCAAGAACAATTACTTTAAGACTAGTGAGTCAGATTTAAAATCTAAGATAAGGTACTCTTTTACAAGGAAAGCTCTTTGTTTAAGAGATCTTCTGAATCTGAGTTGTGACTAAAATGTCACAACAAACATGGAAAATTACTCTATAGCCATTTCACTGCAAACTAAGTTTCTTGAATCAGTGCACACTCCCAGAATTAAGTGAGTAAAATAGTCCTTTGCTGGTGCCACAGTCCACTCAGAGAGGTCAGATAGGGTATCTGTGACTTCTAAAGAGGTCCTGTCACAGTATGTGTGGGTTACTGAGTGGGTCTCCTGATGCCCTGTGTCTGAACTCCCTCTCTGTCCTCTCTCAATCACCCCTGTCTCCTCAGACACCTCTCCTCTTTCTCCTCCTCTTCTTCTTCTGCTAAAACAGGGGAGCAGACCCTGCAGGGGGGCTCCCTCTCACTGAAAGCCTCCAAAGAGGGACCCCCTGCATAGCATGTAAAAACCCTCTCTCATACATACACACACACATACATGGGGATCTCATGTCAGCCTGCCTGACTCTTCACAGGGTAGTCATTAGTCATCAGGCAGATCAAAGGACAACTGCAGGAAGTGAAAGGACCCTGACAAGGAGGAGTCCATCTCGCTGGCAGCCCATCGCTCATCCTCAGCTGACAGGGAGGCACGCTCTCCATTGGACTGCTGTTTCTGCCCTGGGCTTGTGCCTGAAATGTGGCTTATTCCTCAGGGAGAATTTTGTCTTAGATAAAGGCTAATATAGCTGATTTGACTTCGCTGTGATAAAAGATGTGAACTCTTGTCCATGTCACTTTACTGTGAATTCATATTTCGGCCCAGGAAACCATTAATTCAACAGTTAGTCATACTAGGATGTACTAAAAGTTATGATAGACACAGAATCTTTTTTTTAAAGGATTTGTTTTATAAACAATTGACATTTTGGGAGTTTCTAGGTAGAACTATTTCGTGATGAACAACAATTTGTCAAGTTCAATTGGACTTCTGTGCAGAGTCTCAAAATGGTGTTAGTTGGTGTATTTTTGAACTTTGGACAGAGCCAGGCTAGCTCTTTCCCCCTGCTTTCAGTCTTTATGCTAAGATAAGCCAAACGCATCTCGTTCTAGCTCCCTACTTAAAGCACAGACATGAGGGTGCTCTCAATCTTCTCATCTAACTCGTGGCAAAGTGAATACGTGTATTTCCCAAAAATGTTGAACTACTCTTTTAGGGTTTTCAGTACCAAGAGAGCCTGCAAGATCCATAACAGGTCTAAAAGCTGATGTTATCCCTCTTTGTTTCATGCTTTAAAAAGGAAGTGAGGCTAAAAAATGCAACACAAGTGACAACCTGTGTGTTCGATCATTAATCAACAGTAATGTGATCACTGGATTTGGAACAGTAATGACTTAACTTCCTCTGTTAGTAGAAAAACTGAACTGATTAACCTACAGTTGCAAATTACACACAATACGCAGACTTACCCAAAAAATTGCTACCAACCACCATCCTAGTCACAGTGACCTATTCAATATGACCACCCCAAACGAGCTCTGCATCTTGACTTAAATGTCAATCTGTCCAGATCATAGTGCTCCAGCTGCCTCCATGCTGTCTAATTTATTTTCACTTTAACACAGGAGAACTCTACAACACTGCATAATGTGAGATCAAAGACTGTACTGACACTTCAGCTGATCTATGCAAGTATTGAGGTGAAACAGGTGATTTTCATCATGTAATGAACTGGTCCAAAATATTACAGATAGATCAAATTTGAATTAATAATAAAAACAATATTATGTTAATTTTAATAATATGATATACTGTTTTTTGGCTATAACAACAGTTACTGGTCAATGCAACATAAATCAAGTTATTTGCAACATAGAAAATAAAGTTCTGGACACCTTTAGGGAATTTTGTGTCTCTATCATCAAGCTATGTCAGTGACCTTTTAACCCCATACAAAGCTCATTTGGAGCACCTCAGGCAGGTTCCTATCAGCTGTTTCCAAAGACTAGATTACAAACAACTCAAATCTATAACAGGCTATAAAGATATTTTGGAAACATTTATTTTAAATGTCTCATTTATATACTTCCTCCTACTTAGAGTCAAGTAAGCTTAGGGCTTACCTGTCTCACTTGTATCTTATCCTTTGTAGATAGTTACATAAATAAAGCTGCTGGTGGTACTAAAGATATTGATTATGAGTATTATTATTGCAAGACAGATTTACACCACATGCTAAAGAAACAGCAACAAAAAAATTCCAAAGGTGGATTTACAATAAGTGAGGGCCAGTATGCGAGCAGATGCCCCCTTTACCTCCACAGTCATCGCTACCCCTTCCCACCCACCCTGGCCCGTCTGCAGGGTGACCCTTTCCTTTTGCTGCGTGACTGAGCGCCTCTTCTGCCACACAGGAGGCATCAATTACAGGCCCTGGCCGTCCTGGTGTCATTGCTCTGTAATTAATGGGCTCTCCCGGCGCTGTGCCATGGGGCCTGGCCTCACCGTGAACTCCACAGGAATTCAGAGACAAACACACACACACACACACACACACCCACACACACACACTCAAAGTTGTACACACACAACAAAGCACACACACACACACACACACACACACACACACACACACACACACACACACACACACACACACACACACACACACACACACTTTGCAAGTTACATGTTCCTTGTGAATCATGGCTACCACCTGTTTATATGATTTTTAAATGTGCACTTAAACGTTTCCAAAAATGTGACGGTCACACATGTACATAAGTATTAACCCACATACTGTATAGATACACGCATACATACTTAAGAACTCACACCTAATAATTCAGAAATACCTGAGCATGTTCCTTACAATTACCCTCCTGTTCATATACAGACAAAATCAACCTAGAAAGTCACACACAGTCACGAACACATGCTCATGCACACACATACAGAGGCCCAGCCCCCCTGTTGCCTGCCCCTTCATTTGTCAATCAGCCAGACAAACAGAAGCACAAGGTTCCCCAGGTCGTAGGGTCATGGGATCCTGTGATTCCTCTGCTACCCTTGATCTCAACACACACACTCAGACACACACTAGATGCACCAGCCAGTCAAACTAACCCACAAATAAAATGATGTCAACTCCTTTTTTCAACCCTGAATCCTGTTGACTTTGAATCAGTTTCCAAATTTTTGTTGTTGCTCGCAATACTTCCCTGAGCTTTTCCTCTCCCCTTCAGTTTTCTGCTGTCACCCCACCCCCTTCCTCTTGCCCTCCCTCTTCTTTTATTTCTTTCTTTTTTTCTTTCTTTCTTCCCCTCACTCCCTCCTTCAAACATCACGCCTGGAGCTGACACTGAGCGTGACCCTGCCTTTATTATTGCAGCGGGGCAGAGGCGCAAACACAGGGCAGGGACTGTCACCCCAGTGATTAAAGAGCGCATGTTTTCAGTCAAATGCCTCAGAGGGGAGTGATCCCAGTGAGAGAGAGAGGGAGAAGGGGTGGGGGGCTAAAGAGCCTTTAACGTTTTCACAGATGACGAATAAAAGCTTTTTGGAAAATCAAAAGGCACAAAAAGATGACATTTGCAAAGGGGTTTGGCTATATTGTGCTGATAGTGGTTTTTTTATTCAAATTATAACACATATAGCTAAGTTTTTTCCACAGATTAAATGATTAAGTAGTCTGTTTAATAGCTTTCAGGGGTAACAGCCTGAAAAAAATGCACTGAATTTTTTGTCACTGTGCCTTAAAGAGCTGTTAACCCACTGAAAAGATTCAAACAGTATGGAATTTTAAGAACAATGATGGTCTAGGAGCCGTCTCAGAATGCTCTTTTGCTCTAAGCCTGTCATATTTAAGGATGTGACCACCACATGTGTGCAGACAGAACCAACAAAATGCAACCACAGGGAGATTTGTCCTTGGCCCCTCAGAATGAAGCAAATAAAGGAGTAGCTTGTTGAGTTATGGCTGCAGGTAGGAAAAAGACAGTCATAGATGTGACATTTTGACCATTAGACCTTGCTCTGCATAATATTATTTTTATTAATGTGAACAGGAATCGGTTTCTCCTACAACACTCGCGAGGATTAAAACAAATAGGGCCATGAAAGCGCCAGGCAAGGAAAGAAATAAATAAATAGCACGGCTGCCTCCATATTTCATATAACAGTCACCTCCAAGAGCTGTGGGCCTCTGTGTTAGGCATCCAAGCTAAACACTTGGAAGTTTGCTCAGTCATAAATTAACGACTTGACAGTCAAAAGTGTTTAAACTAATTTGTCACATCTCGCCGTTTTTTGTCCACCGTTTAAATTCATTACAGCAGTTTTTCTTTCTTTCCACAAGGCTTCCAGAAATGTGATTCCCAGTACCTCGCTGTACTTTGAAAAGATACCGGAAACTAAAATCCTTCAACTGTACATCACGTGCTCAGACCAAAATTCCCTGCACAGAAATAGGCTTGAATTAATACCCACCCAAGTACAATTTATCTCCACTGATTGCTGTCAAGGGATTGGGCTTTGAGGAACCTTCAGGCATCAGATCAACATTCATGGCTCATCAGCTCAACAAGTTGTATTTTTGTTAATTCAGCAGTCGTGCTCTGCTAAAGTGGGATAATTACTATTGACAAGTTTTTAGCCAAACATGCCAACGCAGAGTAAACACACATGATGCCTTTGGCTCAGAGCGTCAGACAAATAAATGTCATGTAAGCCAGATGGCAAAAACACTGCTGCATGAAGGCTGTGTAGCAGTGTACCCATTATGCACTCAAACTCTTCCTGCAACTGATTCCCTTAGACAACACGTACATTCTAAACATGGACCCCTTTCTTTACTCTCTTTCTCAACCACAAGTCCTAATGCAGTGATTCCCGACCAGGAGCACTCATAGCCCAGAGATGTTTATGAGCCAGGCTAACTGTTTCCCACTGCTTCCAGTCTTTATGCTAAGCTACGTGAACCGTCTCCTGGCTTTAGCTTCATTTTTAATGGGCAGATATCTAATTCTTGGCAAGAAAAGCAAATAAGTGTATTTCCCAAAATGCTTAACTATTCCTTTAACTATGATTAGTCAGATTAACAAATGTTAAAGATATATATTTAGGATTGAAAAACAAGTTTTCAGCTGCTTTGACATAAAACAGAAATACATTAATACCATGAAGCCAATGACAAGCTTTTTGTTTTGGTGGTGCATATCTTCACAGCCTAGAGGCACAGTCCCCACCATGGTCCTTGTTCAAACCTCTTCCTCTCTGCTTCGAACCCTCTTATCCAGAGCCTGACACACCAGCTCCAATCTCTCATCCTCACTTCTACAGTCACATACGGATCCATTTTCCCTCCCCACTCCCTTGTATTTGCATGTGTGTGTGGTCTGTGTGACTATGAATGCATATGTTCGTGTGTGTGCGCTGTACCCAGAGAGACAGACAGGCACACGAGCATGAAATCCACCAAACCTCCTCTAATTCCCCCTGTAATTTATGGCTCTCAGATACATGTCATGCTTAGGCTAAACAAACGGTCCTTTGTCACTGACAGCAGCCTTTGATCAGGAAGAATCGGATTCGCTGTCTTGCTGCTGCACTGGATCTGCCCTGCACTGCTGCTACTGCTGCAAGGATTTCTACTCATACACACAAGTACAGCCTAATGGTGCTGAAAGTTTTCCAATTACACCTCAGCACACACACATTCTTCCTAAACTCGAAGCACGACTTCCCTCTTCAGTTTACTCTGAACTTGTGACCCTGGCTAACACCCACCTCCACCTCCCACATACCCAGTCACTCTGCAGGATGTCTTTACAGCAGGCCCCACTGGGAGATTGACAGTCATGGAGGAATTATTGAGCTGCGGGAGGAGGGAGAGGGAGGTGAAATTCTGGGGTCAGGCAACAGCAAGCAGAAGAGAGTTCAACATCTGCAAAGTCACACAAGCTGACGTGACCCTGTACAAACTGCCGAGGCCTTTGCCAGGCCAGCTCATACACACACGGACACACACAGACATACACATTCTCACCTGTTGGCAGCCATGTTGGAAGTAACTCACTGCAGATTCCATCCAAATGAAAACATAAGGTTTTGGCTGGGATGTTTTGAAATGTGTGGCGTGGTGGGATTCTTTTTAAGTTGTCAGCCAGAGGGACATGCAAATGTGTATGTGTGTGTGTGTGTGTGTGTGTGTGTGTGTGTGTGTGTGTGTGTGTGTGTGTGTGTGTGTGTGTGTGTGTGTGTGTGTGTGTGTGTGTATTTGTGTTTGTATGTGTGTGTGTGTGTGTGTGTGTGTGTGTATGTGTGTGAGTAGCAGTGTAGAGTGATTAAGCATGTCAGTGCTGGCCTGTGGGATTGACAGTAACACTGGCTGACTTGGGCACGCAAGGGGGAGAAAGACTGGGAGCACTTGTGTAACACAGACACACAGGCAGGTACTGTTCTCCCGCCGAGCTCGAAACAAACCGCTGTTGACATCCCTGTCACCAACACTCATTTCTAGCGCTCAACGAGATTAAACTCAACTGGCGGCGGTAGAGACAGAGGCATCAAATTAAGCAAAAGCGGCTGACAGCGAGCATGTTCAGCGTGCTGGCTTTCTGCAGGCTGTTTTCTTCCACTTTGCCTCGCATGAAATGTTATCTTTCAGCCTGCATTCCAAGAGGAGGGATCAAAGATTAAATTCGGGGTAGATTTGGGGAGCTGTTTGAAGAGTGAGCACACCAAAAGGAAGAGTGTGGGTTCAAAAAAGATGAAATTTGAGGCATTCAAGACATCCCTGGTAGACAGATTTCATCATTTGGCTTCAGCTTTTGCAGACTTTGTTGTCATGACATGGGCATAATTCATTGCTCTGTCTCTGTTACACACATGCAGATATCATGTTCCCCACCGATTCACTCACCCACCTACATACACTTTGAGAAATGTTATCCCTCACACACATGCGAACACAACTAAACACACTATTCCCACCCGCCTACCTACCCATACGCTCACACGTAGGCTTTTTGACAGAGTGAAGTTGTCAGGGAAATGGAGAGGAAATGACACAGGGCATATTTTCACAAATCTTCCCTGTTGGCAAACTCTGCTTTGGCACAGGGCCTGTCAGCAGCCTGTCTCCTCAGTTTAGCCATCAGACACAGTCAGAGTGCCAAACACATTGGGACACGCTTGTCCTTAGACAGGAGGGAAAACAGAGAGAAATGTCAACGGAGAGAAACAGAGAGGTATGTATGTGTGTGGAGAGGTTTCAGAAAGAGACATTGAAGAGGAGACAGAAGCTGAACTGGAGAAGGAAAATGTAAACTGAGAGAGGCAGAAAAAAAGAGAGGCACGATCAAAGGAAAAAGTCAAAAAAGTTCAACTTGTGGACTGTTACAGTAATGTCACATCCATAAAAAGACATTAGGTCCAACACTACCCCTGGCCCTATAACCACTCCTCCCCCCTAACAGAAATGTCAAATGCCAGGCCATTATCCCTTTTACTGGTACTGTAACATAAACCGTGGGGCACGGGGCGCCGTGCGTCACTGCAACTTTGGGAAAGTGACTTTGACAAGGTGGCGGCCAGCCAAGGCAGGCGGTCTGCACATGTACCTGCTTTACTGGAGGCGATGCATTTGCCCTGGCTGTGTCCCACAACCCCCTGCTCTGCTACTGCTGCTTCCCTAAACTCGCGCACACCTCAGCTGTGTATGCCATCCAACGGCTGCAACAGACCCTCTGCTGTTCTGCTGCGCACCTCAGGGCTAACACAGCCTCCTATCATACAGCCCAACGAATTATCTTGGCATTTAGAGGAAAAACACCAACAGGAGATGTTGCATATATTTAAAACAAATGTTGAGACCAATTATCCCGGATGACGGGCATAGCAGAGGCCATGGTTCAGGTTATTGCACGTGTTACATTAATGCAGGTGTCTCAAACTATCAGCCCGGGAGTGAGGTCCAAGCTGTGAGGCAATTTCATAAGGCCCCACACTAAATTGATTGGTAAATCCTTTTTATACATTTTGATTTTTCTCAGTCCCCCAGTTTTTTTTAAAATAATCATTTATTCTTCCACTGTAGCGATGCTGCTAGCAAACCAGCAAATAAATTGGCAAGCTGCGCATTTTGTCAAAATAAACACTTTAGCTAGGACCAACAGAACTCTGATTTAACGTGGTGATCCGGGACACCTGAAACTATAAATGTGTTTTTCTAAGCTAAAAGGAAGGTTGACTTGGAGCACAGGAAGTAAAAGTCTTGTTCATCTTCTGTATAGACAATATTTGGGGACTTGTAGTTGGAGTTCTTTCAGAGCTTAGATGGGCATTAAAATCTCCAGATTCAGAGCAAAAACATCTGCACATTTCATAAACCCAATAATATATTCAGCAGTATGGATAATTTATTTTGAATTCTGGGGCAGTTTTGAATGAGTTCAATAGCTAGGTGATGGTATTTTGTTTCCAATTGCAATGACAAATTTGATAGAGCTTTGATTCGCACCTCCAACTGGCATCATCTCCATAGCAACAATGGCTTTGAAGAGACAAAATACTTAAACCTGAAGAAACACAATATAAAGTGTCACTAAACTGTGTTGCATTTGTTTTTCTATATGAGGAACATTGGGGATATTAAAGAAAACTAAAATGGGAATGTACTGTTCAGTGGTAAAAGATTTTCGCAACCAGCGCCTCTTTCCACGTTGCTACTCTATACTGTAACTGAATGATCCTTTCATCAGTAATATTTCAAGCACATTAGAGTTTTCAAAAGGTAGGAGCACCACAGTAGCTGGTGACATTCATGCTGAAGGGTAAACAGCTGAAGGAGAATGGAGGTCAGCCCACTGCTGTCGGGCTGCGTGGAAGCCTCATGGGAAAGACCTGGGGCTAGAGCCACCTTTCACCACCACCCTGTCTGCAGCAGGAACAGCGCCAGGAGTACAAACAAGGACACATATGTCTGCTGCTGATTCCTCTGTGTGTGTATGTGTGTTTGTTTACATCATTCTGCTGGTGTCTGCCAAGAGACTTTTGATTATCCTGTCCTGAGGGAGCCGTCTCCCTAGGGAGCGTGGGTGATTAGCTGGTGGCTATAGCCTGTCACCGCCCCCCCCCCCCGATTCACTGCACACACACACAAAGTTCCACACACATATTGCGCACACTGTGAAGGGGAGATACGGTTAACATGTACTCCCTAGGCAGTGTGAGGTCACCCAGTTCTCTATTTCAAAGGATACAGGGTCGCCGCCGAGCCAGCCGAGGCCCTGCGGAAGCGACCAGTCATGTGTGATTTTCCAGTCCAGTGCTCTTGGATGAGCAGGTCTGGCCATGGCTCAGCCCCCAGGGCCCGGCCCGCAGAGAGACTGGCAGGATTGGAGCTTGTCCACCTTCTGCTCTGGCCTTGTCGTATCATTGGGAATGAAGGCTCATCATCGCCTGCCAACCGGCGCTGCAGTCATCATTCTCCTCCGCTGTCTCTGCCTCACTGGGGCCCCAGCCCTGGTAAATTATGCTTACCCACTCCATTATTAGACTCATTATAGACCCATTTGAGTGGCTTTCAGCCTGTCACAGGCGCTCAACTATGTTTTCAGCTTGACTTGATTTCCTCTGACAGGCTTTTCTTAAACTAAAAGGCTGGGGAGGGGAGTTGGTGAGATAGGAGACTGGAAAAAAAGAGGAAAATGCATCTTGAAGGAGTCTAGCAAGAGGTTTGGATGCTGATGTAGAACATTCATTTGCTTTTATGATGAGGCACATATTTCAGGTTTTGGCATGGGTCACCATATCCAAAAAAATTATTTTTACATTTCATTTAGAGGCACACAGATATTAATGGTTTGAAGGGCAAGAAAACTGGCAGGTTAAGTCCATCTTGCTGGTTGTTGACACATTTTTAAACACAGTTGAGAAATGACCTTCATTTCTGGAAACCAAAAGCCTATCAATTTTACTGTGCTTGGCAAATGGTTTCAGCTCACTTGGATCCCCAATTGCCTGTCAACTGCTGGGTCTGCCATCCATTCATTTTCTAAGTCGTGTCCCCACTAAGCCCTTCGCTACATCTTTCATTCTGTCATCGCTAACATGATAGGGAATTCCCCGGGAGAGAGGGAAACTTCACTGGGAAAGGCTAGGAGAAGTGTGTACCAGCTCCCCTCCATGCTGAACTTGAACAGAGCCAAGATCTTTCAATCTGTGACGGCTCATTTGAAAATGTGGCCTTGGGCTCTTGTTCCCTTGCACCCTTGCCAAATACAATAATTCTTTTTCATTTCTTCAGCTCAATTTTAGAATTTTGTGATTTTTCACTGTCAGCTACGATCTTTTGAAGTACTTTATTGAATTTCCTGCTGGTCTCCGCTCTACAGTCCATTTTACGTTTTGCTGCAGCTTAGCTCCCTACTGCTGTTTCACTTTTCAGTCTCTGACAGTCTTTTGCAAGAAGGTCAACCTCTAAAGCCTTTCCAGTTCATTTCCCAGTCTTAAACCCACTTAAAAAAGGTCTCCTCCTACTGCATTAGTTGCAATCATTATTTCTTCATCTGGATTTCTCATTATTTTCAGTGATATTTCTTTGCATTTCACCTCTCGACTCTATCAAAGTAGCTGTGGGTAATATCACTGTCATGCCACTGCTCATTTACATCACATGGATTGACAGGATGGCCCAGGCCAGCTCTGCTTCTGATAATGGCTGATCTAATCCATACCACTGTGTACTTTCTCCCACTCAGCTCCTCTGTTCTTGGTATCGATGCCTTTAAACCCAAAAAGCCTCTCTCTCTCACCCCCCTACATGTGTTTGCAATTCCCCTCCAGGGGGTTATGATTCAACAGTGGCATCATCTCGATTCGTCTCAAAGCATGAAGCATCGCAAGAGAAACTAAAGTGGAAGACAAGACGGCCCTCTCTGCCCCCCTTTTAGAGGCAAGAGTCTGAGTGTATTTGGCGGAGTTTGACGTGAGACTCGCTCTTTGGGATGTGGGAGTTTAAGAAGAGAGTGCCACGCTGGCCTAATCACATTATGGATGCCATATTATGTGTCAAGCTGTCACTTTCAATTTGAGCCTCCGCACTGCAGCAGCGGGCCCTGGCTTTTCTTCATATTTTTGTTTTGATTGGGGCTTGATAGTGACTAGGCTGGAACTGGGTGCACACAGCAAGCAGGGGAGACGCCATTTCATCGCGCTGAAGAGCGCTGATCATATGTTTACAATTAGTATTGGTCGGGTTGTGGATGGAGGGTATGTGTGTCTATGGGGGCTGGGGCAATAGCTCCCACTGACCTCCTCACACTGAATCACATGTCTAATCTTATTCTTGTCTCCCGTTTGAACCGATGTCATGTGTCTCATCGTCCAATCTGTCACACTGGTTGACGTGGAAACCGTGTCTAAAGGCTGGGAGTGGGGGGGCTGTGGGTCTGTGCAGGAAAAGTCTGCGTAGTCGCTCAACTCCATGAGCAGGGCAAATTGAGGAGATACAGACTGACAAGAGGGAAAGAGAGGGTAGGAAGGGTTATGGGATGGGGGAGCAGGGCGTGAGTTCAGTCAGAGCCAATTGTCCTCCAATTGAGTGGAATGACTCAGAGGAATTGGTAGAAGTTGGGTCTTTTGTATGCAAGCGGCTGAAACATTTGAGCGATCAAATTGAAATCCCCCCAGTTCATACACTGGAGACTCTGTTTTTACAGCTGTTTAGATCCTACGTCCCCTGAGCAATCACTGTCCTCCCTTTCTTGCTCCCTCTTTACCTCCTTCCATTTATCTATTTCTCGCTTCATCCCTCCATCTGTCTGTGTCCAATAGATCATCGGACTGGAGATAAAGTCCAGCAACCTGTCAAGGCTGAGGGCTTTGAGCTGCTCTTTCAGAATAAGCTTCAGTGTCAGTCGACAAATGAAACACAAATAAGTGGAGATGAGAGACAGAGGGAAGTGAGGAGGGGTAGGGAGAGAAGACGGGGTAGGGAGAGGGAAAGTGAAGGGATGAGTTGGGCCTTAGTGGCCACACTGACATCCTGAGCCATCCAGCTGGGTATCTGCCATTTTTAATGGGCTTCATCTCAATCTTTTCTGTAAAAGCTTAATATTCCCTGCTATCAGAGAGCTGTTTTTTAGTCAAAAGCTGACCCAGAGACAAAATCCCATTCTTGCTATAGCCAAGTTAAGTTTTTCCAAGTAGTTGGTGACCATTGAGGCAACAGTAGCAGTGTAATATCATTATAGTTCAGGATTATAGTGTGACAGTAGCCAGAACGCTGCAGAATTCATGGAGGGTTATCTTTGTTAGCTGCAAGCTAACAGGCTATTTAGCTCACTCATGTTAGTAACTAATTTAATTGGCTCCCAGTTCAGTTGATAAAAATGCAAATGTACTTACATAATCACTAGGGCAAAGTGTGGAGCATAATAATTTTGTTATCCTTTTGTAACAGTCTTTAAAGTATGTTATTCTACTTACCATGAATACAATAGTGTAGCCTCACTGGCTCTGTAAGTCGCTAAATGCTGCTGTTAGCTTAAACACTTTGCCTGTTAAAGAAAGATATATACAAGGTAGATTGTTTAGCTGAGCACTAAGTGCTGAGCACTAAGTGTAGCAAATTCACATCAGAATGTCCTCTGTATGCCCATTCTAGCACTGGGACTTACTGAAATGCTACAATGACAAGTTGATGTAATGCGTTTTATGGTGATAGATTGGTCATAAAACATGGAATAGTGAACTTGGTATGCTAGGTAGGTAGCCGTTGTGCTAAAACTTCTTAATCTTTTATAGTGTGATTAGTCTTAGCTGACCATGGGAAGCCAACATGTATGACTATCCAGTACAAACTGTATATTCTTTATATTCTCATTAACCAAACAATAAATACTAACAGCAAGCTTCCTGTCCATTATTCCTTTAAACAACTCAACTCCATGCAGTGACAGAGGCTTGCCTAACTAATCAGCTACAATGATTTCTGGCAGACAGAGTTAATTATGAGCGAAACATGGAATGATGAGGTGAAAAATCAGGACATGCATTTACCCAGCATTTCAATGCAAATCTGCCAGGCAAGTGCCACTCTATCTCTGTACATAAGTACTGCCATAGGCAGGGTTTCCATTTCATATGTAGCTGAGCAGTATGGATGGAGCAAAGCAGTCACAATGCAAAAGTTAGGTTTTCTTCCTCATCTTTTACAAATCCTGTATGTCTCATGCTTCTGTAAGGCACTTTGAACAATTTATTTCTGTCACTTTGTTGTTAATGCAAGGCTAATCCTTTGAAGGGCAATACATCCATTGGTCGTCAACATTATACATGCTTACTTCCAATATGATGCTGGCCAAATTACAAAGGACAAATGATACAGCACAAGGACCTGATTATCCAAATGCAGTTACCAAGGCATCCATATAAGTGCAAGTAACTTGTCATGCTCTGAGTGTTTCATCTGACTTGATTTATTATGCCTCATTTACATTCCAGTTTCTCATAGAGCTAATGGTCCATAAATCCTGTGTAGATAATGTCCATAGATTAAAGTGAAATAACAGGCAGTATAAATCAATCCCAGAACAGAGGGATCTGTTGTTTCAATAATGTGCACCATTAGCTTGAAAAGCAGACCTCTGACACATATGCATTCACAACACAATTCCTCTCTCTTAGGCTCTTTCTCTCTCTATAACTCTTTTCACACATGAAAGATGGTATGTTGTTGGTTAAATGACTGTGTAAATCAGTGGTTTTTGGCATTCACACTTCGGTCTCTTGTATGAACAATTACATGTTGAGTCTTTTCACCCATGACATGACCGATCTGGATAGATTACAGATTTTTCCTTCTCACAATTATGGCTGAACAGCTGTATAGCAGAGTAGAAAAATAATGGTACCAAGGAGAAGGTGTTCTCACTTCTCACACTCAGCCTCCCTCAAAGATGAATTTTAAAATAAATGTATTTTGCAGTTGAATGAATTTGTATCCCCCCTGGCTTGAGTCATCCCTCTTGTGTTGACAGCTGAGTAGGGAGATTGACCGAGCTGGTTAAACAGAAAAAGTACTTATGGTCTTTTGCAAACATAATCGTGAAAATTTGGATAACATTTAGGGAGGCTTATCTTTCTTTTGACCTTTTTTGAACTAATTCAGGACGTATTGATATTAGTGGGAACCAGTGCTTGCTCTCTGTGTAAATGTTGAAAACACATAGCCACGTGAGACTGGTGTTCACCAGTTAGCGACTTTTTGCCCAACAAACTACACCATGATAGTTCCTGGGCCCTCGGAAAGTACTACTCTTAGAGCCAAAATGTTTGATCTCTTTTTGATCAAATTGTTTCCGGTAAAGGAGCCACAGGAACTAAATTAGGAAATAAAAAATCATTTTTGCAAAATAACAACACAGAGTCATCATGTTGTAGATGTAAAGGATACATGCAAGTTGGAAAAAGCAGACTGAAAACGTGCATATTGCCTCATTTCCAGTTGCCACCATTTCTGTGTCACTGGTAGCATTTTTTGCTTCCTATCTTTATCTCTATCTCTATCTAATTTAGCTATTTTCTTCATTACAGCGGCCAATTACACACTGTACATTTTAAGCTTAACACTAGTTCTTCTTTTAGCAAATTTCTCACTAATTCCACAGTTGTTCACAGGCTATTCAGATCTGCTAGTCAGTTTAGCTAAGCAGTTAGCGATGGCTTCTCTCTCTCCTTCTTACTCTCCTGCTCTCTCATGCTTGGTGTGTCTTGGATCAACAAATGAACTTGCTCATAATATTGTGTTGTTTTTGCAACTTAAGCATAGATGAATGTGATGTTTAATGCAACTTTGGCAATGTCTGCTGCCTTACCTTTGAAACACCGCTCCACTCGCTCACCAGAGCTACTCCAGTCTGCAAATGCATTCCTCTGTGCCCATCTGTGGAAATAGCCTTCAGTGTTGGTAGGCTATTGCTCGTGACATGTAACGAATCAGATTGTGCTGTGGGTGGGGAGCTGCTCGAGACTACAGACAGGGTGAGGCGACTGCATCGGAGCCAAAGTAGCACATTTTAAAATAAATTTACTTTATCTGCAATCGGATTAAAAAGTGACAATTATGATCATTGTAAAAATAGTGAATATCGGATCCCATATTAAGCCAGGCCGATATTTGGTCGACCCCTAGTAGAGGAACTGAGTTTAGTCCCTGGTTTCTCCAGCTTAAAAGCAGGTTTAGTTCCTGAGTTCCTCCAAAGGGTCTTGGTAACTTACATCAATTACTGATACAACTTTCATCCAGTGTTTCCTTACTGTGGGAATGATGCCTTAGGTTTCAGTGACGTTCAGCATTGCAAATTTGTCCTGATAATTACTGGGTCTTTGGAAATTACTACCGCCTGAGCAGGGACATTTTGAGGTGCCGAAAAAACTGTGCCCTGGGTCTTAAATTTAGAGCGTTCTTCCTCCAGTTGAAACACAGGTCAAGCTCCTGGGTTTCTAACAAAGTTCCTAGGTTTCAATAAAAGTGTCAGTGTTATAACATTTCTCCTACATATTAGCATGAACAGCTGTGACCCACAAAGACAGAACAGTCACGCTCATATAATCACAAATACAGACACATATACACAAACAAGCCTAGTGACAAACACATTTACTCTAATATCTAAGGCTGAAAAAACAACATGCTTGCTGGTTTATGAACATACTCAGCAGTTCCCAGGACAAGTAGTGGTTTAATATTTTATGAGGGAGAAAAAGTTATGGACATGTGCTGCTTGTGAAGAGTTATTGGCACTGGCAGGCCACATTAATATGTCACATTAAAGTAGACCGCCTGTTGACAAGCCCTGTTTGACCCTGTCATGCGCGGACACACACACACACACACACACACACACACACACACACACACACACACACACACACACACACACACACACACACACACACACACACGTATAATTACATCCTCGGTGCCATTGCTTGCCTTCAGTGATCTGTATTTTAAAGAACTGTTATGCACTTGTATCCTAAAACCCGTAGCAGAATACATTATTTCTCCTAAGGTTCAAACTGAATAATGCAATGCAGATCTTGATATGTGTCAACCACCAATGAGACGAAGTAGCAGCACTGAGAGACAGAGAGAAATAAGTGTAAGAAAGAAATTTAGAGAGACAGAGGGAGAGAGACATCAAAGGCCAAGTGTTTTCCATACAAGAGGGCGAGCAACGCTTTAGATCAGACAAGTTCTTCTGTAAACAGCCTCCTCAGATCCTGCCAGCAGGAGGTTCCCCTTCAGTACGCTGCTTTGTCTATCAAATGCTCCCATAGTATTGAGGGGGCACTGGGGCAATGCTCCTTGCCACTTCCCTCCCTCCCTCCTCAAATAAGAAAGCTGGGCTGCTACAGCCCCCCAACACTGAATCACAAAATAAAGGTGATTTTCTCCTCCCACCCCCACTAGCATTTCCACCTCCTCTCCCCTTTTCCTACCTCCAGCTCCTCATTCTCTGTCTTCATGCGCTTCAAAGGTTCCTCTTTTAAAACTTCCTCTTTCACCTCATCTCCTCCAGCTTCTCCTCCTCCTCTTCCCTCCTCTGCCACCCTTCAAACAGATGTTTTGTTCTTGGTTAAAAACACTTTTACTAAATGTATGCTTTTACTAAATTTTGTCTTTTGACCTTGGTATTTTTTCCAGCGAATAAGGCAACTACAGTGAAGAAAAAGAGCAAGGGAACCGGCAAAGAAAAGTGCAACTATGAAGGCCAAAAGAGAATAAAGTTCATGCCATACTTATTAACAGGAATACTGTTTCTCCTCTGAGCCTGACTGGAAAGTAATTGTGGGGCTTATTTTCTTCTTCTTCTTCTTCTTCTTCTTCCATTCTTTTCAATGGGCTTCAGGAGCCAGCTTTACAAGCTCTTCCCTGCTCTCATCCTCCACTGATCAAAGCCCGCTCACGCAGATATATTTCTCCTCACAGACAATGCCTCTTCTCAAGGTGCTGTCAGGTTCCCTTCTTTGCTTTAATTTCATCTCTTAAACTTTTTTTAAATCCCCGTACCCCCTGCCTCCCTTCCCTCTCCTTCTTTTGTGAGGGCTGTCAGCCGTGACAGTTTGTTGCCAGGAGGGACTTGTGGGATGAGAAGGTAGGTGCACTCTTACAAAGAGCCGCCGCCTGGCTGCACCTCACTCATACTGTCACTCAAAAAAGCCTGACTCGCGCTCATGTACACGTGCGTACATGCAGGCAAGGTGACACACTCGGCTTTCATGCCTTGGCACCCGCAACAATGCGACGCTTGCACATTTACACCCAAACCCAGGCAGTGAAACATGACAGACACCTTGACCTTGTGTTTGTTGTGCCCCGTAAGCTATCAGTGCTGAGGAAGAGGGCTTGGGAGATGGTGAGTTGGGCTGTGAAGCCAGTTACACTGTCTGGGTGTCTCAGATCATAAGCCAGAAGGAAACTCGGAGTGACAGAGCCGTGATGGAGCACTGGCAGAGCCGGCGCTGACAGGGCTTAGATGACAGACAGAGGCTGACAGACGCTGACATCTTCCTGTCGCCTCGGGGAGACACGCGGCCCTGAGTGAAACCTAAGGAGTCCTCCCTACGGCCATAACTACCAGCCAGCCCTCGCAAGCCTAATCCCTAAGGTTCACACAAAGACACCTCGGTGAGAGAAGGGCAGGGGAAAGGAAGACAAGAGGAGTATCATTTAATTTTCTAAAAGAGAGATATGATGAGGGGAAACTTCACCTTGAGGGAAAGGATTGAGTTTGTGAAACATTAATTACACCTTTTCCAACCCCCACCCATCAACACTCCCTGCCTGTTTGTCTTCATTTTGGCAGTGCTGGGGTAGTTCACAGCAGGTGAATAGCTGCATCTGTTCTTGTAAAGGCAGTTATAGGCATGCTGAGGAATTATTGTGTTATATTTGTTTTTTGAAACTCTTTCGTCTGAGCTTCAACCAATATATTTTTAACAGAAGATGCTAATAGCAAATATTGTGTGGTGACATCCAGTATCTCAGCTATGTCTGTGGCAAAGAATTCCTGTGAGTGAGCTGAACCAGCTTTTTATATTAAATATCCTCCCGCTCCTACTCCAGCTACATGAAGCTACATTTTAAATTTTAAGCCCTCCTCACACTATTAACAGTCACCTCTCTAATCTGGGAAGCCTCTCTGCAGATGTTAAGTCTGCTGCCTATGGCTTAGCTGTCACTTGTGATTTTGACCTTTCCTTTGATGGTCATGTAACAAAAGTTGTACAATCATGTTTTGTTGACTACAGCATGAAAATTGTGTTTCAAGGTTAAGGAAATCAGTTTACTAACTTCTTCCTCTAACAAAAATACAAATCACTAATATAAAGTATGTATTGCAACCATTAGCAGGTAAGAAGGGACATACACAGCCCAGTTACTTTACTCTGTTACAGCTGTTTTAACTTTATTCTCTTTCCTCTATTCTCACTTATAATGTGTAATATTTTTCTTTCTCTGTTGTCAGACACCTAAAGGAGTATCAATACTGATTTTATTGTAGCTCATAAATACGACCTGTTAACCAAGGTGTAGAATAATTCATCTTTGTCTAAACTGAGATGTCAATCAAATTTAACCTGTCTGACAACATAAACCAGTGTTTTGCTGACATAGAGACATTGGTGGTGCACCGTTTTACCATGCCTGCTACAGAATCCTCAATAATAAAACGTCCATCATCAAGTGTTAAATTGACGATGAAGTTGGGTGAAGTCTGACTTTCCTAAAGACATTTTGGTTCTTTCTTTGCGTGTGCAGGCTTTCAGTTAGGACTTTCATTCAGTCAGAGGTCATTCAAGTGTGGAGCTGGTCGACAACAACACTTAGGTATACACAGAGATTAGAAAGTGGCATTTAAAGGTCTTCTGACTGCTAAAAAAAAAAACCTCACGCCTTTATTAGGCATTTCTCAGACCTGTTACCACGCTGTGTCACAAAACGCAACCTCATTAATTTCAATGAGACAACTTCATTGGCGCAGTGGGAGACCTGGTGCAGAAGGATTTGACAAAAAAAAAAGTGGATCATCAAGAAAAAACCTCGCCTAACATTTGCTGCAACATAATTCAATATCATCCCGCAAAGCGCTGTGTTGGCCAGTCAAATACATTCAAATTCAAATTTCTGGTAGATTATGAGGTTCTGCTGTTCACTGTGCAATAGTGGACACAGTAGAAGAAATGACCACTACCATGTAAACAGAGATGTAGTACTATTGTTTTTTATTGTCTCACTAATACCTCAAGCCACAAATAAAGTTTGTAAATTCAGATTTTTACATTTTACTTACTTCAGATGTAAACCATTTAAGAATCCGGGTATAAAGCAAATTAAATTGTTTTAAACTAGGAAGGTAGTAGCTGTAGCTGTTTGAACTTGATGTTGTAGATCTTGATTTGTAGAGTCGAGGCAATGGTGAACAAGGAGAAAGCATGAAAAATACCAGCAGTTCCTTCCTTTAAAAATAAAAGTTCAAATATAAAATTGTACATGATGTGCAAAGTTGCTGCATAAAAAAAAGCCTAATTAATTTGACATTTGTGAACTTTGGCCTCTGTGTGTACCCCTAAGTTCATTTATGTAGGGTACAAGTAGATGTGACTGAATCTGTGCAATAGCAAATTCATCATTTTTGAGTTGCAAGATGAATTTTAAAGTTTGTGAGACAAACATTTTGCAGACAATCTCATCAGTGAGCTGAATGATCTGAAAGTCCTAGGATGGTTGAAAACTGTCTATGCATAAATGGTATTTGCAGAATTATCCGCATTAGTATGGATACATTTCCATTCCATATGAGCCCCCCGCCCCCCTTTGCTTCTTGGGGGTTTCCTCACCTCCTGGACCTTCTCTGTCAGTGCTGCTGAATAAGCAGCCAGCTGTGTGCTATAAAATTACCTAAAGTACTCAGCAACCTTCAGTGCTGAGTGTCGTGGCTTAAGAGATAACTGTGCTGTCTTTGATGAGCAAAGATGCCTAATCTCACACCTCCCTTTAAAACTTCAAGAGACGACCACTCAGCTCCCAGGAATGAGGATATTAGCTTGCCAGTGGGGTGACAAGTTTAGCACAATAGGGGGGTTTGGCGGGAGTGGATATATTGGGCGAGTCAAACGGTCGGAAAGAACAAGTCACATGTCCTTAGGCTCATGCTGGTTAATTTTACAGAGGAAATAGAGGCAAATGTGGGAAATTTATTTTCATACAGTACTGAATATAATCATTATTTTTATATACTACTTGTGATCTTTTTTTTTATTGTGGATGTGTTCAGTAAGTTACCATTAAAACAGATTCTAAGAATCAAGAGTGTTGAATAAGGATAACAGTTACTGAGGAATGTAGACATCATTCATTTTCAGAAAGTAGCTAATCATGATGAGAAACTCCGAAATAGATGAAACAATGGTGTCACAGTCAAGGCGAGGCCAAGGAAGTGTACTCACAATTAGGCCCACAGAAGGTGGAGAAAGTAATGAAATAAAAATGAATGCACAACTAAGACAGTTCTGTTGCTACTGGGACCACCATCACGAATTTTGTGGAAGAGAATCTAAACCCATCTTGCCCTTATGAAGGTTTTCTCACGCACTGAATTGGCGAGCTAACCAGGAGAGGCCCAAGGAGCCCGATGCTTAGACGGAGCTGCTACTACTCAGATTAACGTGTGCATCTGCCCGAGCCAGGGCAGTACATAGCCTCTCCTCCAAATAATCTAAATTTGTGGTAAAAGAGTTCAATGTGATATTATCTGTATGTGTTAAATGGTAGTACGAATGGATAAGTGATGATCTAAATACTAACTCTAACTTGGCTTGTTAGGGAGTATTTAAAGAGTAAGGAGTAAGGAGTCCTGTGGATACCGCTTCGTTTCTCTGTGTAAAACAGCTAAGGGAACGACTGAATGAGCAGGCAAGATAGAAGTAAAAAGATTACTGTGGATACCGCTATTGGATGAGGACAGGTCTATATGGGTAGATTGTCTCTGAAGTTACAGCTGGTCAAGAAAAAGTGTCAGGTCTGGTATGAAGGGATAAAGACAGTCTGTGGCTACCGCTATAAGAGAATAGGTCTTAACGGGCAGTATATCTAAAGGGTGAGCTAAGGGGCCTACGGGACAGCCACCCAGTTCAGAGCTTGCTAAAGGGCCTACGTGATGGCAACTAGAATCACTAAGGGGCCTACAGGACAGTGATCACTGGCCAGATAGTGCGGATGTGCTAGCAATAAGTGTGTGAGTGAGTAAAGAGTCTTATGTCCTGTAATGTGTCATATGTGTTAAGTCAGCTGAAAAATTGGATATTTGATAAAGAAAAGCTGCAGCAGGCTCTAGGTGAAGTTTGGAGCTATGATACAAAAATAATAGTGCAAAATAGACACGACTACAAAGTGAATGGAGTGCACGTAATTAGGACAAAGTCAACTTAAAATGGGATGCAGAAGTAATTTAAAAAAACTGTGAGAGCAGACATAACAGATATAAATGTAAAATAGATAAAACAGTAGATATTATAAGGATTTATCTTGGTTGATTGGTTATTTGGATGTCTCAAGGTACTGAAGCTGAAAAAGAACTGTATTTGCTGAAATTAGGCTATCCAAACAAGTTTTGGTTAAGTACAGAGAAAATACCCAAAGACCGTTTAGTCATTTCACTTAAAGTGTTTACAGGCAGTGTGTAGCAGCAATGAATGGGATTAGATTGCCCGCATTGTAGAAGGAAATTTCTGTACTATAATTTATCCTCAATTTAGATGGGAGATACAGAAAATATAGAAACACCAGAAATAAAAACACATTTCTGGCTAGAATGAACCTAAACAACTTCAGGACGTGTTGAATATCAGAACGCACAGTTGATTAACTTAAAACTCTG
The DNA here is from genome assembly GCF_016859285.1 of Xiphias gladius. Taxonomy (NCBI): domain Eukaryota; kingdom Metazoa; phylum Chordata; class Actinopteri; order Istiophoriformes; family Xiphiidae; genus Xiphias; species Xiphias gladius. The sequence continues at coordinate 25,001,261 of NC_053418.1, read as the reverse complement.
GCAAATTACCAAGTGGGTAAATTTGAAACAAGTGCAGGCTGATTTTCCTAATATTTTGTAGATGCCATTCTTGCAAAGGTTGAGGACTGCTGAAACTCTTTAGCCAATATTAGAATCCCTCTGTCACAATCCAGAAGAATTGGCAACTCTCCTTCTTAATCAATTTTTTTGGGTACCGGAAGGATTTGCAATTGAGGGGCAAGAAAGACCCCTTATTAATCCCCGGCTGTATATTACAATCAGCCCAAGGAGAGTCAGGTGGGAAACAGGCAAGTGGGGATATATATTTAGACACAGAGCAAACACGGTATTTTGATGACCTGCTCATTTGTAGTGCAACAAAGGAGCAGTGTGAAAAGGACTCTTTGGCAGTGCTGCGAGCTCTAGCACATGGAGGCCACATAGTTAGCAAAGACGAAGTGCAATTATGCCAACAGGAAGTTGAATATCTTGGCAGGAAATTGTGTGGTAACAGTAGGTGTATTGCCCTATCACCAGTGGAGGCTGTAACACAAGCACCACACAATCACAAACAGTGGGACAGATGCTTTCCTTTCTGGGCATGGCAGGGTACAGTCAGCAGTGGATTTTTGATTATGCCCTCAAAACGCCTCCACTTCGAGCATTGATCAAGCCAGCAGGCCAAACAAACAACTCAGCCCAGTTGCAATGGACAAAGGAGGCTGAGGGGGGTTTTCAAGCCCTAAAAGGGTATTGAGTACCTCTAACTATACCAAACCATTTCATTTTTATGTAGAAGAATGTGGAGGTTTTGCCATTGCTGTGCTAAGGCAAGAGATACCCACAGGGAAACAACTATTAGCATATTACAGCACCAAAATGGACACTGTTGAACGAAGCTTGCCACATTGTTATCAAGGATTAGCAGCAGCATTTGCCTATCAAAAAATATCCGCTATAACAATGGGGCATCCAGTGATGTATACGTCGCACCAGTTACAAACACTGCTGACAAGTCCCAGATTTGTGCTCAATTGGGCCAGAAAAACAGGTTATGAAGTAATCTCTTAATGCAGATTTGACACTCTTTGTGGATGGGTCATGTTATAAAGATGACAGGGTAACCATGCAGGATATGGAATTGCACAACTAAATGATGATGGTGAAACATTTTCTCAAGTCCAAGCACAAATGGTTGATCAGCCGTGTTCCATTCAATTGGCAGAAATTAAGGCCATAACAGCAGCCTGTTAGTTGGCAACTGGCATAAGGGTAAACGTATATCCTGATTCTGCATATGCATATGGTGTTTATCATGTCTATCGTAACATTTGGAAGCAGCAAGGGTTTCACAGAGCTGATTGAATGCCCATCACCTGGGGCAGAAATTTCAAAATTGTTGGAAGCCATGCACCTGCCTAAAGTGTTGGCCATCATTAAATGCCCAGCACACCAAAAGACAAACACTCTTGTAGCAAGGGGAAACAACTTTGCAGATGAAGTAGCAAGGAAAGCGTTAATACAGGGGGTGATGGGAGTCATTTTAGCTGAAGAACCAGGTCAAGCTGCTTATCCAAGCACAAGAAGCAGCCAGTATATATGAGAAAAGCAAGAAAAGAAGGCCCATTTAAGGTGATCTTGACAACTCCCTTAAGGTTGAGGGAAAAACAGTCTGGTATGACCTCAATCACTGCAGCAGAGCAGAGGAGCCAGGCCAAAGATAGGTTGGAGCTGACCTGCAGCGGGTTACCAACCAACAGGAGGAAAGACTGGAGACATCTCAAGAGAACCGCACCAGACATTCCTGACCATAACACTAGTGTTGAGGATTGTGAGGAACACTAATACATGACCGCATCACCAATAGCAAAGCCTTGGCATCCCTTCAGGAGAATGGGTTGTGGCATGAGATGCAGTATATGCTTACTGCTTCTCATCAGCATGGCTATTGTTCTCCAAACTTGGTTGGAACAGGAAGGGAAAAGTAAGGAAGACGTGTGTACACCAACATTCTCACCATCAACTGAAACCAGCTGCTGTGACCATGAAGCCAGCGCCCTGACATTGGTAGCTACAGCTAAATTGAAAGTACTTAGCTCCAACAAACAATTACCCAATTATGCACTAATAACAGCAGTGTTGGCTGCCTCACAAGGTAAACTACCCCTAGGACAATGTGCAAACATGATTTGTATTTAGCCCATGTGCTATGCTCATGTTGCAGTCGCCATATCAGGACAGGAACTTATTCACCAATAGTTGTAGTGCCAGAAGAAGTAATGTTTCCATTATGCATTGTGAGAGGTAAAAAACAGTCGGCCTTACAATCCAGTAATTATGGAGTACAGTGACACAGGTGCGATATAAAAAATAAGGCAAAGATAAAATGCAATCTGGTGTTTGGAAACGGTGCATATGTGAGAATGCGTATAGTAGGTGAAAGAATGAAAAGTCCTAAACAATAATTCATTCTGGTTTTGGATTGCCAGATTATTCCCTTGGAACACTGCCGTTGGCAGATGTGTTTTGTTATTGTGGGGGAGATATGAAGATTTATGCTAAATTGGACCCACAATGGACTGGTATATGTGTGCCGGTCGTGTTAACAGGACAACTAACAGTAATTGATCTTACCAACCAAACAACTAGGGTTAAAATGGAAGTGTTAGATCGTCTAAAAGAAGTTTTAGATCCTAATGTCCTAATCCTAATTTCGGGTTCAGGATTGGTCTGGGACGTACCAGATAGATTAATGGCCATGTCTCAAGATGCAATAGACTAGGGTGCCCTCTTTCCATGGTTGCAAACACATAAAAATGCTCATTGGATTAATTAGTTGTGGTATAATCAGAAAAACTTTATCAATTACACAGTGATAGGGCTAGAGGGAGTAAAAGAACAGCTGCATGCCACCGGCAATATGGCACTTCAGAATAGTTTCATCCTTGACACTATGTTGGCTGAAGAACAGGAAGTATGCATGGGCATTGGGGGAGAATGTTGCACAGTCATACCAATGCACACAAGAGAGGACGGTTATATAACAAATTTAGCTTTTCCTCATTGTGTTCAAATCTGCTGATCAGTGACTGTCCAAGTGATAGTCATCGTCTTGATGATGACTGAAGTTCATGAGTCAGCGTCTTGCTGCATGACAGGATTGTTACAGTTAACAGACATTAGGGACAGATCATTGACTGTTTTTGTCGTTTTAGTCATAGTGTTTGAACTGCAGAAACTGCTTTGCAAGGCATGTGTAGCATGGTTTACTGTTCACAAGGTTTAAAGCTCCAGAAGAGGTGGTACCTGTTCTGTACAAATGTGATTTGAGCCTTGAGCAGTAATGAAGGTTAACATTGCTTTTAGCCATTTTCATGTTTATCTTGCATTGTTAACTTTAGCTGTGTAACTTACAAGTCACATAGGGGAGAATTATGTGAGAAATTAATTTTCATACTACTACTTAATGTAATCATTATTTTTATATACTACTGATTGAATCTTTTTTTTTTAAATTGTAGCTGTGTTCAGTAAGTTACCATTAAAACAGATTCTAAGGATCAAGAGTGTTGAATAAGAGAAGCCTAGGAAGGAAGGATAAAGGAATGTGCCTGCTTTGAAATATTATGGTGTATGCAATGAATTGTTACAGTTTATTTGTTTCAGAATATAATTTTGTATGAAATCAAGGAATACAAAAATGCTTTTGATGTCCAAGTCCTGTGAAGATACCAGCTACTGAGGAATGTAGACACCATCAATTTTCAGAAAGTAGCTAATCATTATGAGAAACTCCGAAATAGATGAAACAATGGTGTCATAGTCAAGTCGAGGCCAAGGAGGTGTACTCACAATTAGGCCCACAGAAGGTGGAGAAAATAATGATATAAAAATGAATGCACAACTAAGACAGTTCAGTTGCTCCCGGGACTACATCGCATGGAACTCTGAATATTGCATAGTGAATTACTGAAGACTACGAATCGTGTGGAATCTGAATCTGAAGCCATCTGGCCATGGTGAAGGTTTTTTCCCGCACAGACTTGTTTTTTGTGGGTTCAAAGCATGTTCGTGTCCCCTCTTTAGCCTTACTATCTGAAACGAAACAATTTGTTATGTGAAACGACACGCTCTGTCTGCATGTCCAATTGGTTTTTTACAGTTCCAGTTTGGCCTTGGCTTGCACACAGACAAAACTTTGACAAAAAACGAACTATGTATCCACATGCTTATAGAAAGTAGGCATCAAGAGCTTTTTTATTTCGGTGTCTCCCAAAGGCAAGCAACGCAGGTTAAAATGGAGCTGCAGTGTGTCAGATCATACGTGTGACGTTTGAGTTTGGAAGACTTGTACACTTGTGCATCTATTTTGCCACCTTCAAAGTTAGCACTTGTGATCTCAGGCGTGAATGTTGAGTGGGTATCTATAACACATAATGTATTCCCCAAACTTATAACTCTCTCTTCCTTCTACTACCTCTATCTTTTTCTCAGTTCCTCCAGTGGCAAACAACACATTACTTTGACTGACAACTCCAATCATCTACTGTGTGTGCTTGGCAAGTTCAAAATGTGACTGACACTCGGCTCATTGGATGTTGAGGGGGGGGGTGTCAGGAAGGGGGGTAAGGGGGCAAGAAATTTAACAGAAAACAAAATCCTCCCTGCATGACAACTCCCTCCTCCCTCTGCCATCTTCAATCCCCCCCTCTGCCACCACTCCTTCTCTTCCTCTTCTCCATCCTTTTCCATCATCTTTCCATTCCTGTCATTGCTTTTTTCCGCAAAATCCATTTTGATAGCAAATCACCACGGGCCTGCCAAATGAAAGATAATCCTTCACAGTTTTATCACTAAACCCTCTTCTACTTATTTTGTCTCGCAGCATGTACAGTACGTACAGCTGCAGTGTTTGCTGATACAATCTGCCAGCCAACACCGGCCGTGGCAGATCACACAGGAGAATGGAGGATACTCGCCTCCTCAGACACAGATAGATCATAGTAATAGTCCTTATTTTTTATTTAAAAGAGAAGAGTTATTTACATGAGTTTAATAACTGGTGTTCGCAGGCTTATCCTACCTCCCACCTCATCCATCCTGACTCCCACATACATTAAACAGATACATAAATAGACTGATACATGTAAGACATCAAACATGTTTACGATGATCAATGAATAGAAGTCATATAATGTTGCATTGCGATGGTGCAATTTGCTCCGGCAATCATAAAATAGTTTCTATTTCCCTCATATTCTGTCAGAAAATCTTACATATACTACAGGACTGCTAAGTAAAAGGCTAATGTTTCAAAGTAAGATAGAGCATTATAGAAGTTCAAGTCTAACTGAATTTTAAATCCTCCTCTCTTTTAACCTAGGATGATACTTCTGTGGTGCCTTAGAAACTGTATATCCTATGGACACTGATACAAGGCAATCCCCACCTGTACTGTGCTCGATTCCGCTTCCTTGGTGCTGACAGGACAGACATTTCTCTTTTTTTGACTTTTTCATGTTATTCAGTCAAATACAGCAAACAAAGGAGCTCTTCTTCTTGCTGTCTGAAGGTCACCATCGTGTTCTCTAGTGCGCATGTGTGGAATGTGCCTGCTCACACGTACCCCTGATTTGTAGTATGTATAGAAGCCTGTGCATGTCCACATGCAAGTCCGCAGCTGTCTGCATCCACGTTCACGTCGATCCTGGAGTATGATGAGGGCTTAAAAGGTAAAATTAATATACATGTCTAAATAAAAGATTTAGTCACTTGTTAAAAGAGGGTGCTGAAATGACTCACAACAAAAACACAATAGAAACTAACGTCAAAACTGCCAAACAACCTTAAACAGACATTGACAGCAAAGACAGGATGTGAACAGCCCCTATAATTTAGCTGCTACAAGTCAATTTTCTCTATTAAAAATGTGGAACAGGTTTTGTACCATATCTACATAATAACCGATCATAAGCAACTGTAATTTATTGTTGTCAGTCTCGTGACAAGGTTGCCTCATTAAAAGGAGCCACGCCTCAAAGCGACACTGATGACAAATATGAGCGGTGAGAAAGTAAGAGGAGGAATTAAGCAGATGATTTACACCGGAAAGCTCTGCCTCCAATAATGGGTTGGCTTGAGGGATGAATCTGATCCAGCAGAGATAAAGTAAGAATGAGAATAAAGACAGTGGAGATCCTCGATTCCTCGTCATTGTTTCAAACATTTACTCTCAAATGTTAAAAATCCTCATTTGATGAAAAGGTAAATCCTGCCAGTCTTTTATTCAGAGCACAATATAAAGGAGGGTGAGCCTGAGAAATCATTCATACACCCGCACAGGGTGTAATGCCTCCATCCTTCTCCCTTAGGGTCAAAGAGGCAGTAAATCTCTTTGCAAAATAACTTCCTTTCAGCGGCCTTATAGCAGATGCGCTGTACTTCTTATACAGATACAGTTGATGTCCCTGGAGACAGGGGGGATGTCAAAAAGCATAAAACAATAAAGGAGGAGAAGGGGAGGCAAAGTGGAAGCACAAAGAGGATCAATTAAAAGAGATATAAAGGCAGAAGAGGTTGGGAGCCAAGTTGAGAACACTAAAGGAGGATTTTAGGTGTGGTTTGATGTTGGTATTACTGGGAGCAAAGTAAAAGGTAGTGCAATATGTAAAGTATGATGAAAAGGATCCACCTTTGGTAAAATCTTAGTTAAAATATTTATAACACTCTTACACACTGAATTCTCTCAACATCATAGACGTAATAAATAATGAGCTTAGGTATTTTTTCCCCAAACACAGCTAGAGGGTTATTTGTGTAAACCTTTTTTTGATGTATGTGGCATTGTGAGTGCAAGTACATCATGCTTTCCATTGTGTGTGCGATGTATGTGTGTTCACGCAGGTGTGTATTAGAGAGAAAAAGAGAGTGAGTGCTGTGTTGGATTTGCAGGGAAACATGATTTATGTTGTGGAACTTTGATCTTCTGAAAGGCTTTAGGATTTTACACAACAATAATTCTCCTTGGCCTCAGCTTAAATAAACGATGTGCCTGTGGCGAATGTCCAGAATAGGTTTTAATAGATTGATCAGTGTTGGACACATACACAGGGGTCGGGGAGAGAAAGTCTGTGGCTATACTTGGCAGGTCTGCAGGTTTTTGGAGGCCTCATTTCAAAGATAGGACGTTATTAGATCATGTTACTTTATGGCCAATCAATCCTATAAATGGAGTGTGTAGTTCTTCTGAGGCTCCGTTTATTGGAAGTCATAATGAATTTTTAAATAAATACATCTGTTTTGCTTTTTACCGGGATAAATTGATACAATGCTCATGATGGTTCTTAAATTTAGAGTTTACATTCATGGCAGCAGCTACACCAATGAGCACTAAGCAGCAAAAATGGAGACACAAGAGGATCTCTGTCTGCACAACCATATGCCACTGTCCCTCAAGCAGCAGCCTAATGCAGGAAATCAAAGAGTAAAATAAAAGAACGACTGACTCTTCACAAAGTCCCACCCCCTTAGTTACTGTTGCTATGCCTGTCGAACTTTCCGTTCTCACATACGATACAGTTTAAAATGACAACGGTGGCAGATTTACAACTCAGAACTACTGGAACAATGTGTCCGTGATTTCACACAGAGGCCGACAAAAAAAGCACTTCTAATTTCTAGTCCACAACCATCACTTTGGCAGGTGTTAGCATACTTGTATATGTATTTATCGTCATTGGCTCTGTGAGTTGGCTGAAACTCAGTGTCCAGATGATGTATTTTGAAACAAGTACCCTCTAAAAGGCTCTTCCGCTTGATGGCCACATACACAATATCATGCTAAAAGACTGAAGCTAAGGCTACATGATACACCCAAAAAGTCAGCACATTCACCAGCTGGTCCATGTAGAAGAAATGGAAACAAAGGAGCAGGATTGTTTTTGTACTGCAGGGTAGAGCTAGTCAGTCATACTATTCTATATACAGTACAGTATGATAACAGGGATCAGAGGTCATTTTTTTTTCTCTCTGACTTAACCCTGTTTGGATATTTGGTTACAATGGTTACATTATGTTTTCTTACATTTTTGCTACTAAGTTTTTTGGTTTTCTAAAGCCTATAGAGACAGAGCACCTTTATATACTGGGTTATTGCTCTTACTACAGCACCCAACACATCTTTGATACACAGCATGAAGAAATCAAAACAGAGAGGTCAGGAAATCAGAAAAATCTACATCAAACATTCTTAGAACACACACATAAAACTGGTCGCTGAAGGCAAATGCATTTCTTTTCTATTTGCTTGCCCCCAGTGCTGAGAGGGTCAAAGGTCATTTTCAGCCACGGAGCTGCAGCCCTGAAGCTGGGAGGGACTCTATGCCTTTGCTCTGGGGCACTTCAGCAAGAGCGTATGTTTGCTGACTCCCGGGCCTTGATCTTGGATCCTTCTTTTGAAGGGCAGATTCTCCCCACTCACTACAGATAAACAGATAAAATACACCAACTCACTACCCCCAAATAGGAAACACAATGTGACTCTGTTGGAAAGGAACAAGTTTACAAAAAAATGCCTTAAATGATTTCCAGAGAAGTGGAGTTTCTGTTTATGTGTGAGAGAATGAGGTCTGTGTTTCTCATCATGTTTTGTGTAATAAGAGTGATGAAATTGCTGCTGCCTGCTGACTTGCTTTCCAGGTGTGTGCATCTACACACGCTCACTGACACACACTTTTACGGCCCTGTTATAGGATGAGGTCACCTGATAATGGGCACAAACTCTCATAATTGTCAGCAGTCTTGACCTTATAAGGTCAAGACTGCTGACAAAAAATAAATTCACTTGAAGTCAGCTTGCTTCAATGGAATGCTGACGAGACATGACAAATGGGCATAAACACTGAAACAAGCATCGCCATGTCCTATTCATACACACAAAGAGATATATATACACTGCATATTCTATATAAGTAGATACACACATACATACATGAACACATGCCTGAAGTCTGAGGTGAAAGATTCTCCTCAGTAAGATATACACATGTAGCTAAAGCTAAGGACAGGTCTACTGTGCAGCCACCATAACGCTGACGTCCTGACTTTCTGTCAAACTACTCTTTTAGCACCACGAATTCTACCTCCTGTTTCACTCAATTTGTAGGTTATCATACAGAATTACACTGTATTACTTTTTCTTGAAGCATAACTATAAATCTGACACAAGGACAGGTTGATATATATACATGTACACACTTTAATTTTCTTCCTGTCTGTCATTTTCCTTTTTGCTGAAAGAACAGGCGGTATGTCGGTTAAAGAATTCCTCCCTGTAAGACTTCTGAAATGAACAACCTTGGCCAGGCCATGGATTTGGTTTTAATAGCAGCTCGCACAAACACTATAAATTTACAGCTGGGAACCGCTCACTAAAAGAACTTCAAATTTGCCAAAGCCATAATTCCAGTCAGCAGTCTCTTACTCTAACCATGTCTCTGTCCTGTTCTTTCATCCTCCTTCGGTAGATCAGTGACTCTCTCTCTTTATTTCTGGCTTATAAAAGCATCCAACCTGCATATGGCCTTCCATACCAGACTGGTCTGGAAATTACTGAGATTGTTCACACAAGACTCATGTGCTTAACAGGGCTAAACGTGGTCACTAAAAAGCAGTTTGTAGCCATGCTTAGTTATAGAGGTGGCCCCATTTTAGTCCAGACTAAATGATCTCAACCTATTCGCTGGGTTACCATGAATTTTGTACACACATTCATGGTCCCCAGAGAATGAATCCTATTAACCTTTTTCATTGTCCCCCTTGGGATGAATTATAACTTCAGTGATCCCCTCAGAGCACTAGCTCGGCCGTTGCCTTGTTACACTCAAAATGGCAGATGGTGTATATGATCGTGTTTTACTTACAGGAATTTTTTGCATTTATCTTTTGTCTCCTTATGAAAGTTTAAAGCACAACAGTTTGAGACAAACAAAAAATGATCCAAGTAGTTGCTGGTATCTATAATTGTAGAGTTATTGCATTTATAGTAACTAGAATAACCCTTCTGCAACATCCCCATGTCCATGAACTTGCAGTACAGTCAGCCCCCAACAACTGTTCTCATGACAGCAGACCGCTTTGTATCAGTTAACTAGCTAACTGACAAAATGGGATAAAAGTAATCCAGCTGCAAAGAAAATTTTAAATTCATCCTCAGTTGAACAGCCTCGGTGAGCGTTAACAACGTTCCTCCGTCAACTCCTTGTCGCTGTTCCCCAATGACCACCCATGGTGAATATTATATTTTGTAATAAAAGACTCAAAGCCAGATTTTTTCCATATAGAAAACCTATGTGTGAACCACAAAACCCATGACTTATCTCAACAGAGCCAGACTACATTTTAGGATCCATGTGTTAAAAGAGTTTCTCTGTCTTTCCTTCTCGCTGGCAGCTGGAGGTACTCAGCGCTGACTCTAACAGAGAGCTTTGAAATAGCAATCAATGCCTTTATACTGCAGGGAGGACTCGTAAAAGTGTCGGTGGGAGGAATATATGATGTCGTATTTCACCCCCCCCCTCCCTATTTTTAAACACTGAGTTATGGCTGCAGAAATGTGTACCCATTAAAGGTGATATGATGTATTTTCTGCCTTGTTCAGAAACTCATTCATCACCATGGACCAAAAAGAAAACTGCACTTACTCTTTCACCTCTCCTTCCTCTTCCATCTTTCCTCCCCTCCTCACCCTGACACTCCCCCACCCTGTTCTTGTACGCTGTCTTGAGTAATTTACGATACACCGGTAGTGCAACCTTCTGGCAGGAGCTGCAAGAGCAGCTTGCTCTCTCTCCTGGCAACTAAATAACCTTTTATAAAATACCGAACTCGGCCAAGTCATCTGCTGCTGCACATTAAGACAGACCAGAGCTGGACAGAGACTGCAGCAACATACAGGAAGAAGAAGAAAGGTGAAGAGGTGGATCCTTAAAACTCTTCTTTCTCAGTGTTAGGGCACCGTGAAATGGACGCAAAAAAAAGGCCATAATAACTTATATGAACAATTGCTTAAATTTCACATTTAAGTTTTGAATTGTTCACTGCCTTTTTTCGCCCTTCTTTGACATTTACAGAAAGCAAAAATTTTAATATTTGAGGTTTAAAAAATATTTTTCAGGTTCACATAATCAGACTGAAAATAAGTGTCAAGGGTTTCCAGTCATTTACCTGAAATTCTTGTTCTTGGATCACATCACGTCATCCAAATGTTCAAGTTTGAATTTTCATGTTAAATTTGTTGTCTGAAATTGTTGTCTGTTTGTGTGTGTGTGTGTGTGTGTGTGTGTGTGTGTGTGTGTGTGTGTGTGTGTGTGTGTGTGTGTGTGTGTGTGTGTGTGCGTGCGTGTGCGGGTGTGTGTGTGTGTGTGTGTGTGTGTGTTGTGTGCGCGCACCCTAAAAAGTCATTCAATCATTACTTTATTAAATGCATTGAAGAGTCGTGGTGAAACAGTAATATTGGTAATTACTACAGCGTACTGTAACTAATTTCAACTCCAATTTCTTTGTTCGTTTGTAAAAAAATAATATTCAAGCCTTGGTAACTGAATGAATTGTTCAGGTTTATGAATGAATTGTTTGATGACTTCATGTTAAATTCATTTACCTGTCTCCTACATTGTTTAATCTGAAGGTTTAATGATTTGTTATCAGCTTGAATTCAGAGAGTCCATGCTATGCTAACATCCATGCGATCCCAATGTACCAAAGTGTACTTGATGTACTTTTGAAATCTTTTAAAGGCTGTTCCTGTAACGTGATGGAAGCAAGTGCAAAAAGACTCAAGTCAAGTACTTTATGAAAATTCAGAAAACATGCAAAATAATAAATAAATAAATAAAACTACAGAAAAGGTCACATCTTTTTGTGAAGGTCGAGGACAGCTGTATCTGTACATACATGTAAGTCAGGATGTTTATAAGCATGTGGTATATTTGCAGTGAGGTTCATTGCCTAACATTTGGTTTCCTTCACTTCATTTACATGAGTCAATTTACTGACTAATGGTGAGAAAAGACTGTAACAATGGAATTCCAAATGCAAATAAAACAGCTGAGGAAAAACGAACGTATCGACTTGACTTTTTACAGGTTGGCAACTTAAAAACATTGTGCTGATACATTGTAAAACATCATGGAGGAATTTATTGGAATAAACTTATCTTCTCATTAATATATAATTAAATGTAATATTTTATTAATTTCAAATTAATTCAACGTAAATATCCGTCTCTTAATTTTCAGACCATTTCAGAGCTTATAAACACAAGTTAGCATATTAGCAGACTTCCCAGCATGCATTTTTGCAGAGTGAAATCTCCATAGACCACTCTGTTTTTGGAAGTCGAAACAACTTCATTTTTGTATGTAATCATCTCAAAATCTTGTGTTTATGCTACCAATTACTGAGTAAATGATACATAATATTAAGTACATTGATAGTTTTGAACATAAAGGAAAAGCTTATTCACCTAACTTAATGTCCTTAGCTGGTTAAACATAACTTCACCAGAAGCTGTCATAACTCAGAAAGCTTGATGCATACCGTTGCATTAACATCTGTTTTTAGAGTGTGTGTATGTGTGCGTGTGTGTGTGTGTTGATGCAGTCTGCTCCTAGAGTCTGCCGACAGAGGATTAATCTCCCCAGCTGAGGCAGTAGCTAAGGTCAGCGAGGGAAATATTTCACAAGTGTCAGCTCGGCCTGTAGCCCTCAGCGCAGAGTTCGAAATGAGAATGCACAGTCGCATAACAAACAGCAGTGTGTAACTTTGCGAGGCTCACATGGAGCACATGTGAGGAGCATGGGGGGGGGGGGTCATGATATATGGCGGTGCCTCACTTTCATGTATTCATCTGAGCTGGTGAATTACTGCCAGGGACAAGCACAGTGCTTTGTCACCACAAGGACCCAGTGGAGACAAATATTTTGGCCACTCCAGGTCTGTGTCTGGAATGCCTGCTCTCAAACTGCTGCTTTTTTATTTAAAGAGAATTCATAAAAGTAAATACGAATACCTTTTACACCACGTTTAGTTCACTCAGTAAAACAACATAGTTAAAAACAAAAATCCACCGCATGTGTTGCTTTCCATTGGGACAAAGAAATGGTTTTATAAATTGACTTTGACATGGTCCCTGTATTTAATACTCTCACTGTTGCAGGTTTTTCTGCTCCTGTCGTGACCCCGGGTCGGCAAGCACATGCAGAGAGATTAATGGCATGGGAGGGCCGCTTCAATAACCGTTTGTTTGATTTGTCAACCCTGAAAGGCACTTATTTACTTACACATTGATTGGCTTTTAATTGAGCGATGTCATCCCTTGTCACATCAAAGCAGCTGACATGACTCGGCCTCACTGCAGGTTTCGATGATTGGCAAGTACTGCTGAGCCCTGCCCGTCCCGCCCCTCATCACAGCCCCAGTTATGTTTGGCACGAACTTTGCTGCCACTGCAACTTCCAGTAACCTCTGTTGTTTATCGGGTCATGAACGCAAGAGTCATTCTCTTGAATTGGGTAGTGGGGCTAAGTTTGAGAGCAGCAGCCTCCTCCTAACAAAGATTGGACGATGAAGACACAGAGGCGGTGACTCTGACTGTGAGTAGAGGAAGCAGCACTGACTTTAACAAGCGTGAGGAATGTGCTGGGGAGATTTTCTTTGCACGGCCTGTTGTTGTTCCTTCAACCAGACCTGTCACGGGTCCAGCTTGTAAATACCTTGATTGTGCTTCTATCAAAGTGACACCCCTTCTTTTTCAGACCAATGGAAAATAAAACATCTTTTGATGTCATCTGAAATTTCACACAACAATGCAGGACAATCTGATTTGAGTCAGACGCTGTCTGGCAGTGCAGGCTTGTTCTTCCCTCGTCTCCTCCTCCTTTTCTTTCCGTGCTCTTGATAACTTCTCTGTGTGGAGGACAATAGCGGCTTTTGTTTCCCAGTGTGGAGAGGACTTGAGGTTGCACGGGTGTGGGCGGTGTGCATCCTACGTGCCTGTCTGTGAATGCGTTTCAGGTGTAGCGAGTATGACAAGGCGGAACCCTACACGGTGTAGGATTCGGAAATAAAAGTGCCAGTCTGCGAACACAGAGGGAAGCCTATTATCCCGGTGTGATTATAATGCAGACAGACAGACGACAGGTAGGCAGAGTGGATAAGAGCGTTAGCTTGCGAGACGCGATGAGCTGACAAGAGAGACAATCTCCCTACTAAACTGGAGAGATAAGGTTGTCAGCCACAGCTCTGACACACACACACACACACACACACACACACACACACACACACACACACACACACACACAGATATAGTATGTAGGCAGTGAGATAGATGATACTGTATGGGAACTACAAAAACACACGTTTTTAAGACGGTATCATGCACACTATGGCCTGTCTGTTTGTGTTTGTGTGCACAGGCTACAATTTAATGTGTGAACGCATGCACTTTCAACTGTGAAAGGATTAGTATGTGTATGTCAAAGACAGAGGGAGAGGCAACCACAGAAAGATAAACGAGGAAGTGTGAATACATTAAGTACACTGTGTAGATATTGTTTGTGGACCTTTCAGCTCAAGGAAATCCTTGTTTCAACATTCTGCTCTGGCTGGAATGTTGCCTGTGAGGCTCTTTTTAAGTGTTTGGGTCTAAATGCCATGTCTGCTACACCCCATGAAACTGTCTTAATCCACTTTTTTTCCCTTGCTTTTATTACTGCTGGAGAACACACTAGGGGTAGAGCAGAGCCCCAGCCTCAGGCCTCTATTCCCATTCCACACACCCCATAAGTCAGTCACAGATAATTAAATAGGAGTTATTTACACTCGTTTTCCCTCCTCTGCCTCTCTGGCGCTGGATATCATTTCTCTCTCCTTCTCTTTGTACAGTACTACATGCAGCCCGACCTTGTCAGAGTCTGGCTGACACCAGTGAAGGTCTGTAGAAGTATAATAACTTGAAAAGGAGAAAAAAAATCAGACTCTTATGAGCTCACATCAATGTCAGCCCCTCATTAAACAATCACACAGAGCATCTACACAACACTAATCCCCATGTGCGCCACAAAATGCCTCAGCACTTCCAAACACGGAGCAAAAGACAAATGAGCAGATGAGGATTTGCTTGAGCCAGGTTTGAAGAATTCAGCTGCCTAATGT
Source organism: Xiphias gladius (assembly GCF_016859285.1). Taxonomy (NCBI): domain Eukaryota; kingdom Metazoa; phylum Chordata; class Actinopteri; order Istiophoriformes; family Xiphiidae; genus Xiphias; species Xiphias gladius. The sequence continues at coordinate 24,986,084 of NC_053418.1, read as the reverse complement.
CAGCATTATATATTTACTCTGGAGTCAGGCAAACAGCAGCTTTTCAACACGGGGATGAATTAGGCCCCGCCACAGAGCTATGGCGTCTATTACAGGCCTCAGCGGCTCTATAAATCACAGGATCACAGGGGCATGTGGGGTCCGCTCCTCCTCACTCCTCCTCAGCCCCTATCAGCCCCATCCTGCGGGTTTTGTTTGGCTGCTGTTCCAGCCAAACCCACTGCTTTGATACAGCCATGGAAAGGCATGGAAATGCCCCGAGGGCCAGTGGGACCTGGACATGCTGAGAAGCCTCTTTAACGGGAAAGCTGTCCCCTTAAAATATCCACAACAGGAAACAGCCATCAGTCATCGACACGCCAAAACAGCTGTTACCAGCCTACATCAAGGGGACACATGAAAGGAGCTGCTCCCTGTTGTTTGAGCCCTCCCTTGTTTCATTCTCTCGCTGCCTTTGTCTGGCTTTTCCCAGTGCCCTCCTCTTTGGTCTCCTTTTAAACGCCCCCCCTTCCTTATGCAACCCCACCCACACTGCAGTGACTTACCCACTCACCCTTTTAACAAGTGGATGACTGTGGGATAAACAAGAGCACAATCGGAAACCTTACAACGCAACTGGCAGTCTGCGTTGTAAAAAATGTTCGAGATCCCCTTAAGGCTCTCAGCGTTACCTTTAAGTCCCACAGTGAGAAAGCAGTTGTTATGCGTCACCTGTTTATGTGTCTCGGCCCAGCGTGGCAACAGACAGCTTTAAACAAACAGACGGATTCAAAAGAAGACTGTACAGCACTTAGCCCGGCGGCGTGCACACTTGCGTTCACATATTCTTGGATCTCTGCAGGTCACTGAAGCATGAGTGGCAGTGTGTGGGTGATGAGTGATGACGAAGCCTAATGATGACAGGTCAAACAGTGACTCTGTTGAGTGAGGCTGAAGTGACTTCATCCTCATCACGCTGCCTTTCCTCTCATCTGCAGACAAATGGCAGCAGCCATTATAATCAAGGAGCGGGGCTGATGGCAGTACAGTTTGATAAGGCCAGCCTGTGCTGTGAAATGTCAAACAAGTTAACCTATTAAACCTCGGAAGAAAGGCTTACTCTGGTTTTCTCTAGCCACTAATCAATGATCCGTGACACTAATTTAAACAGACTAAATACAACAGTGTTTAAATATCTTGGATTATCGTGTAGTTCAAGCCAAGCGATCACATTAGTTGAAGAGACTATCCAATCAGGATGGAAATCCCCATAAAAATCAGCTTGTTTTTTTTGTTTCTTGTTTTATGTTTTCTTTTTTTTTTTTTGGAAAATGAAATTAAGTTACTGGGCTCACTAATGTGGCAACCATGGAGGAACTCCATTGTTTTCTTTATTTTGTGCTCATGCACATTCTGAGAGAAAAACTTTTAAAGTTGTATGGAAGCGAACATAAAAAATGTAAAAATCAAACAAAAGATTGGAGTTGTTTTGAAGTGTGTGACAGTAAATACAAAAACTAAAGATGTCATTTATAGCACAATACATAAAAATTGAATCATGTGAATTTGCTTTATGCTGGGAAAATTGAATTAAGCCCGGTAGCAGAGGCAGTTTGGTTGCTATAATGCAATAAAGCCATTAACATAACAGAAATGTCCATGGACAGTAGGTTATTATTTTTTGAATTAAATGCAGCTGTTTACAAGAATATATTCCTTGGAAAACTATACAGAGATAGTTCTCTCACATTGGCCCCCACTAGGAACGTTTGTGCTTTTGTCTCACGGTGTAAAACTTCTCCTCAATGTCTGTGTCAAGGAATTCATATCTTTTGTGTGTAGTTTACATGCGGCTTATGGAGGTCACTGACACAGATTTCCACACATGCAGCCTGGGTATTAGGGTGAGGCCACGCGATAAACCGCCCCCCCCCCCCCCCCCCCCAATTGTCCCGCCCATGCTTGCGGATGCGGGTACTTGTGATTGGACGGCGGCCCCTCGCTTTGAAATCCCTCCCCTCACGTCGCTAGTATGTGGCAGAAGAGCGGTACTGTGACGCTGCTGCAGAGGGAGAGAGAGACGCACACCGGAGGACTCGCTCACACACACTATCCTCTGCGGGGATCTTCCTTCACTTGCCCCGTATTTGACGAGCAGTGACTACTTATGGTGTTTGGGGTATTTTTTTGTTTTTTGTTTTTGGTTGTTGTTTTTTTTTTTTGCTCGATCCCTCTTTCACCAACACTGGATAAGGAATATTTAGGAGTAATTAGCGGGTGATATTGAAGAGCCCGATAAAGGATGACACTTCGGCGTTTTTTTCTTCTTTAGAGACAGTTTGGGTCGGACACGGAGGACGCGCACTGCGCGCATGCCCTTTTGGATTACCGCACTCTCTTCTATTGAATCTATCATCATGAAACGTGCTGGTAAATGAATTTCAACCCTGCGTCCACTCGTTCCATGCCGTCGTCCCCCCTCGCCCCCCGATCCAGATGAGAGATCCCCCCGGTGGACCTGAACCGTTTTTACGCAGCCAGTCCCCGGAGCGCAACGCCGCAGACGCCAGCGGCTACCCACAACGGACAGGAGCGGAGAGACCGTACGTCTCCACACCCACGTCTTGTCCTTCTCCCTCGGATCCCTCGCGCCAGGCTAAAAGGCTTCCCATCCGGATCGTAAAGATGTTGACGGCGCACAGCGGCCACTTGCTGCACCCGGAGTATCTCCAGCCCCTCACATCCGCGCCAGTCAGCATTGAAGTAAGTGAAAAGAGAAAAACGACATTTTCTCCAACATCTGTCGGTGTCAGCTGATAACCTATCGTTTTTCTTCCCGTGTTAATCAGGCAACATTAAGCACATGGCGTTGGTTGCTATGACTTATTCTGACAAAACTGTAAAATGCGCCATTTTACGCACAGCGATTTACTGGCGAGTTTGCAAGATACCAGAGTTTAGAAATATGAAATTACCGTCGATAATGTTCTGTTTTTAAAAGTAGTATAACCATTTTATTTTTACGGATATAAAATAATCAGTGTTCCCTTCATGAAACGTTTATGCGGGCTCGTCTTTTCTTTCTTTCTTTCTTTCTTTAACTTGGCTTCAGCTTTACATCCTCTGACTCTCTTTATTCATGTCAGATATAAATACACAGAGCAGGGTTTATGTGGACTTTACTGGGGTTTACTACTATAGATTTACTACATTGTTTGGCCAGGAAAATATATTGCCTGAAAATTATTTTAATTAATTGCATATTATAATTATACTTTTGATAGAGTCAAAAGGTTTTATGATGCTAAAATTGAATTAACTTTCAAAACAAACAGTTTGTTCACCTTCTTGCTGTCTTTTCTCCTCCTCAGCTGGATGCCAAGAAGAGTCCTTTGGCTCTGCTGGCCCAGACCTGCTCTCAAATTGGCAAACCAGACCCCCCCTCTTCTTCCAAGTTGGCCTCCCTCTCCTCCGGCAGCTTGGGAGACAAGGAGTGCTCCAGCCGGTCATCCAAGCCTGGAGAGCAGCACCAGTCCCTGGAGGACAAATCCAGCTTCAAGCCTTACTCCAAGTCATCAGGCGACTGTCGTAAGGATGTTCTCGTGACAAAGGGGCCTTCAGATAAAGCAGCTTTCAGGGTGCCAAATGGAAGCTCCAGTGGTGGCCATGCTTCATGTCCGTCCTTTCCTCCCCATTCCCAGTCACCCAGTTCCAGCTCTCCTCCACTGCACACTCAGAGCCAGCCCCATAGACAAAGCCAATCCCCCTCCACGCAGCCCCCACCACACTCCCAGGCCACGCAAATGGACAACAAACCTGGGGGCTCAGAGCAGGCCAGCCCGGACGCTACCAACAACAGTGCTGGCAAAAAAGACTCAGATGCAGCTAAATCAGGGATGGATGGGGCTCAGTTAGCCAACTCCAGCCACATACGGGCCAGCGCCAACTCCAGCAATGCCAGCTCCGCCAGCAGCCCGCGACCAGAGAGCAAAGCTGACCCGCAGGCCTCCTCACAGCCTGGCCTGGGCTCCGGGCACATCGCCCCCGTCTCCCCTTTCAAGCCAGGACATTCTGTCTTCCCCTTGCCTCCTGCTACCATGGGCTACCACGGCTCCATTGTGGGGGCCTACGCTGGCTACCCCTCCCAGTTTGTTCATGGTTTGGATCCTACCAAATCTAGTTTAGGAATAGGACTTCCAGGGAAGCATCCCAGCTCCAGCCCGCTGACTGGGGCCTCACCGCCATCTCTGATGCAGGGCTTATGTCGGGACCCCTACTGTCTGACTTACCCCAATGCACCCCACCTTGGAGGCAGTAACTGCTCCACGTGTGTCCATGATCCCTCAAGCCTCAAATCTGGTTTCCCCCTGGTTTACCCCTCACATCATCTCCACTCCTTGCACTCCAGTTCCTTGTCCTCCAGCACCACACCCTCCCTCTCCCACCCCCTCTACACTTATGGTTTCATGCTCCCCAATGAACCACTGCCCCACGCCTGTAACTGGGTGTCTGTCGGAGGTCCCTGTGACAAGCGTTTTGCCACATCAGAGGAGCTACTAGCTCACTTGCGTACCCATACTGCCCTGCCTGGGATGGTGGACAGTAAGCTGTTATCGGCCTACCCTTCATCAGTTTCATCAACAGCCTCCTGCCACCTCCACCTGCCCCCACCCAGCAGCCCAGGTAATCTGCCCAGCTCCTTCTCCCTCCGAGGATCCCCTGGTTTGGGCCTGGCCCGGTACCATCCCTACAGCAAATCCCACCTGGCCGGAGCTCCAGGACTTCCCATGCCATCCCTCCCCTCCTCCTCAGCCTATTACTCCCCCTATGCCCTGTACAGCCAGAGACTGGGCTCAGCTTCAGCCCTTGGATACCAGTGATATTTGAAATAGTGTTGACGCCCACAGATTGCAGGCACCAACTTGGACTCTCCAGAGCAGCCCTGAAGATGGATTCTTAAGATTGGGACCGTCACAAGTACAGGGCATCATGCCTGCAAGGACTAGCACCTGTTAGCCTCAGGATTGTGACTCAAAAGGCAAAAGACCCTGTAATGGATTGTCTGCAGCACAGAACCAACAGACTTTAGTGATTAAAGATGGTGGGAAGCAGATCTTGAAAATGATGAAATTGTGGGATTATTTCAACAGTTTTGATTTTTTTTAAATTTGTTTTTCTCTATATCTGTCTCCCAGAACTGAAAGTCTGTATTTATTTTTCACTCAAGCGCTTGGTATTCAACTCTGGGGGAAAAATTTTGCTGTCCAAATAAATTGTTCTTAAGTATTCTAACTAAAAAGAATGATTTAAGTATAGTACCATTATGCCTATCATACACTCTAAAAATAAAAATCTTGCACCACGATGACGATGGACTGTGAGGCTTTATTCTGGGGACCTCTTTTTATCTCCTTTCCTCTCTGCTGTTGTTTTTTTCCTTCATATTCTACTGCGCATTCAAATTCTGGAGAATTGCATGTCCTTCTTGAACAATGCCATTATTTTTATTTGTAAATATGCAAAGATGTAATATTTTTTCAAGCTTACTTGGGGTCAGCAAGTTGGGGTGACTGATGCACATGGTACAAAGATAAGATAAGATAACATAAATAAAAACAATTAATGATGGCTGTGCTATCCAACCAACAGGAAAAGGTCTTATTTTGTTAAATAAACGATACATGATTTTGACTTGTTTTTTCCTCCTTGATTACTATATATAGCCCCATCCTTTGTCACAAACGATGCAGTATTTCTTGCCAGACGGCTGCACTGCACTACACTTATCTAGGCCTATCAATCATTACGGTTGTTACAGTCACGCTATATGTGGCTATGTGTAATATTTCATGGCTCATATCAGTTGACAGGGCTGTCCCAAGGAGGGCAGGCTGGGTCACATTAGCCCTGTTAGCTAATCTCTGAGGACTTTCATCCCTCCTCCATCCTCTCAATCACCCACATTGCTTTTGTTGTGGCAAATGCAGCTTTTTAATTGCTGATTCTTGTTTGTCAGACCTGAAAACAGCCTCCTCAGCAGAGTGGATGGCTGTGTGGAGTGGCCGCTGGGTCACTGGGACTTCAATAATGACCTGAGGGAGGTGTCAACCCAAGATCTCCTCATTGTCTGATGGATTGGCCTGCAACACAAAGGCCAGAGCTGACAATGGGAGGCGGTTAATGGAGAAGTATTCATCAAAGACCTGACACCTCCCCTGAGGAGAGCGGGCTCTCCTACAGGAACCACAAACATGGAGGCCTCTGTCCTGAGGAGAAGAGCAATTTTCTTGCTGCTCTCTCCTGCCCTGCAGTTTACTGAAATCAGCGCTCTCCACTCAGAACTGTTAGATACTAATTCGAAGGGAAGGAGTCGGCCTATCTTGGAGGCCACACCAGTGCCAGTAGAGTGTTTTGGCTCTGATAATGTGTCTGCTTCTCCACTCTTATTTGGCTGACGGGGTGTAGGTGGCACAGAGCGAAGAAACTGTTGTCTCCGAGTCGGCTATTGACCCCGACTCCCAGACTCCTCTACTCTCGCGGTTCATTAGCACTTCAGACAGGGGAAAGGCGAGCACAGGTGTCACTTGACAGGACCATTAACAAAATGGATGACCCTCCCAAACCACATCCAGCCCCTGCCACACCAGCAAGGTCATGATGCCCTGATCACCACTCTGGGTGGCTCCTTGGGACACAGCACTTACGCACGCACTTCTCTGGAAGAGCACAGGCTTACTTTCTTGTTGCTGCTTTTTAAAAAGAGTTTACAAAAGTAGTCTAGACAAACTGAGTCAAGGATATTCTGGTTTTAATGCTGCATCACACATATATATTTAGTGCAAGATATTTCTTTGTAACTTGCAGAGTTTGTGCAACAAGAGATACACTGGACTGCGTTGCCCCCTAAAGTTGTGTTGGTGAAGTACAGGTGAAATGCCCTTCTGTAGAAGGGCATGTACGTTTATCACACATGAAATGCATAGCGTTATCGTGCTTGTGACATGTATAAATGTGGATGGTGGGATGCTGTTTGACAAACTGTAGATAGCAAATTGGGTACATTGGCTTGAATCTGAAAATGATTCACACTGGAGGTCATGCAGAGGGGAGAACTTTCAATCTTGTCGGGGAGGTGGAATTAATTCCATTGCTGCCAGTTTACACTCGTTCATCAAATGCCTCACTATTCTCCCTATCCCTGTGCTCATCAATCTCCTCCATCTATCCCCCCCCTTGCCCCTACACACTCTCGCAGCTGAGTCAACACCCACACACTCCATTTATGTCGGCTGTGTGAGGCTGTGTGTGTGTGTAAGTATGTGTATTCAGCCTCAGTCCTTTGTCCACGGAGGGTGACTTATGTGGGGTTGGATTCTGTGTGTCCGTGGGGACACAAATGTTATTTTGCCCATTAAATGTTGACGTTATGTTAGAGCAGTGTGCAAAATCTTCCAGTTTTGACATTTAAGTCTAGTCACACTAAATATTCAAACGAAGACCGAACCTTTGTGACATTTCCAGAGATTGATATATTGATTGATAGTGATACTCCACTGTAAAAATATCAAATTTCCCAAGTAACTTAGTATTATACTATCCTATTTTTTTAAAGAATCAGAAAGATATTCCAGAAGAACAAAATTATTCTGTTTTCCAGTGCTGTTTTGCTTCTTTCAAGGGTTTTATTAATATAAATGACAACATCTAAAAATTGAGCAGGAAGTGGCATTTTACTTTAAAAAGTAATGATATTTTTTCTTCATTAAGGGAATAAAGTACAAAAAAAATGTGTTTGTCACATGATTGATTAAAGGGAAAATTTGACATTTTCGCAAATATACCTGACTAATTTCATAAAATGTTGATCTATTTCTGTAAGGAAGCGGCAATTCTAGAAGTACAGATTGCAGCGGCTTTGAAGAAGCCAGTCACAGTAATGCAGGTTCCAATAGTAACAGCAGCAGTACTAGAATGATAGCAGTATTCAAGGTAATAGTATCAGTAGAGGTGGTGATGGTGATGGTGATGGAGGGGATTAATATTTCCCCCTCTGTGCGTCAGTGCAGAGACAGTGCAAAGTGCCACTGTGAGGTCCTGAGCAGCGGCTGACAGGCCTGGTGATTAATGACGACAGGGTGTGGAGCTGCTCTTCAATTAGACGCCAGCTCTACCCCAGCTCACCATCGCCACTAGAACAGAGAGATTGAAAGAGAGAGAGAGAGAGAGAGAGAGAGAGACAGGCGGGTTCTCAGTGTCTCTCTCTCTCGCTCTCTGTGTCTCCAGAACAAAACATTAACCTCAACTCCATGACTACCACCTCTGTGTTTAACATCAGGACACAATACAGAGCCTTCGGCATCCAACAGTGACCGCAGCGTTAAAGCAACCCAGATGGCTTGAACACATCCCTCATCAGGGCCTGTCATACAATCTCTGCTTTATTTCTCCACATAAACCCTGTGACTGACTCTTTTACATGCCTGTTTCACTCCCCTCTCATTCACGTCTGCAGACAGGCAGGCTGTAATGCTCGCTGTGAAAACAATAACAGCCACATTAAAGTCTTCCAGGTTGTTTAGTAGGTTGTGTGCTGGTCGGAGCAACTTCCACAGCTCCAAGCACAGTAATGTTTGCTTGGACAGAAGAATAAGAAGATCTTGAAAACTTATCCTCCCTGTCAGGAGTGTCCAAACTTGTTCCATTTGGTTTTTGAAACTTGTAAACATTACTACAAAATGTTTGTTACTGCTCTCTGTCAGGGGTGGAATTAAATCGTTGTGAATAACAAAACCCTGAGCTAGTAGGTGAAATCATTAGTGACCCAGAGTATAAATAAAACATAGATCCAGATGCAGATAAAGATAAAGATAAAGATTTATATATTGTAGAATTCAGTCTCAAATACATGTTCATTTGTGTTCTTTTGTCATAAAAGTAATGTTAACACTTTAAAAGAGCAAACTAAAAGACACTAGAGTTGATGAGCAACACAACATCAGCATCATAACAGTTTGTTATTTTTTTGCCTTCTGGGTTTTATTATCCTAGACAATAGCATGCAAATAGCAGTTAGATGTTCCAGGTTTCCGATTTACCCACCAGTACCTGAAAGTTTTATAACAGTACAGTACTGAAAGTAGCAGAAACCACCTTTGAACTTCACACATCAATCGTCTCGTTGTAAGTTGTACCAATCTTGTGAGCCTATTTCCCAAAATGTTACTTGATATAATTGAATTTGAGCTAATGTGTCACTAAATTTTACAGTCACCAAATGAGCTAGTGCTGTCTTTTTCTTCTCTTCTCAAAACTGTCAAAATTACTATGTTTCTTATAGGTCACCCAACAATAACATGTAACTAATGGTACAGACAACCTATGGGGTCATTTCTTTACCCGAGGACAGACTCAAATAGTCTAATGATAGGATAAGATGCCATTATGTGATCTATCAGTTACTGCCTTCGTCAGTAACCAAGGAAACAAGAGTGACAGTTCTGTGATGCAGCTAACAGAGCCTGTAATTATTCAAGAGGCTACAAATTATGTTGCCAGATTCTACAATAACAATACTGGATGGTAATTTGTTTTAAAGCCTTAAATGAGGGCTTTTTAAACATGTAACCTTCAAGGCTGAGATGTTTTCCAACACAAGTTGCCATTCCTCCTTTTTAATTAGGCCTGAAGCAAGTTTATAACAACAGTTCTTGCACCTCATTGGTACTGACTCCTCAAAATCCTGTAGATATTTGATATTTTTTTGTGTGCTGAGTCAGTAAACGTACCATCCATATTTCCTTCGGACATGCACATCTACGTATTCAAAATACTTGTTTGAGTTGTAGGTTGAAATATATTCTAAGTCTAACACATTGTAATGCACCTGAAAATGTACCTAAAACCTGGTCATATAATTCCTTATTTGGGTTGATTAATTCATAGATTGGTAGCAAACAGGCGCTGCCAGCTCAGTTGTAGTTTCAGATAGAGAAATGGTGCTTTTCATTTAATTTTCAGCCAGCCCTGACCTTGGCAAACCTCACTTGGCTTCGACATGGAAAGCTGCCCAGAGCTGCTGTGGTCTCTCCAAAGTTCCAGTGGTGTGAGTGAGCACCGTTAATAGACATAGCCTCCCTAACCACCAGTGGAGAAATTAACGTTTCAATTACAGTACGGTGCACTGCTTATAACGTTTGGACCGCGTGTCGTGTCCTGGATTCCATTTGTTGCTGTGCTTTTAGATCACGGCAGAGATGTCACGAGAGTTCGGAAATGAACGTGCCCTGGCGAAAAAACAAGTGGCAGTGCTGACGGTCGTGAGTTGTGCTCTGATTGACAACTTGCTTTCTTCTTCCACACTGGGACAGCCTGTGGTCATAATGTACTCACTTTAAGTATCATAGGCCTTATGTCTGTTTTATGTCTCTTCTGTATGGGCATCCAGACTCAGAGGGTGCCATTATGATGATTGCACTACTCTTATCCGCTGCACTACAGCCAGGATACACAGTTTATACCCACTTCACAGTATATTAGCTGCTTAATAGGATTATTGCAGCCGCGTTAATGGCAGATTGCCCCTTTTTTAAAATAAAGGTATAGGCATATACAGGATAATAAACAGTGTAGAGAAACAGGAAAGGGGGTTGACATTGAGGATAAAATGCAACAAAGAGCCCCACTACGGAATGAGCATGCAGAAACAAGGGCGAACGTGCTGGTTGGATGAACTGGAATAAATTACCCTTAAACTGCTCACAACTGTTAATTTGAGTGTGACTCTGTGTGTAACAGATAGAATGTCAATTTAAGTCCTTTATCCAAGCATTCAAAAAAAATCAAAGACATCACACTATCTCTACTCAGTCACTTAACACACACGAGATGTTTGGCAGCTAACTGACAGCTGAGTGTGACTTCAGCTACCAGTACTAAACAGTTTTCAGTGTGTCTGCTTTCCACCATCAATCAGCTGTGTGGTATTCAGACATAGTTGTCTCACAACTGTTCAAACAGATGCATTATTCCACATATCAATGCTGTATACATTAAACATTTGTATAAATTACACATCCACTAAATAATACACGCAGTGTACGTGCTGTGTTCTCAACCTGTGTAGTGGTATATTTTAAGCTATGAATAACTGGGTACAATGATGGTGGTTATTTACACTTGGGCTGAACAATGTTCTGTGATTTTTTTAAAAACAATATTTTCTACCAATGATCAGCTTGTATAGGTACTACATATGTCTTTAGTTTGCTATTGTTTTCTTCAATTCCCATTTTGAACAACAAATAAAAACTAAACCAAAACAAAAAAAACAGCACTCACACCATTATGGGGCAATAAAATTCTCCACTAAAACCCACAATAGTAATACACTTAATCATGATAAAACCAGTGCAAAATGCAGCTAATAGACCTTTCACTGCAGATATTTTGAAATGTCAGGAAAAGCACAGGTGCAACTAATAAAATAAATGATGGCTCATTTCCATTAAGTTTCCCCGTAGGCCATGCCATTGAGCTGGTATGTTCAATACCAGGAGCATGAAACTGGCTCACCTAAATGGAATACATCTGGTACATTAATGTTATTAATCATGAATAGCTTTGTGCTTACCTGTGTTTTTTCCAGCTATGATATGTCATCAAGTCTTCCATAATAATGGTATATTTCCTTGCAGATGAGCTTTAAATCTCATCGAAATGGTGCTTTACAATAAATTCAGGTTAAAGGGTTACTCCAGCGATTTAGTGCTGCAGTTCCATACAGTTGGGGAGACTTACGGGAGACAGTTTAAAAATCAGTTAGTAAAATCAGTTGAGAGCCACTTTAACAATTTTTTTTATTGATCGGTTCTACAAGAAATATATTGTAATTATTCATAAATAATTTACCATATTTGAGGTAGACATCACTAACTTGACAATATCTAAGTGGCTATAATCAGTAATTTCAGATTAACAGTGGGTCACATGACCGTGTATGTGAAAGGTGTCTTTGTAGTGATGAACCCATAGAGAATTATCACCTGACTCTGCACCTCCCATCAGCTCGATATAGCATCTTAGCATCTTTCAGCTTATTGTTTTGGTTTAACAGCCCACAGCTTTACTGTTTTGGATCAGTTCCACTGCTCTCATAGCATTATTTTTGTTGCAGCTGGCGGCTGTTTTCAGTGAAAAAGCACTGATATGCCCAGCAACAACTGGCTAACAAACAAAGTTGGCAATTAGCTGTTGAAAATAGTGGAGCATTTAATGGGATAAGAGGCCAGATATTTCCCTCAGGAGTAGGTGGAGAGCCAAAACAGAGCGAAAAGCAGAGTGAATATTGAACTTTCATTTGCCAAGTGACCAGACACACAACTCCAAATAAAAGTTAATGTTGCTTCTTACCTGTGGGATGTGTAAAAGACCCAAATGTTTGTTAACAAGTTCAAAGCTTGTTTCCATTGCCGCCCAGTGGTTGAAAAATCAGTGATTGCAGGTTTAGATAAAAGGGAAATACATAAACTGCTTTCTAATCCTTCCCATTTCCTAATCTGTAACTCAAAGAAGAGGCTCTTTAAACTGAGGAGATTTTCAATACTTCTTTCACTCTTTCACCTCTACTTCCCAACATTTTCCTAAGGTGCTGTACTGACAGCTCCAGAGTCCCTGGATGCTGATGATCTGGAGTGACACATTGGCCTGATTCCTTCACAGTGAATGTAAAAGCTGTATTGTCCTGCAGATGGAAAGATAGACAGATAGGAAATTAGACAGAAGTCATTTTACCCATCATGTTGAAAAGTGCATTATGATTTTAACTCCCTCCTTAAACAACTATTTCATTTGAACTTAGGTTGGAGTTCAGCTTCTGAGTTGTTAAAAAACTTGTCAGTAAAGGACAACAAGTTTTGTAATGTCACCCTTTCAAATTCTATTTTAGAAAATTAAAAATAAACATAGTCACACTTTATTTTTTTTAAAATAGCCTTGTGGCTTTGCATATATACAGTAAGTCGGTCCGCTGATTGCAACATAGGCAAATCCACTACTATTCTCACATCATCACATTTTCACATTTCAAGGTCAGTTTATGTTTCTAAGTTCCTTACAACCCTTACACATTAAGACATTTATGGTGTTTGTTAGCGGTTCTACACCATCCGTGAGTTTTCTGTGTTTGATTTAGCTCGACTGCATCAGTGTGAGAGTGTGTGCTCACATATACAAGTTTATATTAGCAGAGGCCTTGCGGTTTGTTGAGTGAGGGTGGAAAAAAACTTTTTTCCACAGGCAGCGTGATTATTTTTACTTTTTCAAAGAACACTTTAAGACATTGAGAGACCCCTCCCTCACCTCTACAGTCCCTCCTCCACCTTCTCCTCCCCTAATAGTGAGTTACCCACATGCCTATGATGGCGCTTGGGGCGAAAAAAGAAAAAAAGGAAAAAAATGGGTAGGGGATAGGAGGGATAGCCATGGAGAGCCAGGGAGAGGGTGGGAAGGGAAACAGAGCTGATTATCCAAATACAGTCATTAAAGGGGAAATGTGTTTTTCAAGCTGTCAAGATGATTAATGGGCGAGAGCAAATCCTCACAAATGCTCTTGTTTAGTCTAACTGGCAGACATGATCCTGCCCATTGATTTATGGCAGGCCTGCTGTGTGAGACCATAGTGAGGTTAGAGGGTGTGTGTGTGTGCGTGTGTGTGTGTGTGTGTGTGTGTGTATGTGTGTGTTTGTGTGTGTAAAGTTAGGGTGTGTGTGTTCATGTTAAACTGTGGGTTCGTGTGCGCACGCATGTATGCATGTGTGTCGCAGCGTAGAGGGAGAAAGCAGTGTGTTGGTCCACATGACCAACGGCGTTGCGGAGGGATCAGAGCACAGAGGAGAGCAGTGAGTAAGTTCTCCTCAACAGCTTTCACCTTCTGCTCTGACAACTCAGCTACACAAACCAGAGGTTAGCCGAGCCATGACTGAACATCAACAACAGGATCGATGTTTCATCGAGAATGAATCAAACAGCTGTCTAGTAGTACTTAGGCTTTCATCTGTCACTTGCCAATATCCCTCCTCACAGATGAGATTGCAGCAAAATAAACAATATTTCTCTCATTGCTCAACTGTAGCTGATGTTTATCTGGCCATGTTGTAGATAACCTTACCTAAGAATACCACTTTATACTAATCAGCCTCAACATCAAAACCAGTAACTGGTTTTAATGTTGTGGCTGGCAAGGCAATACTCAGTTAGAAGTTAATAAACAGCACAGTGTCATGACATGTTTTTAAATTAGCACGTTTTGCATGCATGGAGAAAGTTATTTGCATTTAAAGGAATAGCTCAACATTTTCGGAAATGAGCTTATTTTTCTTTTTTGAGGTATGAGTAGATCGATATACCTCACATCTATGCTGTAAATATGAAGCTACTGGCAGGAGACAATTAGCTTAGCTTAGCATACAGACTGGAAACAGGGGGAAACAACTAGCCTGCTCTATCCAAAGTCAGCGAAATCCTCCTACCAGCACCTCTAAAGCTTCATATTTGGTGTACAGAAATGAGATTTTCTCCTCTAAATCTCATCAAAAGAACAGATAAGCATATCTCCAAAAATGTCAAACAACTCCACTGAACTCAAATAACTCGCTCCCTGTGTACAAAATGAGAGGAAGTTTTTTGTTATTTCTGTGGAATTTCCTGCACTTCAACAACAATCAAAAATATTCTTTCTAAACTCAGTTCCTTCACTCGGTCAAACCTTTTAGCTGACTTTTTTAACATGGCAAACAGGTGAAAAGGACCTGCCTAATTGCTTCTGTTGTTCCTAAATCAATTTGCTGGTGGAGGCACATACCATATTTCTTCAAATAAACACTGATAGTCAATTAGAAGCCCTATCTCCGATAATGGCCCAGGTCGTGGTCGATACGGAAAAATAAAGGCCGGCCCGCAAATACAGGCCGGGGAAAAAACAAGGTGCCTGTCATTTAATGTGCATGCTGGTATGTGACTGGTCATATGACACAGAATTTAAATTGATCGTATCGACTAGTACTGTTAGCCAGCTCTTCAAAATTTCGACGACCTTGCAATACTGTAATACAATTTGTTTTAAGAGAATACTTCCAATACGTGTGCCCAGTATGTTTTACAGGGTTCAAACTGACAGAATGGTGGCGTTTGATTCATTCTTTCTGAACCACTTTGCTTTGTCGTCCTTTCATCCCGTCCGGTTGTTGTTGCATATGGTGTGCCTGCAAATGTTTCTCAATAAAAGCCTTGCCAAGAAACGTAAGGTTTCTGTCCACTGAGGGCTTGAGTTTGAGTTGTACCCACTGCTGTTTGCAGTGACAAACGGCAGTGGATAAAAACAAGGCTTCCTACTAAAATATGACAAATTATACTTATCAAACAGAGGGAATTAGAAACAAAGGCTGGCCTCTAATACAAGCCTGCTTCAAATAAAGGCCCATTACCTTCTGCAGTTGAGGTAAATAAAAGCCCCAGTCCCTATTTGAGGAAATACGGTAATATGATATATAACATATATTCTGTGTGTCAGGGCGAATACTTGTTTGACAAAAGTCTGAGAGACTATGTTGCAGTGTGTTGGTACTTTTTCTTGCCCTTAATCTTGTCGATTCCTGGAAGGTTTCCAAGGTTTCTACTCAATTTACAGTACTAAACCAAAACATTTTGATATATAGTATGTGTATTTTCGCACTCTGTGTCATCCATTGACACATCCATGTACATTTGCTGCTCTAAATTCTTAATTTTGGGTAAAATATTATGGGTAAAAATCTATGCCATATTACTGATTCATTTTTAACAGCGACATCTGTTTTCTAGGAATTATTCTGGGAACAATTATCTGACAAAGAGGACCACAGACAAAGAAATGAGCAGCACCTACAGAAAGTGAAAAATCATCAACAAAAAAAACAAATTGGGAAAAACACATCACAGGATATCTAACACTTGTTTATCTGACAGGTGATCTCTGCAAAAGGAAAAACAATGAGCGACAGAGATTGCACAACTTCAAAAAAATATTACATTTCCTGGATGCTGAAGGGAGCTGGTGTTACCTTTTACGACCATACATTTCATCAAACATGCTACATAGATGAAGATGATAGTTGCACACATTTACAAAATCCATGTTTTTATTTTGTCTTTCCTGTCTGAATCCTCTTACTAGTTACTGGTGCAGAAATCCAGATTTTCCAGTCATAACTGAAGTTTCGTCTTATTGTATCTGAATTAACTGGGCCTTCAAGGGATTTTAAAACAAACTCCATGAATTTATTGCAAACACTTAATGACCCTGCTCTGATGGAAAGTCCCAGTGCACTCATCCCCTGAAGGTGAATACGTCACTGCGGGGCGGTCCAGTCCAGCTCTCTCGGCTGGTCCAGATGGATGGCTAGCAGCTGTTGGCCCTACAACCTCTTCCCTCAGCACAACCATTAGGCCTATCTGTCCGCAATTTCCTCATTCTTCCTCAGCTCCCTCTAAAGTCCACTGCGATCCCTTTCCCACACCCCCACAGCTCGGCATATCACCACACTGTATGTACACTGCAGTATCGTTTGGCCTGAGCAGGCCTGATCACATTCACAGGACCAATTACCCTGTCCACCCACACATGCATACGCACACAGGCATGCATGCACATAATCACACAGACACATGTCCTCAGATGAATTTCAGCAATAAGCAAAAGCAGGCAGACACCCATGAGGAAGATGTAAAAGGGAGATTTCTGCAACCAAGGGAAGATTAATGTAGCGCTGCAGAGAGAGGGCCAGTTGTGTAACTTTGTGCTTGGATCTCCTCTGGGACACTGCAGCACTGTGAAGAGCAGGACATCCTAAACCCTCAAATACTAATGTTAACAGATGATACTGAGAAAGGAAGAAAAGAGAAAAGGAGGATGAGAGTGGACATCCAAACCTTTAAAGTTAAATTGTGACGTATTGGTGTCATGACATTAATGTTGGGATCCAGCTAGAGCCTACAGGATGTGACAGACTGGATGAATTTCTCACTTTACTTTAAAGCTTGGTCAGATGGCCCAAAAATATGACTTTAAATTAATGCTAATGTTGGTCTGTGCAGTCCTCAAGTGCCCAAAAAGTCAGTTATTAGAGGTTTAAAGATATAGGTTTACACATTCTTTTGAGAATGTATTAGCAACACATAGTAGCTGTGGTTGGACTGACAAAAGCTTTTACCCTCCTGATGTTTTTGGGGCAAACAAAAATGTTTAGTTCCATTAAGATTTTTGATCACAAAAAGTTCTTTCATATTCCAGGTTTTTATGGCGTTTTGAAGACCTAACGATTTGAGAGAGGGTCGTGAGATAGAAGTCACCTGGAACCAGAGCTTAGCAATAATTACCCAATCCCGGTTTCAAAAAGGTTTTTGCTAAAATTTAAAGCCAAGCTTTATGTAGCATTTAGCTAGCTGAAACACAAGTGAAACCAAAAATGGCTAATAATAACACTAATTCCTAAAAACTGTCCCCAACATTTCTGCAACAAAGCCTTTTTCTGTGTAGAGCAGTTAAGAGGCGAATACAACCTGAGCTGACCCTGAGTCTGTTAGATCAGCTGAGTCCTGTTGGATTTGAAGCAATTCAATGGAAGAAGAGTGTCGGATCTTGGAAGGGGAGTCCAACAAAATCTGAGGCATGTAGCCCAGCTGTAAGATCATTCTCTGTGTATGTATACTGTATGCACTCCCAAATACTGTATATATTTACTGTATATATTCACTTAATGTATGTATACATGTTCAGTTTATTCCAGCTGCAAGCTCTGCACCAGCTCTCCCCCTCCAAGCCTCACAGCTACATCTGTGTCAGGAGAAATATATAGGTATGTGTGTCCATGTGTCAACTACTAATGATTAATGACCCACAGCCCTGCTTTCTTCTGCTTCCTTCCTCTCCAGTCATGTCACACACATCATCATGCGTCACCGTAATGGACGCCAGCAGATGGCTGTAGCAGCTCCTGCTTGGCCTCATGGATACAAACAGACCATAACATCCTCCACATGCAAACACACTCCTACATTTACATTTAAAGCGGCACTGGAAGACTTTGCATGTCAGTAGCCCCATAATGTGACATGAGTAAACTATGTCCTCCTCTTACCTCAAATGGAAGTCAGCTTTACGATGTTCCAGGTTTTTCTGGAGGCACTAGCTGCTGTTTTAAGAGGCCTTTTTACTTCAAAGTTTTGAAGTTGGCATGACTCTTGTCAAAGTAAGCGCTCAGGTTTTTAGTATTGTCCATACCTCAGGCGACAGAAAAAAAAGCTTATTTGCTTTTGTAACACCAAACTATATTGTGGCATTACTTGCAAGTAATAAAATGTTCCTTAGGTCATATTTCCTTTCTCATCCGTCAGACAACTGAACACCATGGGAGTTGAAGATGGGCTTTTATGGAGTTTTAGTAGGCTAGCGGTCTTCTCAACTTACACATAACTTGTCAGTTTAGCAACAGCAACAACTCTTTTCAATCTTTGCTTATTTTTCCTTTTTCTTCAAATCCTCAACTACGGTAAGCAACTTAAGTCAGAGAATATCTCCCCACGTCTAACACTTTTTTACTAAGAAGATCAATACGACTCTGGTATCTGTTCATTAAAGCTGCTATAATATATTTTATTGTCACCCAAATCTGCAGCTCTCCTCAGCCCAGAGTTTTATAGAGAGTCATCTCATCTCATTGTTTAGCTCACCATCCAGCGACTTTACTGTTTTGGTTCACAGATAACATAATTCCTGGCCACAGCAGGCAGCTTTTTTCTGAGATGAAGGTCTAAAAACCCAATGACAGATACACGTAACAACTAGCTTGTGAACAAAGCAAAGCATTTAGGAACAAAAGAGCCAGATATTAGCCCCCAGGAGTTGGTAGAAACCAAACATGGAGCTAAAAGAGACTGAATATTGGACTTACATTCACCAGGTGGCCAGAAACACAAATGAATGCTAATGTTGCTCTGTAACAAGCAACTGTTTTCTAACCTTTAACTGTTTCTTAATTCACCATATTCACTTAAAGGGTGATAATATGTTGGTGTTGTTTACAAAACAACTTTCACAAATGGCCAACACAATTCACATATTCTAGGTTTACATATGCAGCTACAGCCAGCAGCTGGTTAGCTTAGCTTAGCATAAAATCTGGAAACAGGAGAAAACAGCTAGCTTGGCTCACTCTGAAGATGTACAATTCACTAATGAACATGTTATTTCATGTTTTTCTGTGAAATTGTAAAAATGGAAAATTGTGGTTTTACAATTGTTTTTTGTTGACTTTTTTCTTGACCAGGCTTCCAGTCTTTACGGTCAACTAAGGTAAGCTAAACTATGCTAAACTAAGCTAAGCTAAGCTAATTGCCTTCTGACTCTAGCCACATATGTGGCAATATGAGAGTAGTATCAATTTTCTCATCGTACTCTTGGCAGGAGAGCAAATAACCTTATTTCCCAAGATGTCAAATATTTCTTTAATGAAAGAACAACAGTTCTCACCAACTTGTAATTTGAGCTGTATGTATTTTATTAGGCTCTTACCATACTATTACCCCTCTGTGAATTACCCAGTTATAATTTAACAAGAGCGTACGTTTTAATTCCTAAATTGCAACCAAGTAATATTAGATAGCTAGGATCAGACCTATTAGACCTACTAGACAATCATATATGTTAAAATATACTATGGCCAGGTAGCCTATGCTTGGGAATTGTTAGAGAAACCAAAAGTACACATGCACACACAAACCCAGTGAACACATCTCATCCATCAAAGAATCGCAGACTTTTCCAAACTCGTCCTGTCAAAAACACATAAGCATCGGACACAAAAAAAAAGCGGGACGCAAGTGTGTTCATGTGAGCACAAATGTCCTGAGCTGTCTGCTGATATGCTGTAATGTGCCGTAAGTGCGTGTGAAAGATAGGGAGAAAGACTGATAAAAGAGAGGGAAAGAGAAGGAAAGGGAGTGGTGCTGAAAAAGAAAGAGAAGAAATGGAGTGAGAATGGAAGATAATGAAAGAAAAAGAATGAGCAGTGGAAAAAGGGGCAGTGAGGAGAAAGAAAAGGGAGCAGCAGAGAGACAGAAAGCAAGCAAGTCTTGCATGTGTGTTCGTTCCCAGCCCTGTCAGGGCCCTGTCAGACTGTGATTTATGGCACCGAGACTGGGAGCAGTCTCTGCTGCCAGCTCAGTATTGTTACAACTGACAGCTAATGAGGCCGGACGGGCTTTCAAGCACAGCACTTAACAGAGGCCTCCGTCATCACAAGTCACGAGCTCTCTCCTCCTTCTTTTCTCCCCTCTCTTTCTCTCTCCCATTTATTTCTTCTTCCAGGGTGGCAGCAGTGTGGCGAGCTCCCACAACATTTCTGGGGGTGCAGAGAGAAAATAAGGCAGGCCGACAGAGATATATGGGCAACACTCTGTTACTGCTGCACTTCCACTCTCTTCCTCCCGCATGCTATTAAGCCAGAGGCTCAGCTCATATAAATGAAGGATAGAGGATGAAATACACAGAAGGAAAGATCTGGCTTCTATACTGCACTATACTTCTCTTCTTAAACTAAAATATTCCACTCTTTCTAAAATTACCCTGTCATGTTTTCAAAGCCTGGAGTTACATCTCTTTCTTTTCAGTCTGTGATTGTGTGAGTGTGATCTGTGTGAAGGTACCTGAACTTTGTAGCCTTCGCCGTGGTGTGTTTTGCCTTCAACACCCCTGGCCCAGGCTGCTTGGGCCACATTTTATAATCACTACCAGAGTCTCTGGAAGAGCTGCCCTCCCTCTCCTCCACCTCCTCCCTCGGCCCCTGGTTTCTTGTCAGTCGTGATTAATGGCACTAGGGCCCCGGCGCAGCTTACGCTGCCAGTTCCAGCGATGTTCCCTTGATACTTAATGAACTCTGACAAACTTCTTTTCCCTTGCTCTGTTGTTCCCTTTCCCCTCCACCACCTCGCCCATCCCTGTTTAAAATGCACGGCACAGAGCTGCCACTGCAGCACCTAGGGGTTAGCTCTGGTCCTTTGTAAATTTCTCAAGAGGCTAGTGTCTAAAAATAATGCGCACAGCCATTTTAGTGTCAAGACCCTTAGTTGTTTATCAGCTAGATGCTCGTTGCTTATTAAGGATGAAATAAATCGACTTTTTGAGTTTTGCAGTGATTGCACTTTTTAATTTGTAGATTGTAGTCTAATTTTCTTCAGTGAACGTAAAACTTTCTGTTTGTTTCTGGGTGCTAACAGCTAATCGTATCCAATGCAAAAGAATGAACGATTAAAATAAATACCTTCTACAATATAACTGTGAAAACCTGGCAGACTGGAGTAGTGTGATCTTTCTCTCAATACATTTCTCATGGAAATCAAACAGCGTGCATCAGTTGGTCTTTGTTGCCATCTGCTGTTCAAATTAGGAAAGTGGGTGAAATAACTTTTCTCATCAAAATTAATGATGTTTAGATCTAGAAAATGTACAAGAAATTCTAATACAACCAAAGATGTGAAATAAATATGTGAGAATAACATAATTATTTATTTTTTTTTTAAAACCTTTAAAAACACCATGTAAAACAGATATTTCACACACAGTGAACGCTCTCTAGTTCTACAATATAATACCTGAAGTTCATTAGAGGTTGTTGGTAAAATATATATACATTAGCAGAACACACAATGGAAATGACCATTGTAATGTCACTGTGATGGGCAGAAGCAGAATTGGAGGAAGTGAGTAAAAGTCCCAGTACATTAATCAAAAAATACTCTTTTACAAGTAAAAGTCCTCCAGTCCCCAACGTAGAGGTCGGACCCCTCCAAACATTCAAAAGATAATCTCAAGGGTAATGAGATTATTTAATGATGTAATTTTTTAATGTCAAATCGTAAGTTGAAAAGTAACTTGTAACTATAGTTTTCAGATAAATGTTATGAAGTAAAAAGTACAATGTTTTTTCTCTGAAATGTGGCAGTGCACAAGTATAAACTATCATAAAATGGAAGTACTCAAAGTAAAAAGACCTCAAAACTGTACCTAAACACAGTACTTAAGTAAATGGACTTAGTTATTTTCCACCACTGGACACAAGAGGCTACTGTATATACACTCACTGAGCAGTTTATTAGGAACACCAACACTGATACTAGGTAGGGCCTCCCTTTGCTCTCGAAACAGCCTCAGTTCTTCCAACAAGATGTTGGAAACTTTCCTTTTAGATTCTGCTCCATGTAGACATGACTGCATCACATCATTTCTTCAGATTTGTCAACTGCACATTCACGCTGCCAGTCTCCCGTTCTACCACATACCAAAAGGTGTTCTACTGGATTCAGATCTGGTGACTGGGGAGGCCACTGAAGTTCACTGAGCTCTCTTTCATTTTAATGAAACCAGTTTGAGACGACTTTTGCTTTGTGACATGGAGCATTATCCTGCTGGAAGTAACCATTAGAAGATGGTAAACTTTGGCCATAAAGGGATGCACATGGTCAGCAACAATACTCAGATTGGCTGTGGCATTCAAACTATGACTGATTGGTATATAGGGGTCCAAAGTGTGCCAAGAAAACATTCCCCACACCAGTACACCACCACCAGCACCCTGGACTGTGGACACAGGGCAGGTTGGGTCCACGGGTTCATGCTGTTGATGCCAAATTGTGACTCTACCATCGACTGCCTCAGCATAAATCCAGATTCATCAGACCAAGCCATGTTTTATCAGTCCGCGTCTGTCCAGTTTTGGTTGCCCACTGCAGCCTCAGATTTCTGGCCTTGGCTGACAGGAGTGGAAACTGATGTGGTCTTCTGTTGTTGTAGCCCATCCATCCGCCTCAAGGTTCAACGTGTTGGGCATTCTTTGCAGCTTTTCTGCTCAACACAGTTGTAAAGACTGGTTATCTGGGTTATCGTAGCCTTTCTGTCAGCTCTGACCTGTCTGGCCATTCACTTCTGACCTCTCTCATCAACAAGGTTTTTCTGTCCACAGAACTGCTGCTCACTGGATGTTTTTTGTTTTTGGCACCATTCTGAGTAAACTCTGGTGACTGTTGTGTGAAGATCCCAGGAGATCAGCAGTTTAAGAAATAGTCAAACATGCCTGTCTGGCACCAACAATCATGCCACAGTCAAAGTCACTGGGATCACAGTTTTTCCCCCATTCTAATGTTTGATGTGGACATTAACTGAAGCTCCTGACCTGTATCTGCATGATTTTTTGCATTGTACTGCTGCCACATGATGGACTGATTGAATAATTGCATGAATAAGAAGGTGTACAGGTGTTCCTAATAAAGTGCTCAGTGAGTGTATATAGTAAGTTGTTCTGTTTCTAGTCGTTCTAAGTGTCCAGCTTCTAAATCTATGAGGAAGATATGGATCAAGCTAAGGAGACCTTGCAACTAGGACAATAACAAACATTGGCCACAAAAAAAGACAAATTTGCTGGTGTGCTATGAACAGCTGCAAGGATGGTTTGAAAAAGAAAGTAGACATTAATGGCATCTTGTGTTTATGTCACCGCTATTGGATGATATAACTAGATCACTGAGTGTGTATCCTTTTGGGGGCATTTTAGGCCTTTATAAGACAGATTCAGCAGAGACATGACAGGAAATAAGTGAGACGGATAAACAATAGAGCTGAAGAGCGTGTATTCTTAACTGGGTAAAAGAAAGTATGCACAGTTTTTTCCTATCACAGTATCACAATACCACTTAAATTATGACAGAAAATCAGAGGAAGACTTCACTCTTGTAATGTTCCTGTGCGTAGGCTTCTGGCCCTAACCAGCTGTTTAATTTGCTTATGGCTTGGTCTATTGGTCAATATGATTGGTCTCAGTTTGTTTATACTGTACTTAGTTTCTTTACCTTTTTTTTTTTAGCCCAGTGACTGTTGTATGTAACCCTCTTTTCTTTCACCTGCAGAAGGTAGCCCAGTACTGTCACAGTAAAAGCACAACCCAGCCTGGGGGCTGGTCATGGACATCAAGCATGGTTTCTTTCCATGTTGCTGTGGGTTTCCTCTGCACACTTTGGTTTCCTCCCACACTCCAGAGACATACTGGCTAGGTGAATTGTTCATTTTTATTTAGTAAGTATTGTAAATAGTTTTTAAATTCAAATAAACAAGTGAATCATATCTACGTCTGTCTGATTTCTTGAATATAAATATAGTAAAAATAATAACGACCCCATAGCTGCCTTAATAAGTGTCACTCATCTTGAGGACCAGACCATAATACTTCCACTTACAATGATGGCAGAGAAAAGAGGAAGACATACAGCAATCCAGCTCAAGCTGATGCTTATGTTCCCATGGCCACCAGGGGCCCCAAACGAACAGATTTTGAAAAATCGGGTGTACACACTGTAGCACTGTCCATGTGTATTTGCCGGCCGTCCGCCAGAGGGTACTAATGCAGCAATGTCGATGCCGACCAGTACAACTCAAACGAAGAAGAGGAAGGTAAGCGGGTGCCAGGAGAAGACTACCTGCTCCACATCTGTTGTTGGTGTCTTCTCGGTTCCAATTACAGGTAAGACCTGCCGAGTAACGAGAACATGTGTTACTGTCCATTTAAACAAAGTATTTGGCACCTCCGGACAGTTTAGTATGACAGTAGCACGTCAAAAGGAGATAAGACGTGGTAAGATTCTTTTGCTAACTTGAAACAAAGCTTAATAAATATTTAGCCATGTGTTGTGCTTTAACACTGACACTGAAGTGAATGTTGTCACACCTAAGTAACTGATATTATATTTAAACAGGTCTTCCATTGGAAGAGGCTCCTTTCTTTGAGGCAACAATAACATAGTAACTTAGGTCCTGCTAATGCTGTTAGCCTCAAAGCCGTGGAAACCAAACGCCGTTCAAATGTTTGGATATTTTAAGTTGACTTGCTAATAAGTCATACATACCTGTCATAATTTGATTACTTTAAGTCTGTATACAAATCTTTGAATTCACCCCTTTCATGCGGCATACACATGTTACCTAAGATTTCGATTATTTTGGATTATTTTGGTGTTAACTTTGAATTGCTATAAAGCTGTAGTCGTTTCCATGCCGCTGAGGAAGCTGTGTCCGCCACTTTTCGAAAGCTTAAGATTTTATCAGACAGGTGCTCTTAGGTCGATCGTTTATGTGCTGAAAATTGCCAGAAGATCCTGTCTATTATTGCAAAACGTTAAACACTGAACCCCCCATGCGCCTTTGCCAAGATACCATTACCAGATTTCTAACTGCTTCCTTCAGTACTGTCCATGCGGGATGTCAAGAACAGTTACTGATCTTTATTACACACTATCTAACATGTAGCGGGCAGGGAAAGCTGTTCTTTTTGCAAAAACAGATGTTGTTATGTTTCCACTTTTCCGCATCTTTGTTCATTTCAGTTAAAATTGCAAAAAGTGTGCAAAGGAAAATTTTTAACTCATCATCAAAACAAAAAGCTGCAGGCCAGTGACATACAATGAACACAATTAAAACATAGTCAAACGCACATTGAAGAAAGATGTATATTTAATAAATGTATATATAATAAGGATTTAACAATTAAAGGGAAAATGAAAAACCTGCAGTATCAACACTATGAGTTGCAGACAAGTCCAGTGTTGAGGCAGCAGGGTCACCAGATTGTATCTCTGCAAATCCTTTCTAACCAGAGCAGAGACAGCTCCTCATCCAACTTCTTCAGCTCAAACGAGCCACATTAAAATGTGGGTCCAAAAGTCTGACACCAATATATGAAAGAATGAAAATATTGCTTCAAGATCGTAGCGACAGATATATTATGAGTATGACAAGGGGAGTATGACAAGGGGAGTTACAATGTTTTCGCACTTTAGCCTCAATCCTCTTTAAGTGTGACAAGGTCAATGAGTCCCAGCTGATGCCTGGCTAAGCCTGAGCTGAGAGGAGATAAACCAGTGAGCAAGAAGCCAACTCCAAAGTGTTACTACCTCACTACACTAGCTGCTGAGTGAATGCAGGTCATGTTGAATGGACGGATAGACAGTTTATCAGTCCCTTACAGTTTGGAGAGTGTAGGAACATTTGATTTTAATCAAGGTGGGACATTGTGAAAACCCCAAAAGGGAAACTCTGTTCCCATTTGTTCATTCTCACATGCTATCTCCCCTGTTTGCTTGCCAGGATGGCACAGTGGGGTGCCATATTCTCAATAATTGCCGCTCTTGGAGGAGCAGCACTTTTAGCCTCCGTGCACAAGATCGATGAGGGGCACACTGGAGTTTACTACAGGTGAGACTACAGCACACACTGTTGTTTTTTTTATTTTGAGCCTGACACATTAGTGTCAAAATGCTCCTCTGTAAAAGTGAGACAATAAAGAAGAGAGCATCTGCTTCAGGGGCTTTTTGCGTTAAGCAACCTAACTGTTAAACAGTGGGTTCTGCAAATACCTGCGAGTTAAGATTTCCAAAAATGCCAGCTGTGGTTCTGTGCCCCTGCACCTTCTTATAGTAGGTGCAGGATAACTTAAGTCTTATCCCTAGCACAGACATAAAGTAAATATGAGAGTTTCCATAACAGATGAGAAAAAATTAGCTATTGCCTGCTTCAAGTGGGGCTCTTTAAATAAAAGACGGCTAATGACTGAGACTGTGGTTTCTTGTGACTCATGATAGTGTGGTCCAAGAGCAAGGTTTGATTCTTTATCATGAAAAGAAATTCATCTGGGAAGATTCTTTTATCTCTTTCCCTAAGAAACAGGCTGACAGAGAATTGGGCATTGTGTGTAATATCTGTTATTGCTGTCAGCAGCAGAAGAAAGGGCAGTGGAAGCACCTGAGTCCTGCTGCTAACATTGGATACAAAAGTGAAACTGTCCCTCTTTATGTCCTGAATGATGGCTACCTTATATCTTATCATTCAGGCTTAGACCCACATATGTAAGTGGTTTTACCACAAGTAATCAGAATGTTTTTTTGTTTTTTCATTACAAGCTAAAATTCCCTCAGAGAGTTTTATTCAGGTCTGAAGCCTACCCCTGAGATATAATGATCAATTGTATGTCTCTCTGTATGTGTAACACAGGGGAGGGGCTCTCCTGACCACCACCAGCGGCCCTGGTTTCCATCTTATGCTTCCATTCATTACCACCTACAAGTCGGTTCAGGTGAGTCGAGTCAGGTCAGTTTTATTTACATAGCATAAAGTCACTAATCTCTCACATTCTGTACAGTATACAACACTCTCTGACCTTAGATCCTGTCCATATACTGTATAGGCACAATCCCAGTAACAGAGAATAAATAATAATAGAAATAAAGTAATGGGAATCACTACCAAAGAGGTCATAACTCTAGATGGTCCTGTTTCTTGAAATCTATATAAATATCTGAGCATTACGAGGTCACAATAAAAAGAAAGGAAAAGAGAAGTATAGACACAATATCTACATCTTTTCCCCAAACTCTTTCTGAACGTTTTGATACAATAACTTAGTATTGGGTATATTAGCATAAACGCACTCTAGCAGTTGCTAAATCAAAATTTGAGATGTGCAAAAATATATGTGCCCATTTTTGTTTCAAACTGGAATGAGGGGGCTTCTGTTGGATAAGACAATCACACAATCAGACAGTGATACTCTTAGCTGCTGTTGTACACATAACTAGTATAATCTTTTCATTGATGGACAGATCAAGCAAAGTGTCTCAACGTTGTAAAACTGATGGTGAGCATGTGATAATTTTGCAAAAGACTCATAAGAGGAGGAATGTAGAAAAGGAGCATACCATATAATATATGGGGGTCCTATTTATTAAAATTGACAGAAGGATGGTGTAGCCTTCATTACAAATAGTCTACGTGGTGAGTAATAAGCTCTGTGTACAAAATTATAATCAACAAATTGATTATTTGTAAAGTTGATACCAGTCCACGGGACATTGCAATTTCATAGCTGATTGCAACTGGAGATGAAAATAAAATGAGATTCCAGGAGGATGGAAGTTAGAATATCTTGAAATAATAGCATGACCGATACTGGATTTTTTAGGCCGATATGGATATTGATTTCTGGGACTTTAAAAGTTTAACAAGATATCAGTAGATGACATAACATTAAAAAAAAATCTTGATTTTTTTTTTTTTTTTTGAATGTGACCAAGATTTACATACTGACAATTTTGATTTTACGGTATGAAAGTGAACTTTTCAGTGGTCTCTGATGGACAAACAATGCAATGATGATACTGCAGTGTTTCCCCTATGGGCACCTGACAGCGGTGTTATGCTGCTGCTGAAAAATGAAGATCGCTGCTGAGTTTTTTACGAGAGGACAGGAGAGGGCTCCATCTTATTTAATTAACATTTCAATATTTTGCGCTACGACACCTCATATCCAGATCAATTCACACACCTTTGAGTGAAGCATATAAAGGAGAAACTTTGTGCTAAGCTGATGATGACAGCACAACGATTATAACAGCAAGCCCCAGGCAGATGTCAACAATGAAGCAAGCAATGCTGATCCCAGATTTAGGATTATAATTTGCCAAACACCAGTCCTGCAACTTCATGCGAGTATCGCACAGCAAGGTTACAGCAAATGCGCTCATTTGAGACTAATACCCAAGGAAACACATATCTGTGAAATGAGCAACATTTGGAAGATCAATCTTGATGCAAAGACAGTAGATAATCCATATGCACCGATTGTTTTCTTCTTCCTGGAGGCAGGCCTTATGCACGTCGGGCAAAGTGACACGCGAAAGCTGTCAATCTTGGCTGGATGTGTGAGCGATGGGTGGAGGGGATGATTGTGATGGGGAGAGGGAGAAACACAAAAACGTGCTCCTGACATCTGGTATGTCAGAAGATGATGTGAATCTTTATTTTTGCCTTGCAGACGACGCTGCAGACAGATGAGGTGAAGAATGTACCATGTGGCACAAGGTACGTTTTCTGTTTTGACTGGCTGGAGTTGTATCAGATTTGGTCTTCAGACTTATTAAACTCAGCATTTATCTTGTGCCGTACCCACTCCCACACAGTACATTGCGTAGAGTATTAAACACACGCTGTCAGAGTCAGAAGTTCATCAGTACATGTCTGAAGCACCGGCATCGCCCAGAGTGAAAACAGAATCCCTTTTATCACATACCAGTGTTTTGGATAAAAGTGTCTGTCAGATGGCAAATTTTAATGAACTACTTTCTGTTTTTTTCAGTGGAGGAGTGATGATTTACTTTGACCGCATAGAAGTGGTGAACTATCTCATTCCATCAGCAGGTAAACTCACCAGTGTTCAAATGGCCAAAAAATCTAACAATGTATTTAACTCGTGGTAAATACTCGTGGTATTTATTGTGGATACTGCAGCTGTGGGTCACTAAAACACATCTGAGGATAACAACATTGGCACCGACAGACATGTTAGACTCTATTTTTGGCAGCTGGTTCCAGCAGAACCAAATATATCTCTGTGTTATGGGTTTGCTGTCCTCTCTGAGCTGATTGAGCACTTGTTTTCCTCTCTGCAGTGTACGACATAGTGAGAAACTTCACAGCAGACTACGATAAAGCTTTGATATTCAACAAGGTTCACCATGAGCTCAACCAGTTCTGCAGTGTTCACTCACTGCAAGAGGTCTACATCGGCTTGTTTGGTAAGTGTGGTGAGCTCCAGTCTGGGTGTCAACTCACTACTAATTTGAAACACCGCAGTTTTTTTAATGGTACATAAAAAAGATTCAAAACTCCCTTAATTCATGGTTGTCTCTTTAGGTTACACACAACAGCTACTATGCATATGGACTTGGTGTTTTCTGTATTTTCATCCACTAGGCTAAAGTGAGCCCACTCTTGTGCATGTAAAAGCCACCTAACCAGTCCACAGAATGTAGACACAACCATGGTGTAATTACAAGAAACGTACTTATTTATCAGATGAGTAAACATGGAGACATATTATGGAGCAATTATTGCAAGATATCAGTAAGTTGACTGATATATTGAACAGAGAACAGATAAGTTGACTATATAGTAGTTGTCTTAATCGTACTGTTTTCAAGAGTCATTATACATATTTCACCTGAAAACCAACATAAAAATCATGTCGGTGCTCTGAGTGTAAGACATTTGAGGTGTGGATTTAATGTTTTCTGGCCCTGACTCAAAAGCTTCTTTCAGACATGCACCTTCATACATAAATGCGATGGCTATATCTAAGAGTTTGCTATCGCTACATAGCCAACATGAGCATTTACAGCCGTTTACTTACCAATCTAGGAGAAATCTTAAGAGTTTAACAGGAAACTTAATTCCTTTACTTGCCACTTCCCCTTCCTCTCATGTTAAACTGTCATAAAATGGAATTACAAGATGGGACAGGCTGGGGCTAGCAGGAGAACAGTATGATCCTTCTGCAGGTTCATCTACGGAAACCTTGTCACAACTTTTACTTCCTCTAGATTTTCAATTTTGATCATGCTTACTTCAGCACAAAAAAGACGTGATAGAAATAGAAACAAAACAAGAGTTACCAATGGTGTTGCTTTCCACCACTGTAGACAGCTGTTGGAGACTAAAGGAATGAAGTTTAAAGCTGAACTTGCAATATTTCTTCTAAACTGGCAAGTAAACAGCTGTTAATGCTAATGTTGGCTATGTAGCGATTGCAGAAAAATTACATATAGGCCTATAGGCCTTTTTAACGTCAGGATGTCAGTGTTACTTGAACATACCTAGTAACATTTTTAGCACGGCACAAGTCTGAATTGAATGCCGTCAGATTAACATAAAAACCACAAGCACAAAGCAGTTAAATACACAGAGATTAAATACACGCATTGTTGTTTTACTCAGTTTTCATCTCTCGTGAAATGAAAGTTTTCCCAATTTATCCTCTCGACGAGACAGTGTATCAGGCGATTCACTGTGAGAGGTAGGTATCACTCCCTTGTGCACCACATGCCAAGTACACTCACTGAGCACCTTATTAGGAACACCAAAGGCAGGGCCTCCCTTTGCTTTCAAAACAGCCTCAGTTCTTATTGGCATGGATTCCACAAGATGTTGGAAACATTTGTCAGCTGCACAATCAAGCACCAGTTTCCTGTTCTACCGCATCCCAAAGGTGTTCTGTTGGATTCAGATCTGGTGACTGGGGAAGACATTGAAGTTCATGATACCAGTTTAAGATGACTGTTGCATTGTGACTTGGTGCATTATCATGCTGGAAGTAGCCATTAGAAAATGATAAATTGTGACCATAAAGGGATGCACATGGTCAGCAACAATAATCAGACAGGCTGTGGCATTCAAACCATGAATGATTGGTGTCAAGCGAGCCAATCTGTGCCAAGAAAACATTCCCCACACCATTATACAACCATCACCAACCTGGACTGTTGACAGCAAATTCTGACCCGACCATCTGCTGCCTCAGCAGAAATCCAGATTCATCAGACCAGGATACGTTTTACCAGTCTGCGTCTGTCCAGTTTTGGTGAGCCTGTGACCACTGCAGCCTCAGACTTTTGGCCTTGGCACACAGGAGTGGAACTCAACGTGGTCTTCTGCTGTCGTTCTGGGCAGTTTTTCTGCTCACCACAGATGTAAAGAGTGGTTATCTGAGTTACCGTAGCCTTTCTTTACCATCTTTCTTTTTTTTTAAATATACCATTCTGAGTGAACTCCAGAGACTGTTGTGTTTGAAGAGACATTACAGACACCTATGTCTACATGTTAAAGAAAAAAGAACATTCTGAAAAGGGCTCAGTCTGATACTGCCCGCGTTTGAGTTTAAAATCAAAGAGACTTTCTACTGAAGTTGAGCACTCATCAGCTCACCCACCCTCTTCATGTACCTTTTCCCCCACAGACCAAATTGATGAAAACCTAAAGTTGACGCTACAAGAGGATCTAACATCCATGGCACCTGGACTTATCATACAGGTATAGTGAGACCACCGGAAAGGTTGCAGTCAAGTGAAAGTTGGTCAGATCCGACAGCTGAGATTCAGACTGTCTAAAACTCAGTTTTGTTTATCCAGAAACACCTGTTATATCTCTCTGTTCTAAGCCCCCAGACCCCATAAACAAAAAAAAATGTTTTTTTGTCAATGGTCTATCTGTAGGAATCCTATCCATAATGTTGTCAGACACTTATAATAATCTGAACATGTCAGTGGCAAAAACAACTAATTGAAGTACTTTGTCACAGAAAAATGCACCATTTGGTTACCGTGGTTGCATGGTATACAGTTCTTGCTCACTAGTGGACCGATTGCAAAGATTTTTGACCCTATCCATCATTTACACCCAAAAACATGTGAAAATAAGGCCCATGTTCAAAAATCCCAGAGTTATCCTGTAATCATAAACTGAAGGAGGAGACAAGGCAACTTTATGAAAAGTGGGTTGAGCAAGAAAATTACATAATTTCATCTTGGAATTACTCCAGGAATGCACTGTGTGTTTGTCTCGTCTCTCTAGAAGGACACTGGAAAATCCTCTAAAAGAGATCTAAACTCACACAGTAATTTAGTGCAGAAAAAGAGTATTGAAGTTATAAATAGTCATGTCACCCTAATGAAATACTGTATACAGACTTCTTGATGAGAAAAGTCTTTTTACAGTCTGTAGCCGTAAATCCATTTTTTTGGGGAAAGTTTAATAAAGAACAAAATTATGACTGACTTTAAAATAACCTGAGTTGTTTCCCCCTCGTATTGAATCTGGCCCCCTTTTACACCAACAGAAATGAAGACATTTCTTTTATGAGATTGACACACACCACTGGGCTTTAATTCTCTGGCCTTATGTTTCCTGTAAATCTCCAGAAACAGTTGAAATAACAGATTATAGTAATAATCGTACAGTTCACAGTGTCTGCAACTGCCTTTTATTTGAGAACCTCCCTTGGTGTTTTATTTTAGGTCAAGTTTCTTGTTACACTTTTGACTACTTCACATAGTTTTTCTGTCTTTTTTTCCGGCGGTCTCACTGGTAAACAGGCAGTCCGCGTGACAAAACCCAACATCCCAGAGAGCATTCGTCGGAACTACGAGCTCATGTGAGTTTTCTTTTTTTTCTGTGCCCAAAAGAAATGTTCCCTGACCTCTGAAGACTTTATAGTTTATTATTTTACCTCCCACATGGATGGACCTGATGGTCATCTAGCTTCCCCTGCTAAGTACTGTAGAAGAGGAAGAGTCTACTTGGCTTCATGAATCAACAGTATGTGCTTACTCACAGCTACTGTGATGAGAGGAAGAAATAGAGGACTCACAGTAAGCTATAGTCATATTGAGGGAAGCACTGCTATGCATCTGGCACTGTGGCAAGTGTAAGTCTTCAAGTCAGACACATGTAATGTTAGATAATGGACAGAATTTTGATCTTTAATGCAACATGCATGTCCCAAATGGTCTACTTTGTTATCTACAGGTTATGGCGTAATTGTAGTGGGTCTAATACTGCAATGTGTTCTACAGTACATACACAATTCCCAGGCATGTCTTTCAACTCTTTATTGCAAGACATCAGCATAAATTCCCTGCAACTGTAGAGGAAAAAAAACATGAACGGGCTCACTTTCTCTCTCTCTCTCTCTCTCTCTCTCTCTCTCTCCATCTCTCTCTCTCTCTCTCTGTCTCACTCTCTCTCTCTCTCCCCACACAGTGGGGAAATATTAAACAGTGGACTTACTTTTTTAAGTAATATAGTTAGTTAATGAAGTGCTCCTTGGACTTGAAAGTAAAACTGGGTTACTTACTGTAGGTAGTAAGTTAGTTAGTCGGACATGCTAACAATTGCAGTTTAGGTTAGAGCAGATGCACATACAGTTTAATCAATTTCTTTCTTGCTATGGCTATGATTGAACGATCTCTGTCCAGGGAAGAGGTTTATTACCAAGTCATCCAAGGGTCAGCTGAGGGGGAAAAAAAGAGACGTGTAAATCTTTACTTTCGTTTAACAAAACCGTGGGCATGCTTTGTAACCTGTGCTCTAAGATTTGTAATCCGTAGTTCTGTCAGGATTTCATTAGTTACCTGAGAAATGGGTGTCATTAGTTATCCAATACCTGAAACAATAAGGTGCCTAGGATGGCTGTCCAAGCTTGTATGAATTTTTTGTGAGTGAGTAATTAGAATTAATTTTGCTTCCAAACTTACTGGTAGGATCAGAATCAGTCGAGTATAGACCTGCTGATCACCCAGTTGTCTCTTGTTCTCAGTCACATGAGTCTTTGTCCTGCACAAAGCACCTCTACTTTCACTTTTAACATTACTAAGTAATGAATTGTAGGTAATTCCCAGACTGTGCCTGGGCCTAAAACCTCACCCAAACTCCCAATCCAGCATCTGAATCCTGTGCCCTCATAGACACATGGATGGCCTGCCTACGCACTAAATCTGGAATTTTATCTTTCTGAAAGCCTTTGCCGCATTGAAGGACATTCTCTTACTGAATGAATCATTTAAATTGGGGTTTAAGGGCTGTTCATCTCTCTGATAATCCTTCTAAATTAAAAGTCTAGCTGCTGATTTAAAGGAAAAATTAATTTCTTTTACAACGGGCTTATTAACATAGTCTGGACCACCTTTGCCAAGATTTATGACCACATTTCAACTGTTGAAAAATAATGTTTCCATTACTGGAGTCCAGGTTAAGCAATGCCAATTCCCACAATGTCACTCAGGCTGTAAAAACAAAAGCGAGCTCAAACATATTCTGAACCACTTATTAGAAAGTGAAACTAAAAGTATATTCGTCAAGAGAAAAGAGAACATTCCATAATGCAAGTTGCACATAGAGAGATATAGTAAGAAATAATATATTATTATTATTAGTCTTATTATTATTTTCTATTAGTCTTAATAATAATAATAATAATAATAATAATAATAATAATAATAATAATTAATAATAAGACTAATAATAATAATTGGAGCAGTGTGTGTTGAGCAGGATCATGGGGCAGTAGGTGGCCCACAGTCAGAGATCCAGACTCTGCAGCTCCAGATGCAAAAATACCTGCAGAAAAAAACAGGAGGAGAGAGGAGAGAGACAAGAAACCAATAAACTACGGAAGAAAGAAGAAGCCAAGTTTGCAACAAGCATTAATGGGATATGAATGCATATGGATGTAGAGGAGGAAAGAGGAGCTTGGTGCATCATGAGAAGTCCCCCAGCAGTCTAGGTTCAAGACAAGCCTGAGCCAGCCCTAACTACAAGAAAATGATGGTGGATGATTATTAAGGGCTGGTGAATAAATGTTACCATATCCCACAGGAAATCTACAAAGCTAAGACTCAGATACTCAGGTTGAATACCTGAGCAGAAATCAAGAATGGAAAAAAAACACTGAAAGTAAAAAGTTTAAATGCATATAGCAGTAAACACCATGTCTAGCTCTATATTATATGAAGTCAAGATCATCACCAAAGAAGTATCTCTGTCCAGATTTTGCCTGTGATGTTATGTAAAGTCTGTGAGGATGCAGTGTTCAGTTCATACGGGAGTTACTGTATTACCAGTTTCCGACCATTCCATAAATAAGCCCCATTCATATCAGCACCCAAGTCATTATTAATCAGATTTTTCTGAAAGCTCTGATATATCCAACTTGGTGCTTTAATGTAAAAAGTACTTGTAAAATAAAGGCAAACAAACATGGATGCCATATGTCAACCGAAGTCCAACATTAAAGGTAAATCGAAGGTTTGGGTTATACTGTCTAATTACTTATCTGCACGTTACATTTGGGAGGGATTATATTAGGAATAATGTCACCAAACTGAACATAACAATGATAACGGTGTACATTGTCCTGCCCTAATAGTGTCAACAGGAGAGTGAGGCAGGTGTCAATCAAGTCTACTCTGTACATGCCCACACAGTCCTGAGGATTCAGTGAAAATAGTGAAAACACCTGTATGGGTGTGTAGAGCCTTTAAATGGTAAAGTGTGCGGTAATGTTTGCAGGGAGAGTGAGAAGACGAAGCTGCTGATCTCTCAACAGACACAGAAGGTTGTGGAGAAGGAGGCAGAGACAGAAAGGATCAAAGCTGTGATAGGTGAGAAAAAAAAAGGAAAACAATTATAGTTACAGTTTGTTGTTCAGGGAGAAATGCATTAAAACACACTGCAGGTTGACGGTCTAATTATGATTCTTTGTTTTATAGAGGCTGAGAAAGTGGCACAAGTGGCAGAGATCAAGTTTGGACAGAAAGTCATGGAGAAGGAAACCGAAAAAAAGATCTCTGAAATTGAAGGTGTGTATCCACGGGTGGAGGAATTACTCAGATCCTTTGCTTAAAGAGGAACGCTCCTGATTTTACACTTTAAAGTCTGTTTACATGTGATGGGGAGTTCTACAGCATGTGAGAAAAAAGTTGTGTAAAGCCATTTGTGGCTCCAGAGGGAGCTGCATGAAATCTGATAAATGTCGTCATTTCATTTGAGTCCGCCAGCAGGGGCTGAAGACTAAAAGTTTGAAATGTGAAAAAATCTGGTGGTGTGGAGTTGATGAGAAGTGAGCTGACCAGAACTAGATGGTTCGAAGCTACATTAGCCACAACTAGCATAACACACCCAAATGTAATATAGGCGTCAGGGAAGAAGAATGTTTGAAATAAAAAAGAGAGTATATCTTGTTCTGCAGCGTCAGTTCTGATCATGGTTGCCATTAATTTGTGTGTCAGCAACGATAAACCCCAGCCATGGTTATGTCCCCAATCTAGGATTTGACTGTTGTTTTTCATTTTGGCATGGACAATGCTTTTCAATTACAAAAAAAGAAAAAAACTCCTGTGCACCTCCTCAAAAACTTATGATAGGGTTTTGCATTTGGTATTGGCAGGTCTATGCTGTCCTGATTTTTATTGTGGTATAGAAAAATTAATGTCTAAATGAAAAACAATTCATTGAGTTATTAAAGACGAAAAGCTAAATAACTGTCATTTTAACATGTTTTTCATTTAATTATGACACATAAAAGGCATACATTAATAGGAAATACATATAAGATGTGAATTGAATTATTTATTTCTTTGTTTGATTCATTTAATTTTAGGCATTTTAAGTCTTCCATACCATCAGACACAACTATTTTTTATTATGGGTCACAAAAAAAATAAGATTAGGAATAACAGATTTAATCTTTAACTATGTATTTTATTGTATAAGATTATCATAAATGTTTAAAATAATCTGAAAAAATTTCTAATTACTTTAGCTGTCAAATAGAGAAGGAGTAAAAAGAACAACCTCTGAAATTGATTAAAATGAAAGTGTAAAGTAGCATCGATTGGAAATTAAGTGCAAGTAGCTCGGAATTTTACAGTACTTAAGTAAACAACTTCAGTAAATGAACTTACTCTCAACCACTGTTTGTGTCCTAGAAAGGATCAGTCTTAGATTAAAAAAGAAAAAAGTGTAACTCATGTTTGTATTTACAAAACCTTCCTGCTTTCTTAGCTGTAAAGCAGAGTGGATTTTGTTAAACCCCGCTGCTGCTCTTGACTCACAGTGTTTGTTTGGGATTTATAGATGAGGCTTTCCTGGCCCGGCAGAAAGCCAAGGCAGATGCAGAGTTCTATACAGCACAGAGAACTGCCGAGGCCAATAAGGTAAAGAGATGACACAAACACACATCCAACCATAGCTGGGACAAATAAGGGCAAAAAAATCAAGACTTTTTTTTTTTTCTTGTTTGGCTTCTTTTGTTTTTTTGTAATTTGAGTTCTGTTACACCTCTTGCAGGTGAAGTTAACACCAGAGTACCTGCAGCTAATGAAGTACAAAGCCATCGCAGCCAACAGCAAAATTTACTTTGGGAACGACATACCCCAGATGTTTGTGGACTCTGCAGGGAGCTCCATCAAGGCCTCTGCAGCCATGGACATTGTGGGTGAGCAGATCCTGGACCTGGATTGAGTATTGGGACCCACAGGACTACCCAGGGTTGGAGGACTATCTGCTGAAGGGCAGTAGCCTGCCCCACAGGCTGGCTTGCTGGCAGGTTCTCCCTCTGGCCCAGAGAAGCTCTGCTGACCAGGGCCTGTATTTCTCAAACATCTCAGAATCACTGCTAGAAATCACATTGAAAGTTTGACTAGGAAATAAAATTCTTCTACCTCAGAGCAGAGGACCTGAGTTATTTTTGAGGCTTCTGTTTGTTCGGACAGAGAATGCCATAATCTAGACTCAGAACCATAAATTCGGGGGGGAGGAAAAACTAGATTAAATAGCATCACTTGTGGGTGTATGATAAGCTCATTCAAAACTGACATTTAGCTAAAACAGTAATGAAGGATTTAGCCCTGCTGCTGTTCTGCTTTGATGTTCTGTGTGGGAAGTGTACCCATTCCCAACATAACAGATCACAAATCCATTCTGACTTATGTGTTATCTCTTTATGTGACGTGTCCTAATTGAGCAATTGAAGCTGTATTATTTCCAACCTGTTGTTCTGAAGAACACAAGGCAAACATGTTTTCTAATCAAGTTTAGTTGCAGGGTAATTAATAATTATTCATCTTAATTAAGCTTTTAGGTGCAATGCATTCAGTCACAGTTGTGAACAACCCAAATCACGGCTATTTTAGCTGCATCGTCCATTGACCTTTTGCTAATCCTTATCACTTTAAGTTGCTGTTGCTAAACCTTTCATGCTGCAAGCTTTCTGTTCAAGCACGGCTATGTAGTTTAAAATGACACCGAAATT
The DNA here is from genome assembly GCF_016859285.1 of Xiphias gladius. Taxonomy (NCBI): domain Eukaryota; kingdom Metazoa; phylum Chordata; class Actinopteri; order Istiophoriformes; family Xiphiidae; genus Xiphias; species Xiphias gladius. The sequence continues at coordinate 24,947,337 of NC_053418.1, read as the reverse complement.
CTTAGTATTTTTCTAAAACATGGGTCCTTTACTTCAGACAGAGAGAGACAAAAGTAGGCTTCTAATTTTTAGCCTGTGATCAGTTATGGCTGAAACAGCTCCTTGGGCTAGCATACTTCTGTTGGTGTTGCTAGCAAATTAAGCTAACGTTAGCTCCATGAGTTGGTTGAAACGTTGTCTATGGCTGACTTTTTAATGTTGCCAACTAATTAAAATGGGAACCCAGTCAAAAGGGATCTCTTAAAAAGCGCTTGATGGCTACTTACAGCGCATGATATCATGCTAAAAGACTGAGGCTAAAGGTATATGTTACAGCAAACAGTCAGCATTGTTATCAGTTGATGATTTGTGTACAAGTCATGGTAATAAAGAAACCGCATTGTTCTTGTATTGCAGTGTAGAGCTTAGTGCTAGTATTATTAGTATCATAAGGAAAAGTGCGGGATCAGACTCTTTTATTCTTTCATTTGTAACCCTGTTTTGCTGCTTAGTCTAAATATTAATAATTTCAAACATATGTTTTCACTCTAATATTATAAAAGAAAAAGTAGGGTGAGGGATGAAGGATAACCAGTACAAACGTAACATTAACTTGGATAATAAGTTTAGACTGAGTTGCAGGTATTTCCCCAAAACCAATACAGAGTTGCTAATGTTAGCCTAGACTCTGATAGCATCCAGAACCAGCTTCCAAGTAGGCGGGTAAACTACATAGTATATGTGCTAGTTGTGAATAGGGTTTTTTTTTCCATAACCTGTAAACTCACAAAATAATGTATTTATGTGGAAGTAAAGTGAAACTACTACTATAGTTACTAAGCTTGCTAGCCAAACATGCTAACAATAGCAGTTTACGTTAGAGCATATGATACACTGTTTGATCAGTTTCTATTACTTTCTGCTCTTGTATATTGAATTTTGAAAAGTTGATTAAAAAAAGACACCATCCTCAAGACTCTGTAAATGAAGATTATCACTGTCTACAGTACATCCCCATGCACGCCACTTAAGGACAATCACTGTTTATCAAACCGGTTCAGTGAATGGTCGGTTGCAACAACTTAAAGTTTTCCCCTTGCCCCCCCCCCCAAAAAAAAATTTACAACCCAGTAAATCTCTCTGAAGAAACCATTTTATTTTCAATGACATCTACATTTTCAGAAGTCAAGGGCTGGGCCGCTCTGCAGCTCCTAAATCCTGGAGGAAATAGAATGACTTAAAAAGATGAATACAATTATTAAATTGTCGATACTCCTCTGCCTAAAAGGACCAAATATATGTGCCACTTGAGGATGGATAGCCTTGATTTCTTTCTCTGAACAGGTTGAAAAATACAGGCCCTGACCACATATGTCACTGTAGACAAATCACAAGGATAATGAATGTACAGTGTGGCTGTCAGATGTAACATAATCACTCCATTTGTTTGTTTTTATATGTTTTTGTAAAATTTATTTTCAGCACAGAGGAAATCTTGAATATTAATTTAATTTGTGCAACTGCATGAAGTTGTATCACACTTTGCTATAAATGTATGAACAATTCTATTTTTCACACTGTATCTTTAATGGAGACTATGATGTATTTGTGCAACTGTTTGTTTTATCTTTTCTGCATTAGGATTTTTATCCAAAACAGTGTCCACTCAGAAGAGATCATGTTTGGATCTGACACAAAAAACAGCTTTTGTACTCCAGTTTAATAACCAAACTACAGATATTTGATATCACCTACATTCAGATCATTTTTAATAATTTAAATAAACCATTTCATGTATGTCCTGTAAAAATCTTTACAGGATATGTACAGTAGTTAATTGCCTTTGAGTCTTTGGCAATATTACCCATTGCCCCGAAGAAGGAAAAGGTCGTAGGAACTGACACAGAAATTGACTGAACCATAGAAAGCAGTTTTGTGTATGTCAGAGTAGTCTGTAGGAGTCAATTACTCACTGTGGACACTTCGAATCTTGACTTGATCAGGACCAAAAAACCCACACCATTTTTGCACGACGGTTGTCCAGCTGTTGATGAAATGTTTAATTTGTTCCTCAGTTCTTTACATAGCTTTGTGGAAAAACTTCAACAGACTGTTAGGGTGTTGCACAGAATGCATGGGTTCCATTATTTCCAAATAACCGTTTCATCCACTGTGAGACATGACTCAGTTCATTTCCTAGCTCAAGGAGAAGGTAGTACCAATTTTGGTGTTGGGCATGTTTATGTATCATTTCAGGGAACTTGGTAGGTTTTTTGTTTTGTTTTTTTCCACAGTGACAAAATATTTCTTTTTTTCAGAAGCTAATGGCTTTTGTCTGTATTCACTGTAATCCGATAGAACTTCCATTTATCTTGTACAAAAACATTACAATCTGTGTTACTCAAACTCATTTGTTGTTGAAAGTTGACCCAGTTAGCCCTCAAAGTGACTTTTCTTTCTATTTACTCCTCTTTCTCAGATTAATTGAGATTTACAGTGACTTGAAAGGAAAATGTTTTTGCACTGATTTTGATCGTGAAGATGTGCAATGAAGATATTTCATTTGAAGTACTGTGGGTTATTCTTTAGGAAATCATTGGCATTATTAAGATTTTTTTATTTATATTGCAAGTGCAATGTTATGTAAAGGATGTATCTTATTAAAACCATTTCAAACACAATAAAACTTATAGTTATCTAAACAAGAGTAAAATTCCTACACTTACTGGTTAATTTTAAAAGTTGAAAAAAGTACTTCTGAGTAATAACATCACAAAAGCATCTTTACAGTATGTGCATTCTTCATCACAAGTCAATTTAAGAAACTTCATTTTATCCTTGAATATGAATAGTATTTACTTCCAAGGAGGGAGTTAAAGTATAATTAAAAACATACAGACATTAAAAAGTGATCAAAGATATTTCAGTTGTGAGACTGAATGGTTGGACTAGCTGGCACATGTCTTACACACATTGATACAATGGCTGCATTAACATGTTAAGGGGGCCCACTTTGTTTTAAAGGTCTGTTATGTCCCAAGAGTTTCTCATATATATTTTTTCCCAGAAAAAATGATGAATTGATTGTAGTTTCTGGGAAAATAAAAAGCTCTGAACTGTGTGATTAGTAAACTGAGTCTAAAAGCAGATATTGACTTTCAGAGGGGGAATACCGTACAATGAGATACACAAAATTCTGATAAGCTCCTAAAATCCAAGTACTGAACAAAGAAAGAATGACATGATATTTGATAAAATTCCAGTTTCTGTCTAACTCTCAATGGATACAAATATTCACATTGCACAATTTATTTGCAAAAATATTGCACATTGTGACCATATTTCCTACAACTTGACTGGTTGGCGAGGCGGTAATTCTAGTTTTGATTACATGCTGCATCTTTTGTCTCCTTTGTTCAAAAACAAAGAAAAAAAAAGAAAAGTAAATCAATGAGATGTAAAAGGTGTCAGTTTACATGTTCCCCTGAGTCCTTCATCATATCGTTTGGCTCATATTCTGCCAGTTTTGACCTGATCCCGTTCTGTCATACCTGCAGATGTCCACGAATTGATAGAAACAGTACCCAGATCTGCGTTAGCACAGCTCTCAATCAGCAGTCTCATCAGTTTCAGATCATATTGGTTCTTTGCATTGCTGAAAATGGTTCTTTCAATGAATCCTTCCTCTCCCAGAAAACCTCTAAAATACCAGCAACATGCTCAAGTGAAATTTTGTATGTGAACAGGAGAGAAAGACATATATATAGAAAAAGATATATATATATGTATGTATATATATATATATATATATATATATGTATGTATGTATGTATGTATGTGTATATATATATATATATGTATGTATGTATGTATGTATGTGTATCTATATATATATGTATGTATGTATGTATGTATGTATGTGTATATATATATATATATATGTATGTATGTATGTGTATATATATATATACACACACATATATGTATGTATGTGTGTATAATATCGGTGCGGGGCCCCTCCTACCAGCGACTGGCGGGGATAATACTCCAGCAGCATGATTCGCCTGCAGGAAGAAACGGGGCAGCAGCCAAGGAAAACAGCTAAACCACTTTTCTCTCATTTATTTTTGGACGAACGTATCCGGGGAAGGCTCTGATGGTACGTATGAAAAGTGAAGACCAAAGCGCGCTGACTACATTTCCTCTGAAGGGAGGTAATACTAGCCGAAAAGAGTTCGTTTGTGTAAGAGCTGGAGAAAGGAACCGCCAGGAGGTTCGCGCATGTGAGAAGATGTAGGAGGTGACGGTGCAGAAGTGGAAGCCGTGATGAATGCACCGTCCACAGACCCGCAAGAGGCATGCGCCCGCGTCCTCCAGGGGCTGTGGGATCAGGTGAGAGCAGGGCAGGAGGAGATCCTGCTCTCACCCTACCTGCCTGCGTCCTGCGCCTTCCTCACGCACGTGCTGTTCTGCGCTCCGTTCCTCGCGCTCGACGCGCTGGCCTGCGTCTGTCAGCGGGTCGGGTCGTGGAGGATCGCTGCAGGCTCGGGACCGCCGCCGCCTCTCCGGCGATGGTTTGACTGTTTCTGGAGGGTGCTGTACAGGTACCTGACCATCGTCCTTCCCGCCACCGCGCTGTTTCAGACCCTTAGGAGCCCCACGTTACCTGCGCTGGCTCCGTCCTGCTGGGAGCTCTTTGTTGAAGTCTGCGCATGTTTTCTCCTTTTTGACACCGTCTACTTCATATGGCACTTCTCCATGCACAGGTGAGCGGTACACGCCTGTGCTGTGTGCTAGGGTACCCTAAAATGTAGTCCGTCTCTGACAGGATAGGACTTCGACTTTATTCTCCTGGTGGCCCATTAAGGAGTCTGCATGCACCTGAGCGAAATATCAGCTGCTGGCAACTTTGATCCAAAAGTATTAATACTTGCTTCACTGTCCCAATCAATCTACATGTCATATTAATCAGTGGTGGAAAGTAATGAAGTACATTTAATCAAGTGCTGCACTTAAGTAATTCCTCAATTCCGAGGGAGATTCACTTTACTATTTTAATAGAACAGGTGAGGTGAGTGGCCCAGTAGCAAATCTGTTCTACTTGGCTTGGCAGAGTTTTGATTAATGACATTAAATGGGATTACAATGGGGAACAACAATGTTTTCATTAGGTAATATTGCTCCTAATATTACCACTCAAGAGCCAATCCTTAACATAGCTCTGAGTTTCTTTCCCTAACAGTTCACTTTAGATTCCACAATCACTTACATCAATCAGGTTTAACTCTTATAAGACAGAACTAAAGGGAAATTACTCATCTCTATGGAAAGGTTGCTGGAGATTCTGTAATAACCTATAAGCCACAATTACAGTATTTAATATGCACTTTTTTGAAAGAGCGCTCCAGTGATTTAGAACTGCATTTCCATTAAGCTGGGGGGATTTCACAGAACTGTTAAAAAATAAACGGATTGTCAACACTGAATCAGCAGAAGCTGAGATATCCTGATCTTTTTTTCCCCTATTAAATTCCTACTATTAAATTAAATTAAACAGTTTTCTTTAGACCCTCACTGCATGGTAAATGATCGCATCTTTAAAATAGATGTCTCGAGTCCAGTCTTCCATAACGAGTAAGCTGAGCTTCATGTGTAAAATTAGTGGAGCGCCCCTTTAACCTGAATTTGTGGGTTTTGAAAGTTGTCTTACGTCGTTGTACATGGGTAGTGGCACTAGTAGAAGTAGTAGAACAAACTTTCTATTTCATAGACTACCACAGAGACACTGACATCATGCCATTCTGGGATATTCTTGTGATTCTCCATTATGTTAAAAGAATGGAAAATCAGCTGTCTGTGTGCTCCACATCAGGTTTCCCTGGCTCTATTGCAACATCCACCATATCCACCACCAGCACCACATGCCCTTCGCTCTGGCAGCCCAGGATGCCAGCTCGACCGAGCTGCTGTCTCTGCTGCTGCTGGCTCTGAGCAGTGCCTGGGTGGTGGGCTGCCACCCTCTAGGCGAAATCTTCTTTCACCTCCTCAACAGCTGGATGGCGGTGGAAGACCACTGCGGCTACAATCTGCCCTGGGCTCTGCACAGACTGCTGCCCTGTCTGGGAGGAGCCCCCTTCCACCAAGCCCACCATAGCCTACGCACTGGCAACTATGCCCCCTACTTTACCCACTGGGACCACCTCTTTGGCACATACCATGCATGAGTGCTGTATTCACATCCAGTCAATATGTCAATATGAATTGAATGATTTTTTCTGCAAATGTTGCTTACTCCTGATCAGATTTTCATATGCACACTTAAGAAGGAATATGTTAACTTGCAAGTTTGACATTTCAGTAACATGTCCATTCAAGACATTTTAAGACTTGTGGCCGCAAAATACCATTTGTAATAAGACTGACTGTATTTTGAATATGTATGCTAGATCATTCCCTAAACAAGACTAAATATTGTATGTTTCCTTGTCAATTTCACCAAGTTAGTGGACAAATCTCATGTTCCCAAGCCATAAGATAGATATAACTTGTTAATAAATGAGCTTTATGTCCTGGGAGGTGGATCTTGTTCCCCTTACATATAGCCAAGCTGTTTCCCCCCATTTCCAGTCTTTATGCTAAGCTAAGGTAAAATGGCTGCTGGCTGTAGCTTCATATTTACTGTACAGACATGAGAGTGGTATCAATCTTCTCATCTAACTCTTGGCAAGTAAGCAAATGAGCGCATTTCCCAAAATGTTGAACTATTCCTTTAATGTCATTAAACATTTGGATATCAGTATTTCATTTATTATGAGAAGTCTGTAGTTTTTTGCAAAATGTAAATATTTCATTGGGACTTTATATAATGTAAGAATAACGTGTTTAAAGGGAACATCTTTGTACCAGAGCTGTTGTATAATTTATAATTTGCACCTTATTATATTTTTGAGTGTCTCTGGTGAGTTACTTTTATTACTTTTAGCAAAGAATGACAGTTTTAAGACTCTTTTTACCCTAGACTCCCTTTGTTAGGAAATCAGTTTGAGGATACTATTACTTGGCATGCATAAGCATGGGAACTACACTGAAAATCTGCTTTTCATTACTGACTCTCAAAATCGTCTTTTTAAAGTTGTGCAACATCAGGATCAAATGTAAATTGTTAAAATGTGTTTGTATGATTGGAGGTGCTTTTGTATATGAACATCAAGTAACGGCGCAAACTGTGCTTTTCCTGGGATGAGTGAGAGATGAGTACTGGGTGGTGGTGGTGCCAAGAGATGGAATGATAAATGTGACCCAAAACGGAAATAATCAGGCCTTATTACAGACCCCATGTCAGAGTCAGGGGGAGTCATGCAGCTTTGGATGACACACCAAAAAACACGTTCACAGCGAGACACACGTCAGCGTCCTGAAGCAGACGTCATGATGTCAGTCAGTGGAGCCATACAGGACTTTGAAGCACTTTGAACTGTTTGTACATGGAATTTTTCAATTTGTTTACTAATTGTTAGGTGTGCTCCTCAATTAACCACGTAGGCTAAATCCTTCACAAACTGCAACATAACAGCCAGCAGTGAGTTTAAAATTCTTTTAGACAGATGGAGCCGTGTCAAAACAAGAGAGAAAAAGCACAGAGCGCTCTGCAGTGGTCTTTATCATCCAAGCAAACACTTAAGACTTCCCATTTCATCATATTTCCTGAATTTTTGCCATTCAGTGACAAAGGCCAGATTCATATTTCTTCCCCCATTCTGTAAATATTCAATTAGTGAGCTTCACATAGCTGAGACCGCCTGTTGTCACAGTAACTGGCTGAGGTTCTTGCCCTCTGGTCTGTTACCATTTTTAGACGACCTCTGCTCTCATCTTACATGGGAGGTCAGCTGCTTTCTGAAACATCTCAGTGCACTTGTCATTAGTGGGCTGTTGCCAAAGACTTTCTTGAGGAAGCTTTAAGCAGCAAAAATCGCTGTAATAGGATTCTAGAACTGCAACTGCAGTTACGACACAAATTGTTTGGCTGCTTATAGATGAGAAATCAGTGTATATACAGCACGCTCAACAGCATATTAGAATTTTACTGTATGGTTATACCTAAAACCAAAATAACCATTTTGTCAAAATATGATTCAAGGACAAAGCAGGAGCCTCATATAATCATTGTTTCATAACAGCGAGGCAAAGGTATAATTATTGCATAAGTTATATTCATCCTGGACATAATACTCTGCAGCATTTTTTTAAACCGTCAATGTTGCAAAAATCTCTCAAAAGAAATATGCTTATAATATTTGCTTTCTTGCCAAGAGTTAAATGAGAAAATTGATACCACACTCATACCTGTCGGTTAAGTCTAAAGCTACAGCTAGGGGACGGTTAGCTTAGCTTAGCATAAAGACTGAAAACGGGAAACCGATACTTTCATTTTTCGTACCTCATATTTAACATACAGACATGACAGTGGTGTCAGTCTGGACACCTAACTCTTGGCAAGAAAGCAAATGAGAAAATATGTGGAACTGTATCCAGTTTGTAAAGTGGCCTTGCAGAAGTGAGGATTAGCATTAGTAGACATTCACTCAGGTCTGTATCTCCACTATACACGTCATGTTTTCTCCTAGATCTGTACTTGGGCACTTTAGCACTATACACACCTGAATGCCACAATCCAAGCTTTACATCATATCAAACTGTTTGCTTTGATATGTCAGTCTGTTCCTTAGTTTTTGATTTTCATCCTTGCCTTCAACTCTGCTGCTGTAGCAGCAGAATTAATCCCAACCGAGCACAGAAGTCTCACCTTTCATACAACATTAGTGTGACACAAATTCCTAATAAATAAAAAATAGAAGGTTTTACACATTTCAGAGCATGAATCTTATCTGTATCCTGAATTTACATCTTCAATGTGCATCGTGCAACATGGAAAGAACGACATAATGCTCTTGCGATATGGTTTAACATTGATAGAAAATTTAGTGAAAACAGAAAGAGATACGAGTCCAGATCTTTGTCTTAGGAACAGGTTTTACATCACAGCTGTCTGCATCTGCTCGCTGTCAGTGTGAGCAGCAGGCCATCCATTTTGTTCATTAGCAGGCCTTCCACTCAGTTTCCCATGGTTCTTTGTTTGTGTGTCATGTATGAACTATGACCTGCGAGCTGATACTGACTAAATGTTCTGAATGTGAGCAGTGCATTATATCATTGGTCTAGTAGTTTCTTCATAAAAGATGGAAAGGAAAGGCAACAGACCAAGATGCTTTGATTGATAATTGTAATGTTGAAAATGGATCATGTAAAATTAAATGTGAAAGACAATGTCAGTATGATAGTTTAGCCCCAAATATTTACGTTCATCTTGGTATGAGCTAATCTTAATGACATTTTGAATAACATGGTGTGTAAAGTTTCTGAAAAAGTAAGGATCAATTAATAAGTCATACTTAAGGCAACTTTTCATTTGAGATTCATTAAGTAATTGTTCTTTATTGTTTTAGAATTTGTTACCATTTCTCTTCCCAACAAAATTCATTTTATGCTGCAAATGCTTTGTCATGGTTACAAAATCTGCTCTACACTAAGTAACTTACAAATTTACATATATATCTACTCTGTTGTAAAAATTAATAAATTAGAACAATAAATAGTTTTTTATTTGACACAAGCAGCAGAGGTATCAAAAGGCTTATAACAAAAGAAAAATAACTGTATTTCCTCTGGGGATCCATAAAGGGAATGCGAGAAGGTGCCCCCTTTTCCACTCTTGATTTTGGCTAACAGATGATAACGTTCCAAAAAGGCCATTTGTAACGTAAAAGTGATGGATGACTCAACTGAGGAGTCTGAGATATGTTGGGGGCACATGGTGCTGGGTCAGTGAGTTGAGCCATTTAAGATTGTTTGTTGCCTAGGAATGTGGAAAACCTCTGCCCCCTTGTCCTGCCCCACCCCAACCCCCCAGCCCCCCAGCCGCCCAGCCCCGACCCCCCAACCCACCCAACCCCAACACCCTCATACCCCCATCCCACCAGCACCAGAAAAGATGCCCAGAATGGCGTCCAGTTCTCCAAGTCTGAGCGGTGGCATACATGTTTCTCAGCCCCCAACACCTTGCTATCGCTGTAGCTCGGGGGAGTGGAAAAGAGGCATGTGAAGTGGGAAACAGGGTTGGGAAAGATAACCCTGCCACCAGTACCCCCGCAAGGCACCTACATATCAGGAGGCTGCAGGAGGCAGGGGGTTGGCCTACAGAGTGCATGTCTTGTCAGGTTGCCTCAGAGAGGTCATTTCACTGCACCAGGACACATGAAGTGCTGATTAGTGTTTGCATCTAGTGGGGAGGCCAGAGATAAGTTTAGAGGAAGACAGATGTCGGGGAGAAGAAGAGGGAGGGGGATGGCTGGCCCACTAGTTCCCACCAGGCTGCACACACTGTAGGATGTGCTTGGTTTGTTCCTTAGGGAAATTTTGTGTCTTTTTATTGTTGTTGGTATCAGTATTAGCAACATGTTTACTGTAGATCTGCGGCACATTGTCTCTACACTGTCTAAATGATGGCAACTGATATTCATGATTTTGGCTGTGTAAGATGAAGTACTTGTTTCAGTTTTGCCATTTGAAACACATATTTGTCCACACTCATTCATTTGGAGTGCGTATAGTTTCAGAGTAACCCTTACAGAGATTCCAACAGTTGTCCCTTTGTTGAAGACATTCTTGGCTTTTCCAGCTTAATGTTAGTTCAGTTTCTTTCCTCCTCCTGTAAGACTTTACGAAGAGTTAAACGCTTTCAAAGCACGGACTATCTGCAGCCACACTCAGCCACCACCATGCCTTCAAACTTGTACTTGTAGGTCACCACACCTGTGTCATCCAGGTAGAGCAGGGAGATGGGGTCCAGCTTGGTGGGCACACAACACGCTCGTGCTGCCTTTTGAGGACTGTTGATGTTGACCAATGTCTGGACAATGGCATGCTTGGTGGGTGTGACATGCTTTGTCAGTGGGAAGGAGCAAATGCCAGTGCATTCAAAGGCATCATAACCAGTGGGTGCCAGGATCCAACTGTCCCATCCGATATCTTTGAACTCTACGTATAGAGATTGCTTTTTGCAGTGGTTGCCTTTGGCATTACGACGAATGCGGGATGCTGTGTCATAGATCAGATTGGAGCGCATTTGGATAAGGTCCTCTTCATCTGGCTCAGAATCTTCATCTCCCTCCTCCCTATCCCTCCCCAGTTCACTCCACAGGCCCGTCCCTAAGTCATTCCGCAGAACCATGTTAGAGGTTTCGTGGTCAATCATCTCATTCAGCTCACGCTTGTCATCACGATGATCACTGCTTTGGTCATCAGAGAAAACAATTAGCAAGGGTTTGTGTTTTTCCTCAGTACTGGTGTCAATCTTCATGTCTCCTTCAGGTGGATTCCTGTTGTGGTAGTCTTCTGTCACACCTTGAACATTATCATTAGCCATACTGGCAATGTGCACTTCCAACCGGTGTGTGGTGCCATGGTCAGATTTGCGCCAGCGTAGAACAGCAGCAGTGATGTCAAAGGCCTCCCAACCATTATCAGTACCGTAGACCTGGCGTGAAGCCAGCTCCACCAGCTCCATCCGCTCCCCTCCCCCTCTGAATCCATCTCCTCTCACGGTGTTCTCATCAGTCACGTTGTCATCTAGGTCATGTGATTCCAGTTCATAGATTGTGACCTTGCGGTCGACACCAGCATAGAGATGGCGGTCAGTCTGGACAAGTGTGTAGAGGCGAAGCTCGCCTGCTGTGATGCGTTCATGATGGGGAACTGACAAATTGAAGAGGAGAGGGTGACGCCTCACTTCTCCAACACCCACAAAACTGGGTGATGAATCTGGGGAAGAGAAATAAGTGGTCAGTTAAACTTCTGTACATTAAAACTTTTTAATAATGTCTTCAACTAAATTCTGCAACATATCCTAACCCTAGCCAAACCTAAACCTATTGAGGATTTCATCCTCTTTTTCATCCTTAATTGGGAAACAATTAACTATTCTATTCTATTTAAGCATAAAATACCACAGTGATATGATAATTGCCCTTCAAACAGAAGTAACAAGGAACAGGGATGTGGCTAAGGTGTGGATTTACTCATCTAAAATTTGGTTTGTACATGCTTGAAGTTAGCCTACTTAAAAACTTCAGTTTCAGTGCTTACATTCTTTAGCCTTGCAGACCAGAGTGTAATGAGTAAAATACAAATAATATTTACATAAAAACATCATGAAAGTAGACATAACAGCAAATAAGAAATAAATAGTAGTTCTAATTATTAATCCATCTTTATTATTAACATCATCATAGGAACAGTTGAGCTATACCTTCATTTTTGAAGCTGCGGATGATGTTGGCAGAGGGCATGGCAGTGTGGTCATTAGCAAAGCGGTTATAGAGCTCCATCATGTATTCAGGTGGCTCCTCTCGTGTGCTTCCAGGAGGCAGCGGAGGACCCAAGCCCGATAGGTTGAAAGTCCGCAGAAACTGTTCCTTTAGGCTCTCCAGCATGCTCTGCATATTCATGTTGCTGTCCTGCTCCAGCAGTGACGGATCCACCACCCCTCCATGCCCGTCTCCCAGTCCAGGAGCGGGGCGATGCCTCTGATGGGTGCTGGAGATGGGGCTGCTCTCACCACAGAGAGGCCCCTGAAAGAGCAGGACGGAAAACAGCAAGAGCACAGTCTTGGAGCTGCAGATGGTTCCCAGTTGAGAGACCCAAATGCTCGCCATGGAAAAAACAATCTGCAGCTCTCTATTTTATGCCCTCTGTGGTTGTCTATGGATGAGCTGATGCAACAATAAGACAAAATGACTGTGATCTCTGGACCCCTTAATCCAAAGGTTATTTAAATTTAAATTCTGTCAGTTCATCTGTAGCCTTAGAAAGTTCTGGCTCCCTGGCAGTAGTCAGTAGTGTTGTTGACCCTTGCACTGACCAATGTGATCCTCTCGTCAGGAGTGTGTCTTCCTGCTGCTCTCTTCTCAATCTCACAGCATTTATTCTCATGCACACCTTTTGATGTCCTTTGCGACAGTGGTGCAGTTCCGGTGACAGGGTGGCCAAGGCTTGTCTTTGTCCGTCCTACTCATCTCTGTTGTGGTCGCCCCTCTGTCAGTCTCTCTCTGTGCTCTGCTCTCTTCTTCCCAGCTCTTTCTTTCTGTCCCTTATCTATGATATGGTTGTCTCTGCATTGCTCAGTGCTTATGGTCTCTTTGCTGGTGTGTGTGTGTGTGTGTGTGTGTGTGTGTGTGTGTGTGTGTGTGTGTGTGTGTGTGTGTGTGTGTGTGTGTGTGTGTGTGTGTGTGTGTCTGTCTGTGTGTGCGTGCATGCCTTCAACTTTGTGTGATGCACATGAGCGTGTGTTATCTCACAACTTCCTTAATGAGGATTTTGTAAACACTGTCCTCTTCCTTGTGGAAGTGCTATTTTGTTTGGGTGGGTGCTCCAGGGTTGATATTCTTCATCTGTTTATTTGCTTTGTAAATGGTTGAGTTCTGCGAGCTGCTGTCTAGGCTCCATTGACCATTTCTTTTTGACAAAATACACCAAGGCTCTGTTGATATTGTTGACTGTAACAGGATATATCTATTAGACAACACTTGTCCAAATGAAATTGAAATTCAATGAGGTGTGAGGCCTTAATGATCAACAATGAAAGATACTGAGCTCACAATGAGTATAGAGAACATTTTAAGTAGCTCGTGAGGATAACAGAGTAGTACAAAATAATCATTTAGGTTCAATCAACAAAGCAACAATGTTATGTTATGATTGCTGAAATGCTCTGTGTATACTTCTTCTTCTGGCAAGTGGACACTGTCTGAAATGGGTTATCTGTGCACAAGAGGCTCCTTAAAAAATGCAAGAGCAAGCATGACGAGGAACATTAATAAGATTTCATCAAAGGTAGACAGAACTTTATAGATTAGTGTGACAGCGACAAGTGAAATGTGATGGCTATGAAAACTGGTTGACTCGTGGAGAAAGACTTCCACCATGGAATAAGTAATTACTCCATATATGTGAATACTCTACATGGTGAAGCAGACTAGCCCTGCTACCAACATGGGGTCAAGAGGTCGCTCAGATTTTTCTGATGAGAATATCAATTACTCACGCCGGCTCCTCGACAGATTTGCTGTCCGATTCGTCATCTGAACCTTCATACCACTACACAACTGTCCTTCATTCCTGAGCTTCTTTGCATGACCTGCAGATACACTCCTGATTGTGGCGTTTCACAGAGATGGGAAGGAATGAACTTTTTCCTGTCTCTGCCACTCATCTGCCAGGCTGACAGTTGACAGACATGCTGTTATCTGTCACACTGTTAAAATGCTGCCACAACAGACTATCACATCTTCCTGATGGCCCTAAGAAGGCTTGATAATGGCAATGTCCTTTTGCACACAAAACCAGACTCCTCCATATGGTCTCTATTATGGACCTCAATGTGGATTTATGAAGGTCAGGGTTGCTATTTTTGGACTGAACCTTCCAACAAAATATTTTAAATCAGTAAACCAGTATTGGGATTTTATGATTTTCTTCTGTTTCCTCCATAGTGTTATGTTTATTTAAGGATGGAAAGTGTGCTGAAAACTATCTCATTCCCAGATGATACCAACAAACTTTTCACGAAACCGATGTATTACTTATTAGTATTTGAATGCAGTGGAATAGCACTGGTATCAAGTAATTATGTTGAATGTGTCCAGCAGACACTGAGCAACATTAGCATTCATTTGGAGTCATTTCTGGCTGACCAACAAACATACCCTCCGTTTAGCCTTGATTTGGTCAAAAACTCCTGAGGGAAAAATCTGGCTCTATAGCAGCTAACTGCTCCTCTATACTCACCTGCTAGTTGCTAGTTTTGTCAGTTTGCTGTTTGGTGGGTAGGTAGCATACAGTTTTATTTTGCTTTTTTCTGAAAAGAGCTACTTGCTGTGTCTGGAAACAAGGTTGTTGGGAGTGCACCGAAACTGTAAGGTTGCAAGCTGTAAAACTAAAACAGTGAGCTGAAGGACACTGCAATATCTCATAGCTTAAAGCTGAGGGGAATGGCAGCGCCAGGAGACAATTCTCTGTGGGTTTATCTCTACGAGCGACCCCTCACATTACACGTAGTCATTTTAGCCTTTGTTAATATAAAAAAAAAATATTGATTAGTGCAGCTTTAATTGAATACTCCACATTCTCTGAGGTGAATAATAGAGATATCTGATTTTTCTCCATGCTAACGGCATGGCTCTGTGGATGGCAGTGTTGTTCAGTCGCTCTGTTGGGCCAAACGAGAATATATCAACAACTATTACAAACTATTAAGATGGTAACATTATACCTGTTTTTATTCCTGTCCTTAAAAGGACAGTGCCTCATTGTTTTCCATTTTCTCCCATTATCTTTGCTTTTTGCTTGACGAAGGTAGTCTTTTGTGATTGCAATTATGTGAAATTTCTAAAGGTACATTGATTTGTTGGTATAGAAAATAATGCATGTGGTGTAAGATTATGTTATGCATCAACAAAAACGCTTAAATTTGTGCATTTTTATTAATTTACCAATTAAATGACACATCAAATGATGAACTGATTATTTACGCCATATGATACATGGTATTTGTTTTGTCCACCATTAATATTATACAGTTCAGCTGTCCTCTGTTCAAAAACTGCAGTCTAAGCTGATGTTGTCTGGCCTTTCATTTCCATGGAAACTAATTTCTTCCATTTTAAAATTGCCAAATGACATGAAAATTTTCTAAAGAAACCATTTTCCAAGTACAGCGCTTCCTTTTCTGCATGTCACGATCTGGTGCAGCTGAACGAGGAATTTCATATACAGTGACATCACCTCTCCAGTAGGGAGAACAAACCTTTGCGTTTTAGGTCTTTATTGAGAACAGTGATATCAAAAACCTATTCAGATCTCTTCTTAACAGACTTTCCGCACAGACACAAACAAGTGGGTCAATAATTTATCCTCATGAGGAAACAGAGCTAAAATGGAAACAATCCAGTGCCATCCCACTGGAGGAACATTGTATTTTCCATAATCAGCTCCTGTGAAATTAGTTCTGTTGAGGGTTAACGGAGTCATAAATCCACATACATGTGAGTCTGAAAATGACTGTTAGGTTGGAGCTTGTGGCTTTGTGGTGAGGAACTGCTGAATGTCTCTTTGCAGCTCCTCATTGCGTCTCTGGGCCTCATCTCGACTGCGCTCGGCATTTCTCAGGCAGATTTCCAGAGCAGCCACACGGCGACGCTCTGCCTCCAGAGCAGAATGGAGCTCTGCCACTGTGGCCTTCAGCTCCTTGTTCTCTTGCTGCAGACTAAAAGACACAGTTAGAGACACAGAGGGGTTCAGGTATACAGTAAAAAGTCCAAAAAGAAACTCAGTCTATTTTGGACACAATTTTTGTCCTCGTATTTGTCACTGCAAAACAAATTAATCCAGTCCAAAAAGATGTCAAAACTTTGTCATGATACATGTTCTCAGTCACTATGTGTAATATTGACTCTTAAAATTTAAATTTCTTAAAAACTATGCCAATGGAGTGATGTTATTTCACCTGTTTCCAATGTAAATCAGTTTGTTTCAAGAGTTTCCTGGAATCAAGTGTCATTTTCTTGATTTTCTTGATTTTGACCTGTTTTATTAGTTTTTTCTGCAAAAATGGATGTAGGGGGCCAACTATGAAACCAAATTACTTGTTAAAACACTCATTTCATGTCCTCAGGAGAAGTTCCTGAATAATAACATTCTTTTTAACTTTTCAATTATGTCGCTCCATTGTCTTGGTGATGTTCATATCTGAACTATGTTCTGTAACCCTTGCAGTGACTAACAATACACTGCATACCTTAAGGTTATCAAGCTAAAATAGCTCTTGAAACGATTATTTAGAAGTTAAGTTTTCAGCAGAGAACATTGTGAAAGCATTGATTTGATAGTTTCATATCAGCTTATTAAATATTACCTTTAAAAGTTATATTGAAGAATGTGTACCTCATGTAAATTTGCTGAGGGTCCGTCTGGTGTGTAGCAAGTTAGCATTAAGGTAGTCACTGTCTGTCCATGTAATTCCTCAGCTGAACTCACCTGTCTACAAGCTGCTGGCTGTCTTTCATCAGCTCAGACTTGCTGTTGACCTGCTGACCTGAACCACCCACTGTCAGGGTCTCTGCACTCTTTTGATGAGCCAGCACCCGGGCAGGCCGGGACTCACTGTCAGGTTTTTGGGAGCCAGTAGTTGAAGAACTTGTGTTGTCACTTCTGCTTCGGGACGTGAGCCTATCCTCTCCCTCCTTGATACTCATCTGAGAGCCCCCGAACAACGACCCTGAACTCCGCAGGTCCAGGATCTTAAAAATGTCCTCTGACAATGTCCCGCTCTTCTCTTCCACACTCTCTTGGATGCGACTCCACCTGTTGAGAGCGTCGGCCTTAGCTGCCATCCCAGTGAGGGGGCAGTTGAAGGTGGGCAATGTCTGGGTGCGTTTCCGGGGACTTCCGAGCCAGTCGTCTGTGCAAGGGGATAGAGGCTCTGGACGGACAGTTCGGGGGCTGCCGTTTCCTCTGTCTGGGCCTGGACTGTCAGTGTCCTCTTCTTCTTCTGGAGACTCAGACAGAGACGCATCAGCCATCTGAGAAAAAACACATAATGGAAGACTAATTACAGATAAACATACTACATAGAAGTCTTTATGTGCAAATGTAGTTTTTGAGTGAGGGCGAAGAATCTGAGCCAGAAATAAACAGAAGAAAATCAGTTAAAGAAAGAAAACCATCAATCAATCCAAACAAATATTTTCATAAACTATGACTAAATAGTAACATCTTAAGTTTGGATGTTTCTCCATTAGCTGCACGTCTTTTAACTATATATGTGAGATCACTTAACCCACACTGTGTTAATTAGGTGCAATGCATGAACATTTATTTTTTTAAAGTTTGATTAAACTGTGAGTATGAGCAGAGCTGTATGTTTCTGAGATGTTGAGACTGTGTCCAAATGGTGAAAAAAACCAAAACATTAGGATCTGATGATGGTATGTTCACACAAATTGTATTTTATGTAGCGCCCAGATTAACCAGGTACTACTAGTACCTATGCCACAGGGTACTTATAGTACAGTAGACTGTATATGGATGCAGCTGATGGAATTAGCACTGTTTGTCAACTTTCACACTGGACAGATGGCAACTTCTTCCTACCAAAATAAATTCTTTTGGATATTCTGG
Organism: Xiphias gladius; assembly: GCF_016859285.1. Classification (NCBI taxonomy): domain Eukaryota; kingdom Metazoa; phylum Chordata; class Actinopteri; order Istiophoriformes; family Xiphiidae; genus Xiphias; species Xiphias gladius. The sequence continues at coordinate 24,929,064 of NC_053418.1, read as the reverse complement.
TATGTGTTCTTCTTTCCTCTGACCTCATCCTGATTTTTGGATGTGTTCTGGTGTTATCCCTGTATAACACCAGCACAAACCTATAGACAGGACATTAAAGACATTCGAGAGGCTTAATGTACCTCTGCAGACTCCCAACCCACAAAGCTTCGGGGAGTGTTCTTCTGGCTCTCGGTCTTGTTTGAGGGAGGGGAGGGAAGCACGTCTTTGGAGAGAGGGAACAGAGTCTCATGCTGTCTGATCATCACTGTCATCAGCTTCTGGATCTGAGGAGTCGCTGCGAAGAGAAACAAACACAAATGTGAAAAGATTATGATCAAAATGACTTGTCTTTAGGTTCTTATGCAAATTCTTGATTCACTTTTCTTCAATCCTTTGAATATTCCCTTCAGCTGAATTACTTTTAGATTTCTATTGCACTTTTTTGTTCTTTTCTGTTATTTTTTACAGTTCAAATACACAGAAATACCATATATCAGTAAAAGTCTAAAAGGAGTAGCAGCAGCATTACTGAGACAGTACGTTAAGTTCGTGGAATTGATGAAGTAGTACATGGTTTTTGCTACTAAGTACCACAAATTACAAGGGTATCTAAATGAGACATGCCTTCCTAACTTGTGACGTCTTGTTTTGTAAAGGCTGTATTATTTCACTAACTATAGGGCCTAAAAAAGAGAAGGATGTAGCTATTTCACAGTGTTGCCACATGTCATTGCTTAATAAAAATGGTAGTGACATATCATTTGGATTCAGGTTATTTTCCACATGCTCAGCAATACAAATTTCACAGCCAATACAGAGAAATACTTTCTCTGATTAGGCTGTGATAAGACCAAAATATCAGACACATCCACATCATGTCAAGGTCATAAGGTAACACATTTTATCACTTCTATATCTTCTCAGCTTCTCACAGCTAATGTAGGGAGCAACATGTTTGTTGTGTTTGGTCAGGATCCACCAGTGGGCAATGTGTTCTTACCTTTCATCACAGTGATGGGGTCTTCTATCTGAGGTTTGAGCAGGTTGATCCCCATCACCGTAGCCAAGTTCTCCACATTCATCTTATTCACACTGGAGTGCTGCTGCACCTCAAACAAAAACCTGAAAACAAAAAGATGAGCCAGTAACAGATACAGCTGAGTATGTGTCTGGACTCAGAACTGATCCCAAAACAGCATTTGGACAGTGTTTTAAACCAAAAGGACTCTGTGAGACCTGGTAGATGTACAGTAAAGTGTCTTGCTCAAGGACATTATAGTGAACAATCAGTGACATGTCCTCTCCAACCACAAAGGGGGTCCTCTCTGGAATTTCCCATAATGCTCTGTGCTGCAGCTTCTACTCACCGGCACACATAACTGAGGAGGTTATAGTTAATTCTGGGGAGAAGAGCAATTTGTTTCTCCAACTTTTCCCAACCCTGAAAAGACACAGGAGCAATAGATTAAAGGACACACACACACACACTCAGAATATAACCTGACCTCTGCTTCATGTGCACACACACACATTTACATACACTCAGATGTGGACATATTGCAGCCTTTTTTAAATAAGCATACCTTCATGCTGCTGCAATCCAGCAAGTTGGTGCAGTCAAGGAAGTCTTGGTACTGAGTCCAGGGCACCACGGGCTCTGGCAGCTCCCGCAGGTACAGCTTGAGCAGTGACGCCACTGTGTGGACATCCGTGTCACTGCCGAAAGCAAAACATATCCAATGAATATCCTCTTACAGTATGACTGAAATTTATACCTTTATAACTCCATGTTAGAAAGTGTACAGTTTTGTCAGTACATGGAGCCAGTATTGGGTTTTTTTTTTTTTGGTTTGCTTAATTACATGCTCTATATGGAGGCTTAAATCTAATATAATGTTAACTGGATTGTACACATACATGCATAAACACATTATACGGGGCTGTTGTAGTTTAACATTTATTTTTTATTAATTGAGGGCTAAATGTTTACTACAAGTGTCCCGGAAAATAAAGTTTTGTCAAGGGTTTTTCCCATCACGACAAGACCTGTGTAAATGTTTTACTGGACTCATAAAAAAGCATTGACATGGTGGACTGTAGTGTAAACAAGGTTTTTTTTTTTAACTTTTTCTAATATCCACTGGTAAACCCAAAGTCCTCTAGGGATTCGCTGTTTGGGCCTTTGGGCTTAGTTTTGTATATTTAGCTCTGCATCAGGGCTGGATTCAATTGTGTTGTGTGCAATCTACCAAGAATAAAGTTAGTTGGGAAAACAAAAAATCTTGTATTCTTTATCTTATTTTTGGCCTGATATATGACATAAAACATCTTTAAGTAGCCCTTGCTGACTGAAACCATGCGCTCCTTAACTCAGTTCACATTAGATTACGGACAAAACATGTTAAAATGGATGTTTTAATCAACAGTGGTCTATCAGAGGAGCTTGTGATGTTGAGTAATACAGATGTCCTCGTGTTTTCCTGACAGTACAGGATGTGGTGTCGCCTTCAGCTCTGAGCAGGCCAAAATCTATCAGCCTCTCTAGATCTCTCTCATCTCTCCTTGCTCTCTCATAAAAAAAAAAGCTGATGCTGTTGATTGAATGAGGTTAGGACATTTTCACTTTATATAGTTACCAACCCATAGAGTTACCAACCAGGTTTAAAGAGGGCTTAAAATGATTTCCAATAACACTTTTTGTCTGTTTAAGTTTGTTTGAGATGTGTGACTCTGTTGGTTTGATGAATAAACCATTTTGTAACTACTGAATATTCAGTATTTCCTGTGTATTTGAAAAACAGTAATAACCTTACTTCATATAAAATATATGCCCCATATATATATATGCACAATACCACTTCCACTACAGCTCATAGATACTTGTGTTGAATTAGTTCAAAATGTTGTCTTAGAATCAGTTCAAGTTAAGGGATTCCAGTAAACAACCAGAGTATTGTTGCGGTAGACAATAAAGAAATCATGACTGTTTTTAATCAGATCATTCATATGGCTCTAGTCTGTACAGAGGGAACCATGAGTATGTTACCTGGGGAAGGAGGGCCTCTCTCCTGCATCAAAGGCGTCTCTGAACTGTTTGACAGCGTTGTCCTGCCCAGGCAGGCGGAAGATGCCTTCCTCATTCAGCCCGTTTTCTTTAATGTACTCCACACACGTCTGCACCAAGATCGGTACCATGTGAGGTCCAAAACGTTGCTCATACGTTATGGTGTCCATGAGACTCTTTCCAAACACTGCAGATATGCAAAGAGGTACCACATGACATCTTTGACCAGTAATGTTTGTACAGTATGACCAGAAAACATTTTTCCAAATCAACACAGTTTTTTACCTTTTTTACATGGTGTTTATGCCAATTGTAGGGTGGTGCCCTGTGTTTGACATTTTGGGAAATACACTTATTTGTTTTCATGCTAAGAGCTAGTTGAGAAGCTAGATATCACTTTCATGTCTCAATGGTAAATATGAGGCTATATCCAGGAAATGGTTTGCTTAGCTTAGCATAGAAACTGCAAACAGGAGAAATCAGCTCGTCACTGGCTAAGTCTTAGGCGGGAACTGTAACTTCTAGGGGTTTTGTCATCACCGTAAGGTTGCAAGGAAACCAGCAAAGACTCCAGGAAGTCACTGCTCCCAGCTAAGAAATTGTTTTGCACATGATCCCATGGAAAAACAGTATAGTTTTTGTGTTGATTAAACAAATGAAATGCAAGTAGGTGGATTTTGTTAACTTCAGACAGAGCTAGGCTAGCTGATTCCCCCTGTTTTGAGGCTTTATCCTAAGCTAATCTAACTGTCCCATGGCTTTGGCTTCATATGTAAGGGATAAATATGAGGCTGGCATCGGTCCTGTCCTGTAACTTTTGACAAAAGTGAACAAATAAGCGAATTTCTCAAAACATTTCTTACACTATTTCTTAAAAACACTTAACGATAGTCTTTAAGGGATTTTTGTCATGCTGAGTTATCATATATAGACTATACAGTATGTGATGATTCAGCAACAGATATACTTAGAGTATATGTACAATAATTTTCTGACGCACATCTACGTTGTATGCATTGACATTTCTGCAAAAGACCCCACGTCCCTACGTGCAAGGTAAGACTACAGTATATGAATAACCCAAACTTTATATTTTCACCGAACTTAATTTCTGAGAAAGTCTAGTCCAGTCAAAAACTGGATAGTTACCGTGTCCCACATAGTCTCAGGTTCCTTAACTTTATTTTATATGAATGAGGAAAAAAGTTTACTGAACCTCCACTTGTCGGTACTCCAATGACTCTGCGCAGAGTGCGGACCCACTCCTCCATGTCACTCTGGGAGTTTGCCATGAACACATATGGACATCGCTCTCTGTCTCCAGTTGGACCTGTGAAATGAGTATCATTGAAAATTGCGTCTTAGAGCAACATATCCTTGAGATATGCCATTCAGAACATGTCAAATCTATAAGAAGATTTCCAGAGTAGACTGAGATTGTTATCGATTCTTGGTAGTGTCTAACTTCCTACCATACAGATAAGTTTTGTCCCTTACAGAACAGATATCAGAAAGGGACATACAAACCAACTAGAATAGGTAGAATTTAAAAATGCTGGCATATAGGAAATGTTAAAGAAAGTTTTTTTCTGTAACATATAAAGAAGAAATAATAAGAAAGGGAAGACACAAGGCAACTGTTCTCAGGTGCTGGAATAAATATGCCATGCAAGGCCTGAATTCCATTTTAAAGGTCAATCATATACTTACATGGTATGATCTCGAAGAGGTACTTCCCAGGGTCATCTGAGTTCGGTGGGAGTTCGTTAACCTTACTGAACCGTAGCTGGATGACTCCCTGGAAACCAAAAAACAGGAGCACACACACACACACACACACACACACACACACACACACACACACACACACACACACACACACACACACACACAGAAAAATTGTAATGTAATGCCACCGTATGCTACTTCTAATATTAATACGTGTAAATTATGTCTTGTGAATGAGATAAAGATCTCAGCAAGTGTTTTCACTGTCGGTGTAGCAGTTTCTTTCATTTGGCAAAACTGTGTCACAAGGGCTTTTTCAGGAGTACAACACAGAGAAGGGCAAGAAAATGCTCCCTGCTGATCTGTTTTCATTTGATTTAGAGTCTACTCATGTTCACTGTTTACATTGCAGCATTTAATTTATTTCTGTTTTTACAACCGGGTCAAAAGTGGCAATGACTCTTAGACTTTTGGAGTAATTCCTAATAATTCTGTGGCTTTTGGAACCTATTCATCAGGAGGAGGATGTAGGGGCCTGTGCCTGCCCTTGTTCAATGTCCCAGAATGTAGTCATAGTTATTTGGGGGGGGGGGGGTTGTTTTTTTGTTGTTTTTTTTTACACTTACATGAACCTTCCTGTTTCATTACCTCTAATTTCTCAACAGGAAGTACATCATCAGGAAGGAAGAAAAATGAACAGATGCAAAAGAAGTGGTGAATAGAAATCAAACGTGGCACCATGAAGTGACAATATCATATTTTACATGATTAAACCAATAATATGTCCAAAGTTTCAAGGCCAAAGCCATTGCATTTTTTTTTTCTACTTTTTTTTTTGTGCTCTTTTTACATAGTATTATGGTCTACAAATTTGATCATGCTCTCTGCATAGATGGTGATAGCAGCGTAAGGGGTTTTAATACTCCACATGTACAGTATAACCATCCCCAGAAACTCATAGTTGGCCCACAGCTTGCACAGCACGTAAAGAGAGGATTGACAACTTGTGTTCATCCCATATAGACAGATCTACAGCATGATAACAAAGAGTACAGGGTCGTGACTGATGAATGTAACAGCTATGAGTGTAAACCAGTGCAGACATAAAAGTGCAACAAAAAAGACTTTACATGGCGGGAGATCTCTCTTGAGTGGCCTAAAGCATCATTCCTATTGTTTACAGGAAGTATGCAAAGTCAGCCACACAGCTAGCAAAGTTTACGCGGTGTCGAAATGATAAATGACCAATGGGCCTCTCTGTATAAGTAACTGCATGTGCCAAATTCAGAAGGTCATTGTAGCCTTTTCGTTTTGGAATATGTATGAATTGCTTTGGAAAAAATCTGCACAAGTTTTATACCAACAAAGTTAAAAAAAATAAATAAATAAATAAACCATAGCAAAGATAATAGCATTAATAAGGGCTACAATAAACCATATTCCCAGGGTCTCACCTGGACAGTGGTCTCCTTGTCATCTTTGTGGTAGGTCAGTGTGCTTCCTCTCAGCACAAAGTAACGCTGTTGCCAGTTCTTGCGTAAAGACCTCTGTTGTTTCTTGAGCCAGCCAGCCTTCAGCGGCCTCTCCATGGACCTGGCTGAGCGCGGTGAGCCCGGACCAGGGCCTCCTTCTCCAGGTATCACACTCTTGGATCGTGCTGCCGAACGCCACAAGAAAGCAGTTGGAAAAAAATTTCAAGAACAACAATCCCCAACATGCTGTGTCACAATCAAAGCTATGTAACATGACCTAAACATCAGCACTACTCAACTGCAGCAGAGCACTTCCCCTTTTTGATATGAGGAGGCATCAGCCTATCAAAGTTGAGAGACCTGCTCAACCGAGTCTATTTTTGTTCCCCACGCATTGAGGCTGAAAGGAAACTGCTGGTCTGGGCTGCCCAGTTTCCTGTGGAAGTTGCATGAATGCAGTTGTGAGTAGTCTGCAACAGACTGACCATCAAACAATATGCTAGAAAGGTCAGAGAGTCAAGAGTTGAGTCAAGTTCTGTGTAGATGTAACTTCAACTAAAACCAACATAAACAAATGTCATTTTAAGAAAATCGCCCTTGACTGATACTTGTCACCCGTGAGGTCTGTGACTGTGACAGGCCTTGATGGGAAGGTTTAATTCTGTGATGAAAGAACAAAGGCAGGGGTGTACGTGGCCCAGAGAAGACGGAGTCAGATGGAGACGGTCTGAGTAACACGCTGGGTGGTGGTACTGCAGAGACAGCCGGATTGAGATTGAGCCCTGCTGCTCAGTTGTTCTTAAATTCACCATGTCTTCTTAAGCAAGATGATAGAGGTGAAGAGAAGAAGAGGGGTAAACAGGAAGCTGCCACATAATTGTCGGAGGGCTGGCGAAACTTTGAGGGTCTCCACATAAAAGCTTGAGAGTCCTTTGGTCTAATTTTACAAGCATCACCCTCCCTTGATTAGTGGAAAGTTAAAGTGCCATTGAGGAACCCTGAGCCCACACACAGACGCCAGTGTCACACCACACCCTCAGCTGACAAACACACAGCTCCTTTAAAGTGGCCTCAATTCATGATGAGCTGAGAGTTCCTCAGCACCTCAAAGATGTGTTCAATGCCCACCATCAAAAGGATTTTACGTTGTAAGTAACGCTTTCCCGAAAAGATGGGTACGGTGCAGAAAGATATTCAGTTTCCTGCCGACTCTGGAGGCTTCCACAGTCCTGGTTGAAATGAAGTGCACCCTGAATTTTAAGTACATAACTCAGGATAGCTGAGTGGCTGCCTGAATTTCAATGATTACATACAATGTATAATTTAATTCAATTCAATTCAATTCAATTTTATTTATATAGCACCAAATCATAACAGAGGTTGTCTCAGGGTAATTTTCATATAGAGCATACTGTATACATACTGTATACGTAGGTACACTTACGTATAGACGGAAAAAAAGTCAGAGCTCTGCAGAAACCAAGCTCTTGCATCAGTTTCCTGCTGAAAGTCTGCATGACTCCCTTTCTAGGGTATAAAATTTGCCATCTGTCATGGTCACCAGCACAACTCAAGGTAAAAGAATCATGAGGGAGTCACCAGCTTTCAAGAGTTATACTTTCATACTGAATCAAGAGCATGACAGTAATAGTGGCTGATATTCAGTTGGCATGATGCAGATAAAATAAATGCACTGCATGTTGCTACTTCCTTCCACAGTGCTGAACAATCAGTAACACTGATTGTACAAATGATTAGAGTCGACGCAAACATGATGCATGTTGTGAGCAATAGCAGAACTGTACTGTGGAGAATTTATCCTGTCGCTGCTTGCGTACAAACTTCTTTTATCAGACTGTTGCACCTGTTGCGCCATCCAAGTCAGAGAGGAAACAAGGCATTATTATAAGTATAGACCGCTGTGCATTAACTTTCAAATCCATGACTGCACATAGTTTTGGTTTTATTTCAACCCCTGGAAGTTATTTTTAAGTTACTTAAGAAAAGCCCTTTAAGGTTTTGAATGTCAAGCAATATACAGCAATACAGCAATATATCATAGCAATATACAGTTCATTGTATATTAGATGACAGTGATTTGTTTCCAAAATGAAAAGGTCTGAAAATAACTCCGGTTACAATCACCACATGGCAAACAACCACCAATGTGCTCAAAAAACCCATTCTGAGAAAATAGGGGTCCAGAGCTATTATCAGAATCATTTTTATACATATCCGTATGATTGTGACTCACTCATACTGTAAATACAATGAAGCTATATGCAAAAACTTCTATTTTTGAAAAAAAGGAGAAAGTTTTTTGTTTTTTTTAAGTACACTGTACGCTATGTGGAAATTTTATTTCCTCTGTAGCATCTCTGGTGTCATGGAAATTGAAGAATTACTGTTAGTCAGTTCATACCCCTTCAGATGCCATTATCAGCTAAATGTCCAAAGTGGGAAAAGTGCCTGAAAATGTGAAGTGTGAAAGCGCTGCATACACACTGCCGACAGTAAGTGCAGCATTGTCACCAGCTTACCTATCCGAGCTGTCTCAGCCTTGAAGGTGCTGAAGTCCCAGTTGCGAGGTAGTTTCAGAGACATTGTCCTTAAATCATAGCACAGGTCAGTGGTTCATTTCACACATACACCCCACTGGAGCACATACACACACATACACGCACACACACACACACACACACACTGATACACACTCTCATACACACACACATCATCACATACACATACACAAAGTGAAGATATCGCAGATCACACTTCCTACTTCCTGGGTGTTAATTTTTCTTCTTTTTTTTTCAGCCCTTCAAAACACGTCCCCTCATGTTGCCTTTACTTCCATGTTCAAACTTGTTCCTATATGAGAACTGTGTAAATGGCTTCCAGGCAGATTCACTAAAGAGTTTCTAGGGCTACACATAGTGCGGAAATTTTCAAATGACTAATGTTCTTTGGTGTCAAAAAAAAACCCCTGAGTGTCTTCTTAAAGGAAATGGTTTTCACCTTTTGGTTTGACTCCTTCAGTAAGGATGTTGCTTCACAGCTCGGGCTGCATCAGAAAGGAGGCTGCAGCAGAGAGTCAGTATTTATTTATTTAGGTCTGTTTTAGGGCCAAAGCTTGAGGTATCATGCACTGGCCCTAGAATAAACTGAAAAATGTTACTCCTTCTCTAACGAAATAAATCACTATTTAGAAAATGGGTCAGTAAGTTTTAAGAAAACAACTGCATATCTATTTCAAAATAGGGAAGAAGACCGAGAGGGAAGAAACCAGTCACACACAGCCAACCACATGATTTTTTTTATATATCTTTAATTTTCTCTCAACCAAGGCGAAGCACATTTCAGCATCAAAAGGGTACAAGTTTGCGCTAGACAAACGTACAACTCAACACAAACCATTACACAGTTTAAGAATAATATACTGAAATCATACAGCTTTTTAAAAGGATCAATAACCACAAAATAAGTTGTCCACAAAGGGGAGCGTACACAGTATATGGGACAGTCACAACTGCCATACATTCCTTTAAGAGGGTCCCGGCCGGGCAGGATTCACAACTGCAAAATGGCACTGCGTTGATTAAAAATGGCACGGGGGGGTTTCCTGGGTGCCATGAAACAAAAAAGCACTGATAGTGTTATGTTTAGCCCTCATGTTCCGCCTCCATGTGAGCAAATCTCAACTTTAGGGGTACCGGAATGTATCAAACAGCAGTGCAAAGGGTCCAAAACCTTTCTGCTCAGATCCAGGATCAGTGTTACACTCAATACAGCAACCACATGAGCTCCAGCTCTCTCTAGTGGCCGTCTGTAACGGCAGACAGGAAAATGGCAGTACAGAGCTGCAGGGAAAAAACCTCAACGATCAATCCACTACAGAGGGGGTGAAGCCCAAGAAATGTAAGATATCCACAAGTGCTGAGACACCAGTCCTCACATTACTTTCTGGAAACTTCCTGTCTACTGAAAAGGAGATGATGCAACACAGTGCTACAAGTATCTGCATTGCTTCGACTTGCACTGTGATATAGAAGTTGATGCACACAACAGCTACCAGGGAAGAGCCAAAAAGACACCCGAGTGCACTAAAGTCACAGCAAGAAAAAACAGAGAGAAAATACCTTTCTGCTATCTCTGTACTCTTTACTATACGGCAACAATAGTACTTTAATAATTCCTCTAACCGAAAATACTAAAGAACACTCAACATATCTCTGAACATTTTCTTAAATGTACGATATAGTAACTTTGAAAAGGTTTGATTAGGATACAGTAAATAAAATAAATATATTAAATAGTTAAGACTGGTTGGATATCACACAAGTCAAACTCAAAGACATGTATGGAAAGACATCAATATAAATATGGAGTGACATTCAGATGCAAAACAGAAAAACGTGTAAAGCCATGCTTGGTTTATACAGTGGTTCATACCATCTGAAAGAATACTGATGTCAACTCTTAGAAATTGATTGCCATGTTGAAACCAAAGCAAATTCTGGGTTTAGAAAAAACAAAAAAAACAAAAAAACATTTGAGTCAATTTCTTATAAACATATATACATTTTTGAGGACAGAATCTGATGAGAGGAAATCTATGGTGGCAAAGTTTCCAAAATGACCCTGACAAGTGAAGCAGTCATTTACTGTACCTAGCATGTAATAATAACAGCATAATAGCATGTTTTTAAGCTGTTTTATATGATCACCATGTAAGGACACCGAGATACGGAGCTCCACATCCCTGCTACACTGACTACTGAATGACTGTTTATATTGCTGTTTCGACCTATAACAATGAATACTGAAACAGTTCTGTCTGGTTACGTTAACACCTACAGTATTACACTCACGCCGCCTCCACCGTGCATTTGGTTTCGCTGACAAGAAGAAATGAATTCTTTTACCTGATTGGATAAAAACAAAATGCTGAATGTGCACAAACTTGATGAGGTGATTAACTGAGTGTGCTGGGATGACTACAGCCAAATCTTTGTCTAACCAGAGGTGGACTCACCTACACTGAATATACTTTAGCTTTTTCTGCAGCGCCCTCATCTCCCCCTAACGACCCAGAAACTTGTAATTAATTAACCATTTGGAGATTTACTTGGTCACGTCAAGATAAACAATCTGGGCCTTTTCTATGTACCTATCGGATGTTTTAAACACAAGCTTCGTGAATTTGCTGTCCAACTGTTGCACATGGTAATCTATCAAGACCTCCGTCCGTTTGACTTCAAATGGAGTCAATGGCTCAAAATAACAAAACAGTTTGTGTTGGCAGCTTTAAGAGTATTCCAGCAATTTAGTAGTGCACTTCCATAAAGCTGGGGGACTCGCAAGAGACAGATTAAAATAAGAATCGCCAAAATTGATGCAGCTGAGGCCGAGATAACATGACCTTCAGTGGATAGTAAACCTCCCACAATGCATCTCAATAGCATCTTTCATTTGACCCTCCTCACAAATGCCCACACTTTTGAAATTCCACACCCCTCTTTGTCTCCGAGCGCATTCTGAGATATCTTGGATGACATCACTATGACATCATCAGGGTTATTTTGCCAGACTTTTAAAAAATCCTGCGGAGACCTTGTAGACATGATAGAACTGTTTACTCAGTTTGAGTAGTGCCCATGTTTATGTGTAAGAATCACTGCAGTGCCCCTTTGACATCTGCCAACATAACTATAGACTGTAGGTGAAATTCTTTTAGAAAGCTTGAAAAACAGAAATGAACCAACAGTAAGGGAGCTTCAGCTTTTATATTTTCACCACCAAATCAAACAAACATTTGCCAGTGGCATAAATATCACAGAGTCCTACTGCAAACCCTCTGGGAATGAATACTGGTGTGCATACAGTAGCTGACTGTATTGCCAAACACAAACTAAAGCATCAGATGCATGGTAACACAACTGGCACAACTTACAGCAAACGTTCCACTCAAACAGGTCATGTAAACCAGTGATAGTCACATATTCTGCTCCAAAGCTGTGAGCATGGCGAGGTTAGAACGCACAGAAGCAGAAACTGGTGTTTCTGCCTCTGTGTAGAACATCAACTGTGCCTTATTTGCACTGATACAGAAAGTCCCATCCCAACAGTGTCAGAAACAGAGGCCATAATGAACAATCCCACCACCTCACTTAACATGTGTAAAATCTTAAACAGCTCTTTGTTACAGATAAAAAGTATTAAACACAGAACCGGTCAATTAAACCAAAAAAATAAAAAATAAATACATAAAACAATACTGCAATCTATCTCTGAGAATCTTTCAGCTTTTGCCATGAAATAGCAACCAGGGGAAGGGAGATTGTTTCCAGATTGTGCCCATCCCTCTGGCCTTCAGAGATCTGTTTTCATTCACCACACAAGACCATCTTTCATGGAGCACAGCTACACAGCTCCTTAATGCGCAAAACCACCAACCGTGGGGAAACATCTGACTCAGAGACCGGATTCTGCGTTTGTCAGATTCAATCAAATATTTCAGTGTAACTTCACTTTTCATCTTACATTTCTGCATGATGACACATGGTAATATGATGACAATGATTTGGCCGAGCATGAGAGGCTTTGAAATGTTGAATGGCAGCAAACACAGGAAAAAGACGCGCACACATAAATGCACACAGTAGATGGCAAGAGTGAATTCAGTCTGAATAAAACAGACACGGACTTAAGATATAATCTAACATACCAAATATAAAAACCATCTATTAATAAATAGAAACAATCACAACAAAGAAAATTAAAAAGTATCTTTTCAGGGGGGGTGCAGCTGAAGTAACAATACAGTGAGTAACAGGGTTGACGGCAGTGCATTAAAACAAAAAACAAAAAGTACAATAAAATATTAACACACACTAATAGGTATATAAAGGATGTCCTGTATACAGGTAGAGGTGTACAGCTGACCAACACTTTGTTGAACGGTGTGAGAAGATACAAGTTGGCTATGATGGAAATGTGTAACAGTTCAGTAATTCACAACTCAACCTGAAAACACTGCTGTCAGAAATATGATTCACAGACTATATGAAAAAAGAACACACACGACTCTAATACCCAAATAAAATGGAATGACGCAAAGCTGTAGTTTTTTGTGGTTTTCTTTGTTGTTGGTCCTTTTTTTTTTTTTCCTTCAGATGTGTTCTCGCTCACACAAAGCACTGCGATACTCCCAGACCTCCAAGGCTGCACAGAACCCTCGGGTGCTGCCCTCCTGTTTCCCCTTCAGGGTGAGCCGGTGTGTGGGTGTGGGCAGATCTAGGCGACGGCCTCCTCCAGCGCTGGCAGCAGGCCCTTCTCTGTCAGGTGGGCCTTCAGGGAGTTGAATATGTGGAGCTGCTGATCAGCACGGAGGGCCAGGAGCTGCTGGATCACCTTGCTGGGATTGGGGCCCCTGAGAGAAGGCAGAGAGATGATCAAACACACATCCTCTCCTGAAAATCAACTCAACAGAAATGAGCAACCGTAACTAGGCATGGCAGGAGTATCGGGCTCATATTTCTCAACATGTTGATCGTTAGCATGTACGGCTAACTAGCTTACTTCCTACAGTACTCAAAACTTCTGAGGCTAAGAGTTGCCAAAGAAATTTGAAATGCTTATCTGCTGCGTAGAGCATTATTTGAGTGCACACGACGGCGTCGAGGACAAAATCTGACAATAAGCAAAGGTCAAACACAAAATATTTACATGTCACCATTTCATTCAGGTGCTGTGTGTTTACCTGATGAAGCTAGCAATGTAGACATTAACAAATGTGGCCATGAGGTACTGGCAGTCGAATCTGTCCATAATGCCGCCGTGACCCGGGATAGTGTTGGCAAAATCCTGAAAGGACAAGGGATAGTACACATGCTTGGACTCTTAACATAATATAAAAGACAGAAAAGTCATTAACAGTAATAAAATAAGTTAAATAAATGTGTACATAAGAAATAAATATATAGAATATTTTGCATGTGATCAAGCACAACACACATTATATTCTATGGCTATGTCAGACTATATAAAAGGGTTTTTTTGAGCAGGCCAACCCCAAGGCAACTATGCAAATATGAACAGGATAAGACTCAGACAGCCGCAGCAGACTGAAAGTGGAGTGGCTCCACATGTGCGCTGATTGATTACTGAAGGCCTAAGGTCATCTCTGGATGGTGTCCTGCATCTCTACCTTGATCTTGAAGGCCCTCTTGAAGCCACTGGCAAAGAACCCACCAAAGGGTCCCACGATGGAGGCAAAGCTGGAGAGAGCAATGCTGTGGATCTGGAATGGATAGAGGCGCACTGTGGTCTGTGGAGACAACAAGGAAGGGTTAGCTCACAACAGTCACACCACACAGGGACCAGCAGCAAACAACATTCAACCAGTGTTTTACAGTGGGACTGTCCAATAAAGGGCTCTTCCAATTTTTTTATTTATTTATTTTTTTTAAAATGAAGGAGGCTGCAGGTGAGTCTTACCCATCCAGTCACAGACTCCAGGATGCTGGGCAGGGCATAGTCCTGGAGCTGGAAAAGGTCAGATGGCTCACAGTCCACCTGGAAGCTGTTGGAGTCATTGTTGAACTCCACTGGACACACAAAGTAGCGGTAGCCGGCCATCACATAGGAGAGCTGGAAGGTGAGCAAGCTTAAGTTACTCGCTAGTCACATCACTTACAGCTCCAACACTAACCTGCTGGATACAGCTTGTGGGAGAACGTCAGGCCTTACACGTCAAAGTCCATTTACTAATCACAGGGTGTACTAATCAGCCTGTGAAAACAGCTGTATTATGTCTTATCTGGCTGTGGATTTATTCAAGATAACACTGATGACACAAGATATACGCAAACTATTTGGTCTGAAGATTATGAAATAGAAGAACCCTTTTCACATTTTTGTTGTCTTCATAAAAATATACTGCGTAAAAGTACTTAGAGTAAACTGAGTCACCAAGCCATGCTAGCACATATGGCAACATTACATTACAGCAAAAGGGTTACTGTATATAAACATACAATCAGCCGTCAGACCATGAGGCTCTGTTTCATGAATGTGTGAATATCTAAGGACTTTACAAAGGACATTTAAGGATTTTAGAAACTTGTGGGAGAACGTCGACACGGTGGTGGGAGGACCAGAGCACACAAAGGGCTAAATTCTCTATAAAGGCGTGTGGTGAAAAGGAAATGACATCTTACCATGATGCCAAACACAATGGTGGAGAAGAATCCACCAATGAATCCCTCCCATGTCTTCTTAGGTGACAGCTGCAGCAAACACAGTCGAGGTGTGGATACAAAGTTAATATATCACCATGCATAATGCAAGTCTGTACTGCGTTTGCCACACAGTACAGACTTGCCTTTGCATTACAACCAAAACTGGAGAGGAGAATAATCTTCAAATAACAGGTAGTAATTTATTACTAACGTGTGTGTTCTCTTGTTGCAAAACACCAGACATCTGGTGCTTGCATAATTGGTTTACAGAGCTAAAAAGAATGATGATACAAACCAACCTTGATAAGAGGGGTGCGGCCAAAGAAGAAACCAAACATGTAGGCCATAATGTCATTACAGATCACACAGGAAATTGGCACAATGAACCTATCCAGACACAGGAGAGTTCACATCAGTCATTATAAGACTAAATTAAAATATGTTTTATGTGTAGTGAGGCAATCTGGAAAAGTGACGATTTAATAGCTAATCGTCCGTACATGCTCAAGACAAAATAACATAATTGCATTTCAGCATAAATAGATTTTATTTCTGTGTATTTCCACTGATTTAGTTAAGCTGTACAGTATAAAAGGACACAAAGCACTGCTCACTTACCAGATCATCCCCTCAAACAAGTTGTGAATGATTAGGTGAGACTGAGTCACCACAATCAGCAGAGTCACATGGGTCCAACCAAACTGTGGAGAGAAGATTAACCAGCTATGTTTACACTAGGATAAGTTTATTTTTGCCTTCGGCACAAAGCGTTCTTATCTTGATAATGACAGAGCTTATTTAGAGCATAACTCTGAATATTTCTTGACAGCCTGGACATAGAGCAACAACATTTCTGAGACAAATGATTTCTTGGTAATACATTTCTGTAGGAGAATGACTTAAGGTTGATGTGAAGTTTTTCCTGGACAAACTCTGGTGGCAACAGACAAAATGTGACCGGATAATAGCTTCATTACTTCCAGAATGTGAGTGAAAAATGTGGACAGTGTAAGCACCTGCTCCTCGACAGTAGGAACTAGCTGTACTCCTCATTTCCTCACTTACAGGCAGCAGAGGAATGGACAAACTCAACTGTCAGGTGGGAGTGTTTGTGTAGGTGCAGCTGTAAAAGTGTCTGTGCTCTGCAAAACCTCCCCAGGATCAATACTGAACCAACTACTGACACAAGAGCAGAGGCTGTCTGTCAGTTGGTGAACAAAGACACATTCTTCTGTCTTGGGTCTCATCCTCTCTAATGACAGACCAGCTTCTCTGGCTACCACGAGTAACTGAACACAGTTGGAATTATCTGTGTGCCAGACATTTCAAGGAGAGCAGTCTCTGGCCCACTTCTCTGTTTACTTGAGGGCCTGTATTTTAGCCAGCCTCATCAATAACCCAGTAGCCTTGAGGCTGGTGGCCGGGAGGTGACCGGGTGCTACTTACCATGTAGAACTGAAGACGGTAGTGTTTCTTCACCAAACTCAGCACAAACATGCAAAAACCTGCAACAACGGGACAAATAATGTATGAAACACCTTAGAGGGACATAATCAGAAGCCTGGGAAGCTAGTCCCTTCACGAGTTTCAGATCGACATTTACTCTTTTCCAACATCTTAAAAGATCTCATGACAAAACACTGCAGATTTGGAGGTATAACACCATTATCTTCACACTGAAGACATGAGAAAGCAGGGCCATTCAGTTTCACCCTTAAACTAGTGGCAGGGGGCAGGGTGCTTCCTTCCTCACCACATCCTGTTTGCCATCAGTTAGCAGCTAAAGTACCACTGAATTACTAAGAGACAACCTGCAGCACAGGAAGTAGGACTTCTCCAGTTAGCATGGTGTCTGAAATAACCAACTTTGAAGTATTTAATCTAATATGGTTCACCAATCAGGGCCCCAAAGTTTTCAAAGCTGATATTCTAAATTTTGACATTCAATTTTTGATGACTTTTTTCTGTCTATGCAGTAAAATGTACTATACTACAACAAAATGTGGAACAACGCTGAACAACCTGAACGAATACATTCATCTTTTTGTGGCCGACTGGCAAGATGATGTGATGCATTTACAAAATAAAAAGATAACTGCACTTTGGAGGAAGTTATTCCATCCTTTCCACACACCAATATGAGAATAGACCTTGATAGGCTTTATTTTCAGTTCCAGTCTCTTCTAGTGTTTGCACCTGTGAGGTAGAGGGCAAAGGAGATGAAGCGGTGGTATTTGCTGAGGATGCGAAGCGGCTCCTCCCTCTGCACCAGCGTGAAGAAGTAATCTGTCACCGTCTCACCATAGAAGAAGTAGTTCACACACAGCAAGAAGTACCTGTGCGGCAAAAGGTTGGAGCAAAGATATTCCTCTGACAGCAATATGACAGCAGCTACTCAGACTCTGAATTCAGTATGCCTGCAGAAAAACCAGTAACATGCTGCATTTTGGTGCAAAGATGCATCATATTTCTTGCAGGGATTTGACAGTGGAAAAGCTCTGATTCGATAAAATCTTGAAAGGAATCTATCATGTGACTAAACTGTGCTCGTAGACTCGTGCAGAAATAGCACAAATAGTTTGCCCTTCCAAAGTGCTAACTGCACATAGTGCTTTGACTTTTCTTCAGGTTTTTCAGGCACATGGCATAGTGAATGTCAGGACTCTGCTATCTATCACACTGTACCAGAGGTTTTCAGACTATGAGGGGTGCCTCCCCCGGGCGGTGTGGAGAGACTGATATGAGGGCACAGAGTCGGACTTTGAAAACCTCTGCTTCTATATTCTACACCAAACACCACTGATGATTCACAGTATTTTTGCCATTTTTAATGATTGCCTTAATAATCTTCAGTCTACTCAAGATTTAAAACAGGTCAGAAAACAAACCTCAGGAAGTCTGCAACAAAACAGGAGACAAAAAAATAAGAAAGATGCAAACAAGGAAACTTGCTGCGCTCATGACACCTCTTTAAAATGTGGGACTGTGCAGCATGTGTATCCTCACCAGCTCAATGTCCTGAACCAGGGCAGGTGGTAGGAGTGGTAGACACTGTAGCCAATGGTGATGATTTCTTGGAAGCACTTGATCTGAACACAGAGGACCTGCACAGAGAAACACTCTGTCACCAGGGATGAAACTATTGGGAGCATCAGAACTGTGTGTCTGTGTGTGTGTGTGTGTGGGTGGTAGAATGTCTTGTGGCCTGCTGTCCTACTGACACAAAGTGGCTGACAGGGCCCATTTCGAGGGAATTCCCAGATGACAGAAGCAGCAATCCTGTTATTAGAGAGCCAAGATCCAATTAACTCATGAGATTACATTTTTTCATTTGTGTTCCAAAGTTCCAAAGTTCCAAGCATATAAATATGAGACCATGGCTTAAACATTACATTTTAAACCATGAATTTTGTTAACTGTTATAACTCTTTTTCCCCAGTGGTGTTTCACTCCACGGGAGCTACAAAAAAATACATGATTTCCCATTTTCTGTTGGACAGCTCAGCTCAAACCCCGTCCAACCTTTTGCACAGCATCTTCAGTGTTGTTTGTACTCACAATCATCATAAGCACCATGGGGCCCAGGTAGATGATGAAGAAGAAGAAGGAGATCATGGCTAGTGTGAGGATGCCTCGTACCCACCAGTTCTTCCATCTGAAAGAAGCACACAAACACTTCTGTTCAATGCCAGCTCGAAGTAGAATAAACCAGAGGTTAACAATCAAAACCCAACATTTGGTTTACAAATGGATCCACAGAAAAGTAAAAAAATAAAGATGAAAAATACTACTTTCTGATTGGCTGGCAGCTGTACACTAGAATTGTAAAACAGAAAACACATCTGTTTTTTTTTCACATATCAGGACACCTCAATGTGCATTATCCCTTACACATGTTGTGCTGATTCATTATGTGTATTGTGTAAACTGCCTTGTTTGTGTCATTCTGAATATATTTTCCAGAACTGCAGCTTTGAAAACAATAGTGTGACTGTGTCCATACACACACACACAACCCAAGTTAGATATTATTAATGTTTCTTCCAGAAATACAGATCCTACGGTTTAGTGACTTATATCCGCTGTTCAAAGAAAACTATGGGTGAGCAGGGATTCCTCTGGATGAGTCACCTCCACATGCGTACAAGTCCTAAGATGAATTCCAGGAAAAACATGGGCCCCTTGTTTAGGTTAGCAGCTCTACATAGAACATGTAGTGACTAACAGAACAACTCAGAATACCAAACTCAAAGCGGTCCCTTAGATAATGAGTGTCCAAAAACTATAGATATTTTTATTTTTGCTGGCCATCATAAATTCAGGGCAAGTTTACTCAACATGCTCAACACTCTGGTAAACAGACAGCTGTCATTACTGCACACAACACTCAGCAATGTGGTTCTCTCTTCAACAGTAAGCATACCTTGAGGAGAGTCCAGACAGGGCCTTGTTTAGAACCTCGGGGGTGTCATCAGGAGGGACGGGCACCTCTGGGACCCCTGAATCCACCTTTGACTCGCCGTCTAATACCCCATCTTTTTCCACCTTCAGCTCACTGTCTGAACCCTGACACGCATACAGACAGGCGGGAAAGAAGACACGGACATTTAGTAAGGATAGCAACAGAACCACAGGAGCAACCAAAGAATCACCAGAAACTATCTTTTTCATTTCATATACATTGATATTTTAGATTATTCCCTCCTAAATTCATTGAGAAGCGATGAAACATTTCAAGCATGGCTCTTACTTGTATATTAATATGACATTCAATTAATTTTGCTCCAAAATGTCTACTTTTATCTCTTTGCTACTATCTATGAATATGGCATTTGGCATCTGTATTTACATTTTTTCCAGTAGCACAGGGCGTATGCGGCTAAAGGAATGTAAATGAAGCTCCTCATTTCACAATGTAAACAGCCGACTAGAACTTACTGTACTGCCATGGGACGGCCTCAAACTAAAATCCCATGATACTGTATCTGGGTTAGGTGCATCTTGGTATTTCTTGCCCTTTACAGCACAAACACACAACACATCTTGCACCATTTCTCCAGCGCTTTGTTCCCCACAGAAAGAAGGATCCGCTGCCTCGGATGAGAATTTTCCTGAAAATACATTTTTCACTGTTTTGCTTAACTTCAATCAGAACAAACTGTCTGAGCTGGATACAGTAATTTATCATGAAACACACAGTGGGTATGGTTCACACTTGAACATGTATTTCTCTTATGTAACTTGTAATACCACATAATAATGTTGTTAGCTAATGATAGCGCACTTGGCTTTGGAACTAATGCAAGGTCATTACTGTAGGCAGTAAGCTAGTAAGCAAGGCATGCTAACGTGTGTAGCTTACATTACAGCTGTCAGATACACTGATTTGTCCAATTGCCTTGCTGCGTCCCTGTTTTTGGTTTTGGAAAGGTGATAGACACGGGCACAGTGCTCCAACAGGTGGAAAATTCAAAGCTTCACAGGCTTGCCCTGCCTAGTCAGGTTGCTACGCTATCATTGCTGAATTGTATTTGTCCGGTCCTTTCATAAACACCCTTAATTAAAAAAATACATATTTTTCTCTATACTGTAAACTGATATGTACTCAAACAAATATTGATATGTCAGTGAACAAATAGCCAGGGGTTCGTGGTATCACAGGTGGACATACTGTATTAAGCAAACAGCAGCAGGACTGCCAGTGCAGGGTTGCGTATGGGAGGCTGAACACTGCGCCAAATCGTCTCCCACCATATTGTCGATTTTTCAGAACCATCTGTTCACTGATCGATGCCTGCTTAAAAACATACTGCTCTCTGCCTCGCCATGGAAACAATAACCAAAGGAAGGATGTCATCAGATGGACGCAGTTACACACAGTTACAGCTCCTCTGGTGAACACAGAGAGGTTTCCTCAGGTCGCTCTGCCCCCCCCCGACCTCTCTGCAGCTGGTGACCAAATTAGGCTCACAGTTCTCACCTCACACTCACACGACAGATGGTCAGCTTGCTGTTCTTTGACACCCACTAAGTCTTACACACAGGCTTTAACAGTCAGACACCGCTACATTACTGCAGCTGGATATTTTCTATATTAATAATATACCTTTGTTACTTTTTGCATTAACAGCATGCCAGTTATTTTGTCTTATCATTTAACTGTGCTGTCTTATTTTATTTTGTGCCTCAATCAACATTATATGCCTTTACAATGGTGACAGCAGACATACTGCAAAGACTATGCTGGGGACATTTCTGTCATTATCAGCTTATTTTGACCTGTCTTAAATAGGTTAAAGTTGCTTGGTATAAGTCTGTGATAATGTAACCACCTCATAGTTATGTTTTTTATTCATATAAATCTCTGGTACGACAAATGAATAAAATGAGAACCATAACACCATATTACATCCATATTCAATGTGATGGTTCATTCAGGGGTCTCCCATGAATTCCAGGTTATGAAGTTGCTTTGAAATGATAAACCAATATACTTTGGGCAGTGGGCACTTAAATTGCATGAAATATGCTCTGAATATGATATGATATAGTGCAATTTTCAGTTTCTTGAAAGATCTACCTAATCTGCATCAATTGGGGAACCAGCCAAATTCACAATGAAATAAAAAATCTGTACCGACAGATCCAAGCACTTCATATTTGTGTACCGGTGATTCAGTTTGACAACAATATTAACTGATTTTATGACAGTATATGGCAGCTCAATTTCTTGTTCTTGTTCACATTATGACCAGGTACTTTCAGTTTATGGCATATTTTTCTGGTTATTACTAGATAACAAATTATTCAGATTTTTTCATTATAAAAGGAAACTGAGCACAAATCTGCTGTACGGATTCAGCTGAGAGATATAATATTGAGGCTGAGGATCACATTTTGTCATCTGCAACAGTCAGTTTGTGTCCCCTTTTGTTAGTGTCCCTAAGCAAAACACTGATTCCCGGTTAAAGCGAAAAGGGAAACATTTCATTGACTTTCCTTCAAATTCTATGAAACTCTTACAAACTAGTTTGCACTAGTCAGTAACTGTCAAAACCCGCCAACTGAATGCAGAAACATGCGCAAGAATACACACACACACACACAGACACACACACTCATTTTCCGCCTGCTGGTTTCTATGGAGACAATATCCGTCATTCAGGATGCTTGAGTTAAAAATAGGAGCTCATTTCACATAAACCCTCTTCCCCTTTCATGCGTTCTGGTAGATAAGGGGCAACCCTGAGTGTCTTTATTTTGTTTATCTCAAATTCATTAGAACAAGCTAGATGTAAAGCTGTGAAATGATGAGCACAATTATGTTCTAAGGCCCATCTTCACTGGGATTTCAGAGCCTTTAGACCAAGACATCTAAAGCCAGAGGAGTGTGGGTCCTTCACAAATAAAGCAACAAAAGGAAAAGATGAGGTTTGTCATCCAGACTTTCAGCCGTGTTGTGCTGAACTCAGACACAAATATTTAGAGCAACTCTTTTGAAACGTTTTGAATAGCCTAAGACCACGCATGATTTCGGTTGGTCATTCAATTTGATTCTCAATCTACTCTTTTTAGGCTCCACTTTTTACTTGGTATGATCAGGGTTAGAAGATCCAGTAGATCAACTAATTTACCTCATGCTGTGGATGATTCTGTGATGTTGTCTGTGGTCCTCCCTCACCTCAAGCAACCATGACAATTTCCTATTTCCCTGAATTCCCACATCACCTTGCAGGACACTTGTTGTGAATAACTGATTGCATAACCCAACAACTGCTCCACATTAGCACCACAAAAGCAACTTCAGTGAGTACTCTCTACTACGCTATTCTGAAACACATTACGACTAAGAGAAAATTAAATAAAAAGCGGCATATTTAGAAAAAAGCCCTGATCATGCCCTGTGTGGTTTGTTGTTGGGATGGAGCTACTGCCTCGACTGCTTCCCCATCTGCTTTCCGCCTCTCTCTAATCTTCTGTAATCATGTCTTCTGGTCCTGGATAGATCCCCACATCCATTCCGCCATCACCACACATCTCTCCCGGCGCCGACTATTCACTGGGAAACAACTATTACATCCATGTCGACAACATGGCTGTGTCTCTCTCTCTCTCTCTTGTGTTGCACTACAACGCGCGGTTAATTATAAGAGAGCTAGAGAGCAGAACGCCTGAAGCGGTTGTTATTGCGGTAGCAGTCCGACCAGCCAAGCTAATGCTGTTACACTGGCTGGGCCCATGAGCCCTAGCCGTTTAGCAGTCCCACAGTAAACAAGCTCCAGCGGCTGACTTTAGCTGACGCTGTCTGCAAAACAAACAGCTAACAGCAAAGACACTCTTCACCAGTTATGGAGCGATTCGCCTGAGACTTTCTGAACGCTTATGGAGCTCTGATGGGGGACCGTGTCTGTAGCTAGCTGCAAACGTCTTACCAATCATCAGTCAAATACTTCACATTTTACTGTTGCTTTGCTTTGGCAGCAAATAAAGAAGCCAATTCAAATATATAGCTTAAAGTTTTTTAGTGTGCGAGTAGAGCCATTCCGTACGTCAGCATATATCTGATGAAGAAAGCAGAGCTAAATGCAATAAAATGTCAACTTTTGCATTTGGCTTGCCTGGCGTTTCCCACCTGACCCACGGTCAGGAAGACCAGAAGTAGCATCAGCCAATCAAGTCTAAAATGTCAGTAGTTTGGCGGATGATTTGTAGAGCGAGCTTCAGTGGATTCTAACAGGTCTTTAGTTATAGATGTTGGTCTGCTAAGCAAGCGACCGTGTCCAAAGAGAAACACGTTAAAAACCCTGCGTTTTAATGGACTTTGAGATGACTTTTTCTATAGCTAACGTTACACGAGCCACTCACATTAATGCCTTAGAATGGCTGGCTAGCTAGCGTTAGCATCAGCTCCAAATGGCAGGACGGCGTCCTAGCTAACGATACCTTGTCCTCTGACGGCTGCTGTTGTAACGCTGGGTCAGGGTCTCTGGCTCCGCGGTGCCTTAGCTCTGCCATCTTAGCAGATCGTCGCCTAACGACAACAGCGAAGGTGCTGTGGCTCCGACACACAAACTTGTTATAAGAACTGACAGGTCTTCTGCTAACACTCAAGCTAGATTTCGCATTGGTACACTTTTCACTCGAAGAACCCAATGGTGTCGCTTAAAGACAACTTCCGGTTTTCAAAATATTAACGCCTATGTAATCATAAATGTAATCTACGTTGATTACATTTAAGGATTGTTATTTATCTAATACAACAACAAAAAAAAGACCAGAAAAAATAAGTTTTTATGCAAGGTAACACAAGTCTTGGGACAAAATAATATTGAAATTGACGTGAGGAATCTAAAGGTTTTATTTCTCCATAAGAATATAAATCCAGCAATATTCAAGACATATCTACTTTTCTGCATGTTCTTGTTCCAGCTGTGCTCTCGCAGCTGGACAAGTATTGAGCTTAACTAACTGGATGAGCAGCAGAAGCACATCTACCTCGAAAGGGATGGTACCAATTCTACCGCTCTTAACCTGATGAGAACTAAAACATAGAAACACAACTGGTTTCTATGTTTGATAGCCTTTTCGAGCACACTGAGATGTGAATAACGTTATCATATACTCATAGCTGTTCAAGTTTGCAAGTGGCAAAGGTGCGCTTTTATTTTTAAGGTATAGCTGCCTAATGTTTATTGTAGTAGTACTGTTGTGTTCTGGCTAACTTAAAGTAGCTATACTGTGCAATTGCAGATAATCCAAAACAGTACAGCATCAGATATTACTATGTGTAGCCTATAGCTCTGTAATGTGATATAGATAATATGTTACAGTGGCTGGTGCTGTTCTGCCACCCAGTGAGCCTTTGTCTATAAATTCTTAGTCAAATGAGGCCTTTTGAAAATTGAATGTTACTATTGCTCTTTATACACACAATTCATCATACATTATGCTATACAGTCACTCGCTCACACTGTCAGTATGATGACAGAGTGTATTCACTTTCCCAATAACCTCACCGACTGCAATACAAGTTACACTTTTTAAAACGTCCAAACAAAAATAATGCTCCTTCTTCTTCATGTATGGAGAATTCAGAACTTTAAAATATTGTATGTGTGGGGAAAAAAAGAAGGAAAGAAATTTTGATACCATTTATAGGACAAGTGTCTGGCATTATCAGTTTAATGGAGGCTAATGACAGCCAGTCAAGTTTCCATGAAGACTAGAACCTTTTAAACTATAATGGTAGTTTGCACTTTTAACACCAAGTGGCAGCAAAGGCTTGCTATAATTTTGTGTGTGTGTGTGTGTGTGTGTGTGTGTGTGTGTGTCAGCTCACAGAAGCCAGCAGTTATAAATACTTAATGACCTACCACTGTCGCAGCACAAGTGAAAAGGGGGTGAGCATTGCAGCCCAAATACAACAGTTCAATAGGATCTGACACCATACTGTAGGGTGGTCACTTTCTCTACAGGGCTGTGAAACAGACCAGGGTTGTTTAGCATCATCGGGGTGATGCACTTTACATTTCCATGCATCACTCAGACAACAATCTGCATAATCTGACAGACTAATCTTTAGGTTACATATAGTAGCGTAAACATTCCTCTTCTGTAATGATTTGCGTGACTTTCTTTGATTTTTGCTGCATTTTTCCAAAATGCGTTGCCACGACTACCTGTAGTGAACGCAGCTGCTACAAAGAGAAATATGACTCACCAGGTCTTTGCATTATCTGGAAGAAAAGATAAAAGGAACCCGTGCAGGTGATATTCAGAACATTCAAACTAAACAGAGCAACCAAAGCTGTTAATCTACTCTGCGTCTGTTCCCTTTCTTCATCAGTGTCTTGCCTTGAGACATGCCTGGCTTATTTCTGATCTTCACTTTTAGTTTAATCCTTTTAAATCTAAATATAAAAATAAATATAAAATCTTTTTATATGTGCTTGTGTTAATGCATTTTCTGTTTTATATGAAGCACTTTGAATTGAGCTGTTGTTGACAGGGGCCGTACAAACAAACTTGCATTAAACAACAATAAACAGACAGCTATTTCATCGAATAATTTATCTTAAGTGGCAAGTTAACGATCACAGACTCAGCCTTCACAACAAGACATATGACATTATGAGCTTTATTTGTCAGTACCAATGACGTACAACTTGGCAGACTCTTTTAACCTCCATTTTTCTTCTGTTGTCCTTGTAATTTGACTGCTGTTTTAGAGCAAGAATTTTTATAAGATTAAAATGATGTTGTCACACAGAATGAATTTTTAATATATTTTTTCACAGGTATTCTGTTATGTAATAACTGGCTTCGTTGTCATTATGCCAAGCCTCAAATAATATCATCATCATCAAATCAAAAAAAACAATAAACAAATGATTTTTCATGACTTGCACAAGGAACAAACGTGTTTTGGAATGAACATACAGTGTGATTAGTTCTGCCTTTGAAGTTGTGATTATTCACTATCCATCCTTGAAGCTTTAAAACACTTAAAGCCTCTAAAAAGTTGAACCATAACCCAGCAGGTCTTTTAAAAACAAGAACAACAACATTATGACTGCAGTGGTTTTGACTCTATTCTGTGGGGGGCACTCATCCTTGCCGCAGTGTGATGCCGCGGACATTGCCCAGCCATCCTGCACATGTACGATGCTACTGCCAAACCTGGCGTGCTGTAACTGACCCACGCCGTGGTGCACAGTTAGTCTGCTGTTTATTCTCGCCTGGGCTCTGTGTGTGTCAGGCAGCCAAAATTTTGGCTGGGACTCCTCAGCAGCTCCTTCAGAACTGCAGGGCTCTGGGACATCTGCAATGCAGAAGTCTATATATAGCAATATACTTACAGGGAGAGAGATGGGGAGAGAGAGAGAGAGAGAGAGACACAGAGAAAAAAAGACAGGACAGAGAGAGGAAGGACGAGACAGAGAGAAACAGCGAACGAAAAGAGTAGTCCCTTGAACTGAAAGTGAGCTGGAGACTAAAATAGAGCCGACTGAAAGCAGCTTGGTCAACTGTTCTCTTATGTCAAACGCTAACTTTCACCACAAGCTTTATAAAAAAGTACATTTCTAGTTTGTGCAAACTGAAAGCTCAATTATAATTACATGCATGGGGACTCCCAGCAACAGAAACAGGGAAGAGTGGTTGTTAAATACTCAGGTTGAGTATTTATTGCTTTATCTCCAAGGGTCTCGGGAGGGTGGCGGAGGTGGAGGAGGAGAGCGGTTCAATTATGTATGCACCTCCACAACAACAGAATCTGCTGACAGCAGAGCTTAGCACGCACGCAGCAGCAGCACCACCAAACCATGGACAATTCCACTGTCCGGTCGGCAGTGAGCCACAGGCCTGCAGAGCTGTGGGATTGAACGGACTCTTGAATTTTCGATGAATCTGCCCTCTGACAACTCCCTGTCTGACACCCCACCACAGAGGCCCATGCCCAGTCATAACTCTGCTTGTGTCACTGAGGAAGGGTAGCGCGTAAGTCATGCTGAGTCCAGCATGCAGAGAGAGGAGGGCCTGAGTTGCAGCCAGGACTCGGAGATACACAGAATCTTTTTAAGGAAATGTTAAAGAATAACGTAACCCCAGGCTGAAAAGCACTGTTTCGCTGCCCTATCCAGTTCAAAATGTCAAACCAGTTTCACCTCTGAAGTGTGCCCTGCAGCACCTGTAACAACACCCAACAGTGTTGTACTGGAGTAGACCTGTACATCACTACAGCAAGGTGAGAGGTTAAACCACTGCAAGTCAGCAAAAAGGCGACTTTCAGGAAGTGTTAAGTTACTCTTTAACTTTATTGATTTACAATTATTGACAAAGCTGTGTACACTACAGTCTTTACTTTGAATGATGTATCATCTGAAGGAAATAAGCTTGTTCACTGCCTTGCTGAGAATTGGCAGGTGTGCAGAATATATCCTGTTTGTTTAATCAGTACTAAAAACCAAGTGTAAAAACAACACTCTGTGGTTTTACAGGTTGTTATGTGCCAGACTCTTTCTTGGCCAGCTAAGGGATGGGATTGATTTCTGCTTGTTGTGTGTTCAATCTTCTCACCAAACTCTCAACAAGAAAGTGCGTAAGCGTATTTCCCCAAATGTCAGTGTATTCCTCTGACATCATACTTAACACTCTAGGTGCTGATACCTAAGTACCACAGCCTTTCATCTGAATGCTGTATCATTTAATGTCGTTTCAAGAAACTGAACGATAAATAACTGAACTATGGCTTAGTCTTCTACTGAGCTGTACACAGGGACTCAAATCATGCAGTTCATGACATTTGGAAAAGTAACCTAACCCTCTGTATCTGAGTGATCACTACTGTATGAGAAAGATGCAAATGTGCAGTTAAACTCAGTACACAGATAGTGCAAATCCATATATCCTTATCTCTACTGCAGTGTTATAGTGATCTGTTTCAAATAGTATAACATCTCACTGATCGTCCCAAGCCCATCGAGAGGAGATTGTGCATTTCTTGTCCTTTACCTTGCTGTATCATGCTGCATTTTCTTTCCCTGAAACTCACCTGTGCTCCTTTTCTTCTACTACTTTGGCCAAAAACAGTTGTCCTTTCTACTTTCCTCCTGCTTTTCTGACACTTTTATTTATTGTCTGTTAGTGTTGATAATGTTTTTTGCCACTGTGCTGGTTCTCCCTCACGCACATGCACACGCACACACACACACGGCCTCAGGCTATAATGAAGTTCCTGCTGGTGACAGCTGTGCTGGTGGGCTGACACTGGCAACTGCCATCCATCTTAGGCGGCTCCATCTTTCACCTCTGGGTGCAGGCAGGCAGGAAGTGAGATGAGCTGGTATCAACACCCAGCAGACATTATGCAGCTCCGCCCATTAACAATAAGGTATCGAGTGCAGCCTGAAGGCTGCGGAGGCAGGCAGGCTTGTGACTGGAAGAACACAGTTTGTGTTCGTTTTTTGGGGATGAAAGTAAATAAGTAGACACCTCCTCCAATAACAAGTGCTGTCAAGCCTTTTTGAAATGTCACAGATGGAAAAGCACAAGTGTAAAAGATAAAATCAGTGCAGTGGCCCTACCCTAACTGCTTTTCTGGAACCAGCCCTGTGGCAGCAGGCCCCACACCAAGCTGCGCCTTGGCCCTGTCCATTGTATAAGGCCCGAACCTCAGCAGCATTTCCAGCCCCTCCCCTTGACAAGGCAGCAGGTATCGCCCTAAGTACTGTCCTGCCTAGCCCACTGGGTTGCATTAGGCTCCGCCCCAGCAGTGTTTTAAGCCCCACCTCTTGCAGTGGCAGCTTCCACCACCGCCAGCAGTACCATCGTGGCAGCATGAGGCCCCACCTCCAGCAGCAGTCCTGGCCTCAGTCTACAGAGATCCACTAAAATCCACTCACAAAGTGTGGTTGAAAGCTGGAAATAGTATGGGGAGGGTTGTTAACAGAAACTGTGGGGGCTAGCTTGGGTAGCGAACTAAAGCTGTGACTTCTGCAGCCTGTTATCAAACACTTTACTCGTGAGTCTCTGTCACTGTCCTTGCACTCACTGTAGCCCAGCAGCAGTCATCCTAATACTGAGAAAATAAACAAAGAATTATTCCTGAATGAGAAGTCTGCCCCTTTTCCTCTCTCAAACTGGCTGGCCATTGGAGAGCCTCGTGATTTCAAATGGTCAAGTTTAATCTGATTGAACTGTGTGGGCAGCAAAGGAAGCAGGTCAGTTCGCGATTGTGTCTTGCCCCATGCCATATAGAAATGCATGGGAAGCAAAATCTGGTCTGACTGTTCCATCACCTCTTGTACTGCCTCAGCCCTGCCCCCAGGGTCACCCCTCTCCAAGCAGCATTTACAGCCCCACTCCCAGCAGTGGTAGCAGGTTCCAGCCCTTTTTGAAGTGTGTCAACCGTCGCTCTTAGACCCTGAATGAACTGTCCATGCACGAAGAGAGGATCTGTGCGAAGTGAAGGTGTATTCGAGGTGCAGTAGCTGGGATGTGTCAATTCGAGAATAGAATGTGACAGCCCAAAAATTGCTGCTTTTTTGTACAGTTGATGCGCATAGATGGGACATCAGCATAAGCAATGGAATGGAAGCAATTGACATGTTGGTTAAAATGCACACAATGAAATAAGCTAAGGTTTCATCTGAAGAGAATGTGTTGAGAGCAGAGTTGTAATCAGTGGAAGCAGCTGCGGTTCACGCAGTGAAATGTGAAAAAGTAGCTGCTATGTGCAGTTGGAATATCAGCTAGAAGCTTTTGAGCTGCAAATGTTGAAAATAGCTGAACTTACAACACTTATAATATTCATTTACAAATTTCAGTCCAATTTGATGACATTGAAGACACAGAGATGTAGTGAATGTTTGGTTAATAAATGTTTTTATTTGGCTTTGAGAGAAATATCACTGCATGAGATAGCAGCACATACAGTCACAGTTGTATAGCAGAACGGTCTGGAAAGTGTCAGCACTCCTCAGCCTCCCCAGAAACAAGTGAGATGCAGGTGAAAACATGTTTTATTTTAACTTTCAGTCATGGTTAAGGCAAGTTTTTTTTTTTAATGACTATACAACAAGCAAAAATCTATCCTGTCGTTAAGTTTATTCAAGCTCCACGAGTCAGGCCATGCATTCATGCCTGTTGGTTGATTCATTTGTCGAAAGCAAAAAGCAAAGGGGGTGAAATGATGAACAACAGTGATGCAAACAGTTCAGGGCAAAGTGACAGTAAGAGTTATGTTGAAAATAGCCCTTATATGTGACTCTGTACCATATAACCATGACCCCAGCAGCATCTGCCCCACCTGCCAGTTGCAGACTGAGCTGAGGGCTGTCAGTGTCACCAGCAGCTGCCTGACACTGACAGCTACGCTCGCCTTCACCTTGTTTTCTATTTCCAGCTAAATTAAACAAAAGCTCTAACGAGTCCGTGTGAGGAGAAATTAAAAAGAGGTTGGTTTTCTCTAAAAATTAAGGGAAAGAAAGTGAGGAAGTGGACTTAATTATAAATATTCGACTCAACAATTCCTTGACAAATGAATCAATCAAAGGGGGGATAATTCATATTCCCAAATATATATATATATAGATATATATATATATATAGCAGCAATTTCAACTTTATACTTTTCATTCCCAAAGATGCAGTTCCTCATGAAGGAGCTGCGTACTCCTCCTTCCCACCCACCCTCGCAACACATTTGTAAATACAGTTTTTCTGAGCTCCGAGTTGCCATTATTGCCGTGCTGTGATGCTGCGGTGAATAAAAATGGATGGAAAGGGGCTTGAATGGTTAGTGGTACATTTCATTTTGTCGTGGTGGGATGAGATGTAGATCTAAGTGGAGAGTAATGGAGAAGAGTGGAAAAAAGAGGGGAGCGAGAAGCCCTCACCTGCTGTGGGAAATGTTGGGTTTGACTTACAGTTTCAAATAGAAGCTTTTTTTAACTTCCCTGTGCGACAAGCCGACATTCAGGACGGAGCTGGTAGAGCTTTGTTGTGTGATAAAATCCTTACTTACAGTACTCCCCAACTTTTATATGTAAAAATCAAATAGCACCGTAAAAGTTGGACTGGCTGTGTCTCATGCTTCAGGATCTGTGCATTTATCTTAAAGTCTGTGTGCTGACCTAATCGTTACTTTCAAGGTGTTGATTGCTCTTACTGTGGATATTATTCATTAATGGCACATTTGCTGTTGCTGACAAGAGGAAAAATCATTCAAACTTATGAAACTTTGAGGCATCATGCTAGCGTTCTGCACGTCTCTCTGCGCTTACGGGACGTAAAATCACGACGACCCCCGCAGGGTATATAAATGATTTAAACTCATCTGCCATTGTAGAACACCTACTACCTTCTAAACTAATCAATTCTGAGTTACAGAGCAAACAGAGACGGGAAAATGCCAGAAGGTGTTAGGCCTCTGGAGTGTGCACAATTTTGTGTGTGTGACAGAGATGATGTATAGAGTAACCAGATCCATATAAGTGATTGGTGGGATGTGGAATGTGTTAGTGATGATGATGAAGATGATGACGCAGGCAATTTAACTCTTGCTGATCTTGCCAGTGGGGCTCTCCTTCTTCGTCTCCTTCTCCTCTTTCTCCTTTGGCTTCTCCCCCTCCTCCTCCTCTTCCTCCTCCTCACCCTCCTCCTGGTCATCTCCCTCCTCTCCCTCCTCTCCCTCTTCTACCTCCTCCTCTCCCTCCTCCTCCTCTCCCTCCTCCTCTCCCTCCTCTCCCTCCTCTCCCTCTGCCTCTTCCTCCTCCTCCTTCTCCTCCACCTCCGCCTCCTCTTCCTCCTCCTCAGGCTTGGCGCTGGACTTCCTGTAGGCTCCGAGGGTGTAGGTTCGGGCTGACATGTAGGAGAAGCCGGGGTAGCCCGACTGGACTGTGGCTCCACCAACAGAGCTGAGGCGGCACTCCTCGCCTTCCAGCAGCTTCCTGTACAGACAAAGAGAGAGAGAGACAGGGGAAAAGACCCAATGACCTTATAGTCTGGTTTTGTTACTATTATGTGTATCTCTCCTGAAGGATCTAATGTCACTGGGATATCAGTGGCATCTGCTGGATATCTGCTGTCTGTTTTGGTACATTTGCCCTGAACATCATCACTGTTGCTGAGTAAGATTTTTGTAAGGTTTCACATTGTATCAGTTACTTTCAAGTGTCCTGTTGCAGTGGGAGAAAGACTAATTCCTCTGCGTAAAAGCATTTTAAACCACACTGTCAAAGTGGAAAACAGTATAATTTCTTCTTTTTAGATATTTTTGTGGAATTTTGCTTTTATTGGACAGTTTACAGTGTAGATGTAGTCAGGAACTGTGTGGCAAGAGAGGGTTGTATGATATGAAACAAAGGGCCCTGGCCAGAATCAAAGTGGGGGCGTTGCTTTCATCGAGTATACCATGTGTCTTTAAAACTAGGCCACTGCACTACCCAAAAGAGTTTAAAATTACATTTTAAAAATGCTTGAAATAAAATGTTGGAGTGGAAGCAAAGCTCGTCTTAATGTTGAGTGCATTTTCCGAGAGATGCGTAAATAAAATATCAACTGAAAATTTGTAGCTGGAATTCAAACTTTCAACAATTAAAAAAAGAAGCTGATTGCTTGACTGGAATTTTTTGGCAGAGTTTCCACTGAACTTCAAACATATATGAAGGTGGGAAAAACAAAGTGCAAAGTACAAGAACAACCATTATTCTTTCAGTATTCATTCAGTATTCATCATTAATTAAATTATTATTATTATTACTCTTCATATGAATGGTTAAACTGAGCAAAGGATGGGGCCGTCTACTGCATAATTTAAAAACTAACAGTTAGTCAGGTTAGTTCAGTCTCTCAAACTGATTTCTGCTGTGTGGTTTGTAATTTAGCCAACCTGTAGGCAGCGATCTCAATGTCCAGCGCCATCTTGACATTCAGCAGGTCCTGGTACTCACGCAGGTGACGGGACATTTCTCCTTTGGTGCTGCGCAGGGCAGCCTCCAGCTGCTGAATGGTATCCTACACACACAAAATCACATTATGACCGATGAACAGGCGGCCGTGAACCGAGATGGGCCGAAAAACACCTGAGATAAGATTGTAATTTTTGGGCTGTCACACTGAACAAGGACTGCGTTCATTTTTAATATGAAAGTGATCTATAAAACCTACTCCTAGAATTAGGTGTCCCAGGCTGTGTCCTTCGTCACTGTCTACCGTGCAGAGTTCAACTGATGAGTGTGAGGGCTCTGGCAGAATTCAAGACTTTTGTAAGTTCTGTTGTAAATGACCCCATTTTTAACAGTCTCTGTTATTAGCCTTATTTTGGCCTCATTAGACATACGGCTTGTAAGATTAATTATTTTTAGTATTTTTGTCTGTTGCCTGATTTTTGTTTGTTTTGTCTGCAACATCTCAAGCTGCTGTCTTGATCAGGTCTCCCTTGCAAATAAGGTTTCCGACCTCAGCGGGACTCAACTAGTTGAATAAAGATGAAATAAATAAAATATTACTACCCCAGGTCATTTACATACCTGCATCTCTCCAATTTCATTGTTATGGCGATCCTCCATCTCTGCAATCTGCCTCTCCAGGGCCTCATTGTGTCCCCTGAGGGACTCGATCTCCAGGGTGCGGGCCTGCACCTGCCTGCGGTACTCACTCAGCTCCTCCTTCGAGTGCTTGATGGCGTCCTGGTTGCGGGCGGCCGCCTCGGTCACGCTAGCAAACTTGGAGCGGTACCACTCCTCCGCCTGGGCCTGGTTCCTGGCTGACAGGTTCTCGTACTGAGCCCGGATGTCCTTCAGGGCGGCAGCCAGGTCGGGTTTACTCATGTCCATCTCCACTGACACCTGGACATATGAGAAAGGAAAAAGGGAAGTTTTTGAGTTGCAGGGCTTAGTTTATAGACAGGAATTATATCTGAAGATACGAGACTGATTCTGTTTGAATGTGTCACGGGGATTCATTATTTGGTGACCAGGATGTCACTGTTATTGGTTCTGCTGGGAAAATGTAGTGCCATTGAGCAATACCCTGAATACCGTTCTGGTTGTACTGGACAGATGGATTGAACAGGATAAACACGGGATGTTCACATGTGACTACGTTCTGAACATCAGTGACTGTAATTGAAAGCTACTGTAATACATCGGTTTGCGACAAAAAGGCGTTTCAAGAACGCCACACTGGGGTAGGTAACGGACTAACCGGCCTTATAACAACAGGAAGGAAACTGGAGCATTAGAAATTCCTTTTATGTGGACAGAACCGTCTAAACTCGTGATTCAACCGCTCCTCACAGGTGAGTGCTGTTGTCAACCGCTGCGTTCAATGCGCACCGCCTCTCTGTAGCGCTGCAGCCTACTACCTCCGGTGACATTTACCGTATGTAAAAGGTTGGTGGACTGCCGCAGGGATGATTAATCGACTGCTGACTCAGGCTTCTCTCTGCTGGAGGAAGCCGCGCCTGTCACTAGCCTACATGGCAGTGATATTCCCTGCGGGGGAGAGGCGAAGCCCCGGAGAAATCTACCCAGCAACCGTCGCTCAAACGCGCGGCTCACTTAACACCACTGCACAATCCACGGATTGATTTCTGCTCCAAGTTGCAGGGGACGCTGCCCACTGCTCTTCACTACCTCAGAGTCCTTCCTGCTTGCTCCAT
This sequence comes from Xiphias gladius, assembly GCF_016859285.1. Classification (NCBI taxonomy): domain Eukaryota; kingdom Metazoa; phylum Chordata; class Actinopteri; order Istiophoriformes; family Xiphiidae; genus Xiphias; species Xiphias gladius. The sequence goes on along the minus strand of NC_053418.1, from coordinate 24,893,412 downwards.
CGCCAATGTGACGATGTCGCAGAAAAACAGTTCCATATGAAGTCTGAGTAACTCCAGGGGCGTCTACATTTGAGCAGGAGTCAGCCTCGTTGGGGGGTTTTGTTGATGAAAACATCTCCATGTACACTCGGGGCGAGACATACCAGAACTTTTTGGGTCAAACTCTGACAGTATTTCCACTGTTGTGCTGCTGCCCCTTGGGGCGACCACACCCTTGGATTATGCGCTTTTCATGCGCCCCCCCCCGTAATAAAACCATCCCCCTCATCCCCACAGTATTTAGCTACCTAATGGCGGGTCTTACAGTGGCTCACCCTGCGCGTTTGTAACACAATACTCACACAATAGCCCCACTGAGAGCACAGTTTTAGCTGCTAGAGAAGAAGGGGGGGGCACCAGTGGCTGAGACGAACGGGGGCGTGACGGAGCTCGCGAGAGCCCCGCGGGGGTGAGGGGGGGAGGTTGGGAGGGACAGCCCGCGGTGCTGAAACGGAACTGCAGTGCCATCAATTATCCGGTACGCAGCCGGAAAAACTCGCGACTCAAGGCTCGAGGCTGCTACTACACTTTGACATTCTAACACCGCTGTCGTGGTAGCCTGCGGAATTCCTCGATTACCTTGACAGTAGCCTGTATACACAGTCTTTGGGGGACCTGCGTATTTTACTCTTAAGTTTTTCAAAGTAATACTGCCAGTGTATGAGTTCATTTGTAACAAATCAGTCATTTTATTTGCTGGTTCCATGATGCTATTTGCAGTATACAGAAGCGCTAGAGTCTACTGAGGCCATTAGGAAACACGCCGAATAGCCGAGCCTCAAGTTTTCTTTTTTACTGTCACTGTTGTCAGTCCCTGTAGCAATATGTCGGACTACTGGGTGAAATGTGTAGGCCGTGGATACGAAGGACACGAAGATTCAGAAGTGTTTGTGACACTGTAAATTCGCGGTTGATGATAAATCTGACAAGTGGAGCCAAATAGTCTACCACCAGCCAGACTATGGAGCCCAGTGGGGGGATGTGTACCTGTGTGGCCTGCAGAGACGCCTGCAGCTCCTGCAGCTCCTCCTCATGAACTTTCCTGAGGAAGGACACCTCGTCCAGCAGGGACTCGACCTTCTTCTCCAGCTCCAGGCGCGCTAGGGTGGCGTCGTCCACGTCCTTCCGGTAGCCCTTCAGGGTGCCCTCCGCCTCCTCGCGCAGCCTGGTCTCCTCCTCCAGCTTCTCCCTCACGCGCTCCAGGGTCTCGTTCATCTGCACGCAGTCCAGGTGCATCTGGCTCTTCTCGTGCGTCAGCTCCTCCACGCGCGCCCGCAGCTCGCGGATCTCCTGCTCGTACAGCTCGTGCAGACGCGAGGGCTCGCTGTTGCGCTGGCGCAGCAGCGTGACCTCTGCGTCCAGGACTTTATTCTGCTGCTCCAGGTTGTGCACCTTCTCGATGAAGGACACGAAGCGGTCGTTGAGGCCCTGCAGCTGCTCCTTCTCGTTGGTGCGGATGATCTTGAGCTCGTTGGTGACCGCGGTGGACTGGGTCAGGTCCACCACGGATTCCGGCATGGAGGAGAAGACGCGGCCGGGCGCCGCTGTCCTGCGGTAGGTGGTGGAGGACATCACCGAGGGGGAACCGTAGGTGCGGTGGCTGCTGCGGAACCCCGCAGAGTGCAGGCGGGACGGGCTGCTGCTGCTGCCCAGACCCACGCGGCCGGACCGGGCATCTCCGAAGATCTTCCGATAGGAGCTGCTGCTGTAAATGTCGCCGGAGTAACTCATGTTGCCTTTACCTTGGCGGTGTCCGGTCCCACGGCTCCGTACGGGAGAGAGACAGAGTGTGCGTGGAGTTCAGGGGTGTGTGAGGGTGAGTGTGAGAGAGAGAGAGTGAGATGCGAGTGATGTCTGGCCAGGACAGGTGCTTTTATAGCGAAGGCGCCGGCGCATCATCTGACGCAGCGACAGCAGAGGACGAGGGGAAACCTGCAGGCTTTTGCAGAAAGCCTCCGCCCCCTGGGGAGACACGAATTCACTCATGTAGCTCCTCTTTTCTGCCTTGAAGCTCGGGCATCAACACAACTTTATACGAAGATCACGTCTTCTAGTTAGGGGCTTTATTTGTCGCCTTTTTGGCCTGAAAGCTGATTGAACTTCACGTCTGATTGACTTATCAACCAACGGTTCCCTATAATGCGAAATAAAATCACATCATAAGAAAAGAACATGTGTAATCTCATGTATTATTCCACCGGGCTGTCTCGTGTTACCTTCGTCCGTACTGACCACTGTCGTTGCAGTTTTTGGTTGCTGTCCCAGCAGAATGGCAAACGGGATCGATGTGTGCAGCTGTGCGCTAGAGAGTGTGTTAGTGGTGCTGCAGTCTGCATCCAGCATACCCCCCCCCCACACACACACACACACATACCCACCCCACCCCACCCCGGCCCCCGGACTCCGCAATATCGGAATACGGGATGAGGCTCATTCTGGTGGCCTGATTCTTGCTCTCCCACATCATCACAGCCTCACCACCGTCCTGGAACACCAGCGATGCGGTGGTATGTCGTAAAGTGGCAAAATGTGGCCTCCTGTCTGTCGCCGTCCTCACGACTGACACATAGGCCTGTCTGAAATTAACTCTGTTCCGTTGTGCCTTCGACTTTTATGACTTGACCTCATATGAATAAAACTTTCCATCACGTGTATGAAGAACATATAGTTGCCTAAAGATTGGCCTAAACTTGATGCCCAAAACCCCCCAAAGGTGGATAGGAGTTGTTCCTTTGATGAGTCAACACTGCATATTCTCTGCTGAGCCGGAGAGAGCGATCACTAGCCCTATTCTGTCTCTGTTGCATAAAACAAACCCACGTCCGGCCGCTGTGACGCTGAAGGGCTAGCGCAGAGCTGTTGCTGGCCTTGGTCCTGATCCCGGCGGGAGAGGGACCACGCCCCTGCAAAAGGAGAGAACCCCCACCCACAGGACTGCAGCCTCAGCCCCACCGAACACCGCCTGTCTGGAGAACAGCCCGAACGGTGAAAATGTGCAGCAGACCCAGTGCCAAGTCATCTCCAGTCACCTTAGATCTCAATCTCTGGCGGTGCTGCTTACAGTGGTTAACAAAGTAAAAAGTGGAAAACACTGCAAATAAACGAGTTTTCTTCGTACCAGTAGTCACCTACTTTCTACAGCCTCACGTCAACAGATATTCTTATCGGGTGAAAGTATTTGTGTCCATAATAGATCAGTACAGGCTCCTTCAATTCTTGTCTTTATGTATAAGATTTTAAGATCCTCTGTAGTTCAGTGTGTTTGCGATTGCTTTTTAATGCAGATCAGCTGTTTTCAGCATTTCACGTGTCTCACTCCATACGATGATTCGTTTTAGGCTGATCCAGTCTCTAGATTCTTCCTTTATTCCAGACAGTGATTTATTTCATAAAAAATGCAAAAACTGGAGTCATGCAACTATCCCCAATCCTACTCATTCACTTGGCTTTTACCTGCTTTGTTTTGGGGCTAAATATGAAGGCAATTTAAATATATGTTATATGTATTTTATTTATATATATTTTATTTTATAGATAGATAGATAGATAGATAGATAGATAGATAGATAGATAGAAGGCATTAGGAGTCTTTTGATTTTTACCAACACATGTTAGCCAGTAGGGGACGCTAAACCCCCAGTGGTACTTCATATGACCAGCAACCTTGAACTGATGCTGAGCACCTGTAAAAAGGAACCTCAGCCTCACTGTTATCACAGTAACATTTTCATGCGGAGCATTTCTTCAAACTGGGACCAGTGCCCATATAACTGAGGCAATGGCAGTGAATGTAACATGGGCAAGGTCATAACAAACTCACTGAACTAGTCAGTTTCCAGGTTATGAAGCAGCAAGGCTTGGAAATGCACACACATACACCATAGGATGACAGGTAACATGGACATGACGTTCTGTGAGGCCTTCGGTCTCACGTTTCGGCTCCACACTGACGTATGAAACTCAGGCCCACGAGATTATAGCTCAGTTCATCAAGAGGGAGAAAATATCATAGAATACAAACTCGTACAGACTGGCGGGAAGGTAAATAGGGAAGGTTATCATGAATAGGAAGAACTCTTGAGCAGAAGAGCTCCTGAGACTTATTTAGGTGTGTGTGTGTGTGTGTGTGTGTGTGTGTGAGAGAGAGAGAGAGAGAGAGAGAGACAAGACTGCAGCGCTCTCCCAAAGCCACCTAGCCATTTTGTCTGTCTGTGGTAACAAAAGGGCCCATTGAGGAGGGAGGATCCCCATGACTCAGCAGGAAATGACAGGTAGGCAGAAATGTCTGATTTCTATCATTATGGGTCTTGCTCAGCCTCCCTCTCTATAGTTACCAGAAAGCCCAGTAACAGGACAGGCTGCACCTTGATTCAATTTATTCTACTGAAAGCATCACATCACTCAGTGAAGGGATTCGTGCCATCAAATGTTTATTCATGCATTCAACTAATTATCCCATCAGCTGTGATACCAAACTACTGGCTTTACTGCCATATCATAAACTGACTTCCATTTCAGTGTACAGGTGCAATGTGCGGTGTTTTTGCCTCAGCAAACAACCAAAGCATTAGCCCTGACACAAAAGGATAATGACTGTAAACAAACTAAGCCACAGTTGGCAGCCTTGAACAGTCCCTTCTTTGCCTTTTGCATGCAGACAGAGCCACCGGTTGGATGTCACAGGAAATATGCAGTGGTGCTTTACAGCGAAAAAACAAAACAAAACAGGAAGATGGCGCTGTTCTTCCAGCAGAAAGAGAGCGGAGGCTTTCAGGGTTTGTGGCAATGTCAAATGGGGGAACAAGTGAAAGGTTGATGGAACATATATCATCATTTATCATATAGCATCATAAATATATGTATCCTGTTGTGTATAAAAAGGGAAAGTAAACACAAACACACACGGAGTGGCGCCAGATAACAGACCTTTATAAAAGCAGACATTTTAACCACGTTAATGATGGCTGCATTCCATTCATTTCAGCCATGTACAAGGCCTTTTATCACGCATGCTAGCGTGGCTCACTGGGTTAGTCACTGGAACCATGCGACCATTAATACTATTAGTTGGGCTGGTGCTTTTCCTGCTGTGACCTATCAAAATGTCCGCCATGAGAAAGGCCCACAGTCAATGTCGATGTGAGTGGCTGGTCGAAAACACAAGCTAGAATGACTGAGGGCTCCTCAGGAAATCAGTATTAGGAGTTGATTTTGTACTATCAACTGCACAAATCGCAAAAGTAATGTGCAGAAAATGTTGAGTGTCCCGGAAAGCTCAACCTTAGCTCATACTGCATACTAGCTATCAGCATGTTGCGATCTAGTCAGAGCCCTGAATGTTATTAAGGTGGTGGATAGTTTTGCACAGAAATGTCTGTTTTCAGAGAGTCCATACTATCACTGAGTGTTAGTGGCTGTGTGGGACTTGGTGACAGCTGATAGAAGTGGCCGAGTGAGGGCTTTGGATTGAAAATGTGTCATATTTTTAAGCCTATAATTTTTCAAATACACGTATTTATATCTAAACGCTAATTTTATTGGTTTCAAGCAAATTGCTTTTTTTTCTTAATACTGAAAATGTGCATATATAAGCTATCGCCACACTGTGGCAGTGACTTTTCTCCAGCCCTGCTGTTCCAGCCTCTGCCATTGTTTGTAAAAGGGAAGCCTCGCTATAGTGCGAGCAGCAATCATTTTTGTTGGTCGGAATGATAGAAACTCTTTTATAACCAATGTAACAGTACATGAGTGTGGTAAGGCAGTAGCCTTGGTCTCAGTGGTTCAGAGTTATCATCTACAGGTGACACACTTCATTTGATGAGCTTGAGCCATTCAGACCTGGCAGTATGGAGACATACAGTCTGCCTCACTCTACGTGCTGTAACACCGTGTCAGCATGTTACCGCGGAGGGAGCTAAAGAATGGCCCCGGCCCTACACCTCCCCAGGTGGGACTGCAACACTATATTATGACACTGCCCTCACTAGCCTGCTACTCTAACCCTTCTCCTTCTGCTGTCCCAACCGCTGCTGCTGCTGCTGCTCCATCCTGTGGTCTCATCTAATAGACGTCTAAATACTGTAAACACTGCTCCGCAGGGCTCCTGGTATATTTCAGCCATTCAACCGCAGCAAAACATCAATAATTAACCTTTCGTAAGTTTAAAACAATATACACTATCACTGAATATTAGATAGGGCTCAGTCAGTGTGGTCCACCTCTGTTCGTGTAGTTTGATTGATTACATATTTATTGCATTCAGCACTGTAATTGAGACATTGTAAGTAAAACAATTGCTATCTGAGAGATTAACGATGGTATCATGTAGGACTGAAGATGTCATTTAACCACACGTAGTGTATATTTCAATGTCTAATGGTATTTAATAAAAGAAGAATAATAGAAAAATTCCAGCTCTCCACGGAGGCGCCAACACAAACCCCTCTCCAGTGGCCCCGCTGCTTTGAAACTCATTTCCATTTGGTGCTTTGAATGCCAGGTTTGACTCACAAGCACTAAGCCAGGGTTTCTGTGAAGCGCTTTACTACGTGTCACATACAGGCCACTGAGCTAGCTTGCTTTGTTCTATCTTGGAGGCACTGATTTTGTCTGATGTGCTCTCTTCTCTCTGGTCCCCTGAGACCCCTCTTTCCCACACGCAGAAGATCTCCTCCATCTGTTTGCATATACACATACAAGTGCAAAACACACCTACTCTGTATATACACACGCCGCTCAATTCTCTATCCCTCGATCTAAAGCTGTCAGCCGTGATGGAGGATGATCATGCACGGCTGTTGCCACTCAGCCGCTTCCTGCACTAACATTATGATCAGACACGTGGCCATACTGTATGTGGCTACTGCAGGATTTATATTCAAGTGATGAAATCCAGTCACGCTCAGATAAATTCATTGACTTTGGGTGGAAATTGGGGACCGTGGTGATGGCCAGGCAGATGGACAACCCTCCAGACTGGAGGAGATATACTCGAAATACTACAGGACAAGAGCAAAGTAAATTACTTGCACCCCAGCACTGGTCTGGTCTTCCTGCCGTGAGGGAGGCGCTACTGCAGCCTCGGGAGGAGTTTCTTTCCTCGCGCTCTCAGACTTCTTAACAACGACCTTGCTTAAAGAGTGCGTGCTCAGCCACAGTTTTAGGACCGACTCTCATGCTCATCAGCGCTCAACTCACATTCAAATTTCCTGTCCACCATTACCTCATTAACGCTCATCTCAGTTCAGTGCCACTATGTCTCTTTATTCTTGTCCTTGTTTATTGTTTATTTTTTTAGCTTTCATTTTACCTTAATTCTATTTTTACTTTTTTACATATATATTCTGAATATTTTCTAAAATTTCTCTTTTTTTGTACATGCTTGTAATATGTTGTAAATCATTTCTTTTGCACAATCTTGGATCATGGCAATTTCACCACATACACACATCAGTCAAATACAAAATATAAAGAAGTGCATTGCATACAGTATCTTGTTCTTAATTTCACTGTTAATATGAGCCCTGTGTCTTTTGTCTGTAAAACCTAAACGTTTACAAGAAACATAGAGATCATATTATTGATAATATTATTTCAATCTTTTCAATTAAATTGTATTATTTTTTTGGCTACATGGGGGCAGCAGAACACGGAGCAACTTTAGTATTTATTCAGTATCGTATTTCTAACCACCCAACCAGTGTCATTCCAATTTTCACTCTCCTTTTAGCTCTGTTTTCTTTCTTCACCAATTCCAAGAGATATATCTCAATATCTCTCTGTTCACTAGCTAGTTGCTAACTTTGTCTGCCATTTGACCGTGAGCAGGTAGCATGCGTTCAGTTTAACTGAGCTTTTTTGCTAAAAACTGCTGCCTGCTGCAGCTGGAAATGAGGTTGATGAGCGCAAAGAGAGAACCAAAACTGTAAAAGTTGCAGGCTGTAAAACCAAAACGATGTGCTAAAAGATGCTAAAACTACACTGTCTACTGACCAGGGGTGGTAATAGGTGTTAAGAATTGAAAATGTTTGGGATCCACAGGACTACAGTCATAAAATACTAGTTAGATTGTAAACCAAAGTTTATAACTACCTTTTTGGGCTTTTGTGTTCCATAATCTATAAAATCAGAGGCTTGGAAATCTGTTCAATTATCATTTAGACATGTGACACTGTTGAAAACAGTCATGTGATGATCCAGAGCCATGCACACACTGACAATGGACCTTCTTTAACACTTTGACTAGTCAAAGCAGCAAGAATACAGGTGTAATTCATAAAATTAACAATGTGTCCCAGTAACACAATACACAACACAAAAACCTTTATTAAACCAAAACCTTCCATTGACGTTATTATTACACCTGTGTTTTTCCTGCTATGACTCGTCAAAATATCTCACATGAAAAAAGAACCATGAACTATGAACTCGGGGTCACCATGAGGTAAATAGTGGTCAAACTAAATAATAAAACTGTCTTTTTACAAGTATTTTCAAAGGAACACAGAGTGAATTCATAAAAACCCGGAGAGGAACGAGTAACATACAGTCAATACCATTACTGTTAAATGCCATGCCACTTCTAACCGTGCTTAATCATCATCATACAACCGTCCTGACTGTGGGGACATTAGGGGGGGGGAGTCATTATTGGCGACCTGATGCCTTTAAGTGATAAAATGGCCATGTGCGCACCCAGTTGTTCTCAAGGGTTTGGTGTTGTTGTGTGTTTCCATGGCACACATCATTTGTTGATTGATTGTGATGCTTGGCTGCACTTGTCATGTGGGTGTGTTCCCTGCATTAGTTGCCTACGTGTCCAAATGCAAGTTTGCACGTGTGTGTGTGTGTGTGTGTGTGTGTGTGTGTGTGTGTGTGTGTGTCTGTTTGCCGATGTGTATGTGTATGATTGGTCAGGGCGGTCCTAGGAGGCGAAGGTCGAAGTAAGGTGGGTCTGCAGGGCCTGGATAAACTGCTGGATTTGACTAATCTGACAAGCGAGGATATGACGGGGTGCGTCGTTAGGCCTGTGACCCCCGCAAACACACACATTGACTTACACAACTCTGTCAATAAAATTTCTGTAAACACACACATCCACCGACAGGTAGGTTATGTCAATACACTCAGCTGGAGCGTGTTGTGCTCGGCTCAGGCCAAGCTGCGTTGCCGAGTCCCTCTCCTGTTTCATGTGCAGATTAAATGTAAGGTGTGTCTTTTCGTGGACGCTTTAATGCAAAGTGCTTTTCAGTAGGATGCAAATGCCACAGTGGCTCTAAGTCTGCAGGAAAGGACATTAGGTCATCACAACAATGACAACCATTCCACAGTGTCCAGAGTGTGCACACTGCTGTAGACAGGCATTCAGAGACCGTCCCGACCATCCTGACCTCTCCATAGTGCTGCAATGACCCTGCCGTACCCCCCCCGCATAGCGAACTCATTCTCATGATCTCGACACTGTACAGTCGACAGCATTTCAGCTAGGACAAACAGCTGTGAACAAAGGTTAACCCACGTCCATTATCATTCGTTGATATCTTTAATCTGCTACGAGGTTTAGTGTTGGACTGATATGTAGCCTTTTAATGGGAAAGTCAGTGTTTGAGTTGAATTCCTTTCAATAATTCCAAGAAATGACAGGCATTAAGTTATTTCACTCGTATCTCATTCACGTATACTAAATTCGGTTAATGGCCTCCTAGCCAGTCGTTCCCAACCTTTTCGGCTGGTGACCCTTTCAACACGAAGCTAGATCTCAGTGCAGCCCATCACCAACACATCCTTGTGTCTAATTATTTTAGTACTTGTTCATGGTCAAGAACCTGTTGCACCTGCTGTTCAGAAGGACAAATTAGGGCTAGTTGTAGCACTAAGTGATTAGTAAGTGGAGACATACACATCACTGAATTAAAATGGGTCAGTACACACTATGTATTTCTTAGGTAGTGACTAGTTGTTACTATATAGTTGCACCCATAACTGCCGAGTGGAACGGTTGCATAGCTAACTGAATTTACAGGTAAAGACGTTAGTTTGCTAATAGATGACCTATTTAGAGTGAGGGGTTAAAGGAGTAATATAGATGATAGTTAACACATTTAATTTGGCACTCCATTAAAATGCTGTTTAATAATGATTTCAAGATTTTAAGTGACATTTCACAGAAATAATACAACATACGTCAACATACAAAATGTTATCCTTATAATGTTAGACTATGGCCTAGTGTTAGCTAGGTTAGCATGACCAAATCATTTATTGCTCATTTTCAGCTGAATGATTACTACTAACTCTGAAACACAGACTCACATCCATATCTCCATATGTTAATAAAACAATGGAACACATACATACTACAAAGGGCTAGCAGTTAAGTTTTAATATATCGTTTGCTGCCCTAAAAGTATAAATTTTGTACAGTCGATCGGTTAATTCTTTCTTTTTTTCTTTTAGACATAGCTAGATGTTTTCTTGAAGCCGATTTTCACATTACTAAAGATTTAACTAGTTAAGACATTTCTCAAGTTTTAATGGTGCAATCCAATTTAGTAAATCACCAGTTTAAAACTAGATTTTAAGAACTAGTAATGAGTTTATGGGTAGCTGGTACAACCCGGGCTTGAGGAAGTAATATCCAGTAATCTTTTTCACAACCCCTTAGATTTATTGTGTTACCTACCTACCTCTTAGACTATTCTATTATATCACTGTGGAGAGCTCCCTTTCGGCTGCCAGGCTGATATTTGACTTGTGAGTCATAGACCAATATCATCCTGGTATATCTGCATACTTAAGAGTGGAACGCTAGATTGTAAATGTCAAGTCTGGTGCATTCAGGCGGTGCAAATGGCGGAGAAGACTTGCCGAATACCCATAGTGAACTGGATGCATGAGATACTTTCTATGTTTCACCTATTGGAGCTCAGTCCCCAGGCATGATAACCAGTCCAAGACCTACAGTATGCTGAAATGATACAAAGCTGAGGAGGAGTTACAGAGCTCTCCATGGTAGAAAAAAAACCCCCAAAACAAAACCTTTTTCCATTGCTCCCCTCCCCCTCAGCAGTCAGACAGCACCAGAAGGGATGCAGGATGCTTTTCCAAGATGCCCATCCCCCTCTTTCTTCTTCTTCTTCTTCTCTGGCTTTGTGTGTTGGTTATAGAGCTGCATCAGATGGCTGTGATCACACAAACCTGGGCTTTGGCCAGCAGATTACTCTGAAACACACTGGATGGCTGGCATGGATCAAGCCCCCGTGGTTTTCTTTCATCTGTGGTGCGAGAACCTCCTCATTACTGTCTATTCAACCTCTTCCTGAAAATTAATCTTTGTATGAGAAACTGGTGGGTTGGGTTCCTTAAGTAAAAGCCTTCATTTGTTCTTAGAATATAATTACAATTCAGGCTTTTTTGCCATGAACCACAAATAAAGACAATGACAAGGTGATAGGTAGGTAAACAAGGGTTTCAAATGTTTTATTCCTTTAATATCACTGGCAAATATAAATTGCTGCTCCACAATTCATTTTCAAAGGGTTTTTTGTAGTGATTTCCTTAGAAGACAGTGTCCAAATTCTCCAATTCTTAAAAAGTAAGTGCACAAAACGTCCACCTTTAAGTAACTGTTCAACAAACAGACATTTGACCTTTCGGAGGAGAAAGGCGGCAGGCGACGAACATGTTCATGGAGCTATGAGGTGGAGTTGTCTGTGTGTTTGTGTGTGTACTGTGTAATGCATGAAAGCACCACGCCTGAGACTGTCACAATGAAAAGGAATGACCTTTGTGATACATTTCGATATATCATATATATATATATATATATATATATATATATATATATATATATATATATATATATATATATATATATATATATATATATATATATATATATATATATATATATATATCGCATATATACTTCTGTAAGGTCGTACATTTGTGTCTGTTTTAAGGCATTGTTAGCCACTTTGTATGCAGGGACAAAATGTGCAAAAATCAAATATACACATGAACACGAGTTTCCCCTGATGCTGAATCCTGTAGCTTAAACAACTGGTCTGACTGCGATCTTGTTCTTTGAGAGATTCCACACCTGCTTCCTAAGGCAGATGCTGAGAGCACCAGGGCTTTTAGCAGAGGGGAGTTGGTGGTGGTGAGGAGCAATAGTTGCATGTGATCATTGACATTGACACACACACACACACACACACACACACACACACACACACACACACACACACACACACACACACACACACACACACACACTCACACTCACTCACCTCACTCACTCACCTCACTCACTCACCTCACTCACAGTCACCTCGCATACACCATGGAGGCCAACGTAGCATGTGGTGGAGGGAGTCACCACACATGGGCGTATGTGCAAACACATACACGCATACAGGAAACACGCGCGCGCGCACAGACACAGACTGGCGGAAGACAGACAACAGGCCATGGATGGAAAAAAGGAGGAAACATGAGACTGCCATAGACAGACATTAATGCATTAAGATTAATACATGAAGTCTTTGTCAAGTGGACTTTTTTTTGCATTTTACTAGTAAACAAACAGAAAACCAGAACAGAAACTAACCTTACAAATTTTTTTTTTTTTTTTTTTTTTTTTAAACCACCCACCCTATACCTCCCCAAAAAATTTCTCTCTGAAGACAGTGACGAAATAAAACGCACACACGCACAGTCACACATACTGTATTACACATGCACGCACCGACATACGGCATTTCAGTGAACACATCTGCCCACTCGCACCTACTTTTCAGTACATTTCCTCTTTATTTCCCCTTATAGCCTGGCTACACAGTTCCTCTCTATTTGAAAAGTTTTCAATTTGACAAAAGAAAAAGCAGCATTCCACACTCAAAAGACTAAACAATCGTATATCTATTTTTCAGATTTTTTTTTTTTTTTGGTGTACCATCCTCATGCTTTAACTGAGATTTACAAGTGGCGGATGCAGGATGCAGGAGCACCGTGCTGCAGGGTTGAGGAGATCTACATACTAAAAGCTGCTATCCTCTCCCTGCCCATGATGATTCTGAACCAAACAACGGACTAAACATCTCACAGGGAGAGCAGCCATGTTGTTGGAGGTTCCTAGGCACGGAGATGGGCGAACAGGAAACGAAGCTTTGCCAGAGGAGGCATCACTGCTCTCAACCTGGCCACCGGCTCCTCTCAATTCTACACTTTTTAAATTCACATTTTTTGAACTTATACTGATTTTTTTGTCCTATAATTCCTCCATTAAAGGGCAGGGTGGCTTTGAAAACAGCTAAAAATTAGAATCAACCACAAAGAAAACATTTCATTTCCTAGGAGCACTGTGCCGAATTCTGAAAAGACACAAAAGCCTCGAGGCACAAGAGACATTTCTAAATATTCTATAGATTGACTGGGCTGTGCAAACAAACTACACATAGGAAACTCTCAATAAACCTCACAACAAGAACATAGGCTATGACTAATTAAATATATTTATATATATCCATCTATATATTTAGTATATCTAATAAATACATTTGTTGATAGACATAGAGATCTTTCTGTAAACTATTTACATTAAAAAGTGTACATTTTTGCAGAAACAATAAATAGCTATCAAGGCAAGGCGAAGGAGAGAAAATCTGTGGTTTTAACATTTTTGTGCTCTTCAGTGGTGAACACAAAGAAAGAAGCATGCTTTCTCAGTGTGTTCTGACTGAAAAGTCAAAGCCAGTCGTTTGCTTTCAGAGTGACTTGCCTCGTCTCAAACTCAACTCTCCCTTCCAAAATTGGCAGGAACATCCACTCGCAGAAACAATATTCTCAGTCTCACCTGCCTGTCCTCTCTACACAGTGGAATGTGCTCCAGTCTCTCGACTGCTCTCAGTAGATAGGCTCTTCCCTTTCCTCTTAATACCTGGTGAATGGGGCAGTGAAGTAGTAGTGTACAAAAATGTACCAGCACCTGCCAAAAAAAAAAAAAAATATACCAGCATTCAGCCTGGTGGCTGGTGTTTAAAATTTCCAAACCCGCTGGTGACCCCTTGTCGTCACCAGGCTCAAACGTGACATACACACATATGATAAAAGGATGCTGTAAAATCGCCACCGTCATCAGAGAGAGGCAGAAAACATCAAACCCAGCCCCAAAACCATCCCATATACCCCAGCCCCTTCACAATCTCATGCTGCACAAAATTTTTTTTTTTTTTGTTTGTTTTTGTTTGACTTTCTCTTCCGAACTGCAGGAGTGGACATAAAATTACAAGGTAGTTATGAGACTGCCCACCAAAGCCTGGGTAATAAGAGACGTATTGCTGGCAGGCCCCTACAGTTTAGTGTAGTGTCCACAAAGTCTCCTGCACCATAGAGCACAGGCAGACAACTGACAAGCTTCAAACACTCGCTTCTGGTAACATGACTGCAGCAACAGCTGCAGTGGGGGGCCTTTAAGTTTTTAAGAGACAGTGTTTGAACAAGATGTAAAAGTTTTGTTTACACAAGCAATTTTAAGTGCAAGTTACCAAGCACAGATGGTTGCCTGGTGAGCAGGGCAGAAAAAAAAAAAAGCCCACGCATCATGTCAGTGTCACACCTTTGGGAGGACTCTGTCTCACTGGACAACTAGGAGCGATGGATCGGCGTGTGTATGTGTGTTAATGTATGTGTGAAGTAAGGGTGAAATCTCATAAGTGCTTCCCATGGCTCTTGAGGCATAGAAAAAGAGGCAGTGGGATATTGTGTGGTAACATTCTCTGGCTGAAAGCCGTGATTTTGATGGACGGGGGGGGGGGGGGGGGTCATTAGAAATCCCGCTCATTTGATTGGTGCAGAGCAGAGCGAGTGACACCCTAAAGACTGACCGCTGATGATGGACTTGATGTGAGCGGGTGTCACAGAGGTGTTCCAGTCTGAACGGACATCACCATGGGGACAGGAGGTCCACAGAGGCCTGGCTAGAGAAGAGGCCTCAGACGTGGTCAGTCCTGGCAGAGAGGGAGGTAGGGAGGTAGGGAGGGGAGGAAGGGGATGGGGTCTGAGCGGGACCAGGGACAATCTTGGGACGGGATTGGCTGACGGGAGGAGGTGGGTGTTGTGTCAGTGACCAGTGCTGTTTATAGGCTGCAGCCCAGCTGCTTGGCCCTCTCCTGAGTGTCCTGCAGGCGCTGCAGGCTGGCGCTGGAGTAGCCCTCGTCGCTACAGCTGCTGCGCAGGCTGCCCCGCTCGTCCCCTGAGTCGCTCACACTGCTGGTGCTCCACTCCAGGTCACCCAGCAGGTAGTCTGTCCCCTCTACATCCACGTCCAGGTCCTCTGTCGCCACACGGGGGACACAATGACACAGTGCTTACAAGAGATGACAGTGCTGATTTTGTTTTGTTTTTTTTACACCTGTTTTTGCATGCGCTGCATGTTTTAGCACTGGCTGATTCTACGTCATTATAACATCAAGAAAAACTGTACATTTTGATACAATGCTGCGGTAAATGCTTCTTCGTCTTACAGCATCCTCACATAAAGTTTTTTTTAGAACATGATTAATCATTTAATCATTTACTCTATTAAATGTTGGAAAATAACGAAAAATGCCCATCGCAATTTCCGTAAGTATATCTAATAAATATGAGATGAGATATTCATATTGCTTGTTTTGTCCAACCAACAGTCCAAAACCCAGCAAATCCTCACATCAGAGGAGCAGGAACTAGGTCTTGTTTGGCATTTTTGCTTGAAAAATGACGTATCAATATACGTGCCAATTATTATTCTGTTGATCGACTAATCAGTTAAGTGACTAGATGTTTCTGCTCTAGTTGCATCACTACTGTGTTTCCTAAAGGTTTACCAAACTTGAATGTGTTTACACTGGTTAAAAATACCGTGACGACTACACGTTACAGTATGTCTGTTCTCATGCAGTTTCTGCCTAGGCAGTGATGTGGTTGAAAGGGCAGTAATTTACCCTCAACTGGTTCCACTGCAGACATTCTGACATGTTAGTGCAGAAAAATGAAGTTCCAGGGCTCTGCGCTGTGCATGGTGGCTCAGTGCCAGGGCTTATTGAAATGGAACGGAGTCATCATTGCTGTTATTAATTACACCTGTGTTCTTACTGCTTTTCCCACTATGACAAGCGTAAATGAAAAACATCTACTGTCGCCGATGTTGATAGCAAACTTTGATAATATTAGTAGGAGTGCATTAATACTTTTAACTTTGGCGGCCATATTGTACACTAAAGTGAATCATTTTGTGGACTGATTTGGTTTTGGATAAGTTCGATCCAAACAGAATCACAGACCTATAAGACAGATAACTGAGTTAAATTGTTCATTCATTCTGAATGATTTCTCACACTCTGATATAAATTTATGTGTAATTCCTACTGTTTTATAGAACAGCATGTTTGTTTATTGCATTTATACAGAACCCCGGTTCTGCATATATCACAGCTGAGGAAGCAGACTTTGCATCGTTAAATCTTACAACATTTTAATATATTATTACAGATTATACTGGTGCAGTGCAGTCCTAAGACATCTGTACTAAATACCATGAAACTGCCACATTGCCATGTTCCACAACACTAGAATACTGTATTACTGCACTCTATTCGCTGCAAATTACACTTATAAAGTTCTTACTTATAAATAAGTGTATTTTCCTTATATCAATACTTTACACTTAAAGGGTTTAGATAGTTTAATACTACTTTATTCTTTGTCAAAGGAAACTCAGAAGATATAAAATGTATTGCAAATATCCAACTATCTATTCTTTTAACAGACGATAGCTGGCTCCAGAGTGCTACAATAAATCCTTCTTGTTTTGAATTTCCCACACCATAGCTTTTACATTATAATTTTGCAAAATTTGATTGAGGGAGGACGGCTGTTAAATACAAGGTGAATGGCTCTGGGCTTCAGTCTCACCACACTATGATATTATTTACAATCTGTAAATATATAATCCACTGAAAAGACATACATGACCACACTAACATATCAATTGTTTGTGACTAGTGCAGAAAGTTTCTGTATCTTAAGTCGGAGTAGAAAGGTTTATTCTTCTTTTTTTCTCATCTGAATACAGCTGGAGAGAAATGAGAATATTATGTTTGTGTGCCTGTGTGAGGCTCACCCTGGTCGGAGTCGGACTTGTCGGAGGACGGGGTGGAGCCAGTACTGTCCATGCGGGTCCTCTCCACCCCCAGCTGCTCCAGACGCCTCCTCAGGTGTCTTCGCTCCCGCTGTAGCTGCTCCAAGGTGTGCTGAGCTCTCCTGTCGCTCTCCTCCAACCTCTGTGGGGTGGGAGGAGGAAAAACTGAACACTTTAGGAGAAGCTGTCAAAAATGTTGCTCTGTGTGTGTCTGTGTGTGTGTGTGTGTCCCTCAGTGTCTTATCTAAGACATCTCAGTCCACTCCAACACACAGTACTAATGCACCTATCCAACAGAGCAGTCAAACACATTGCCCACTTCATTAGGTGAGTACTACACACATGCACACAGGCACCTTGATGTGATCTTTGGCTTTCATCAGCAGGCTGAGGGTGGTGTGCCTGTTAGCATCTGGTCCTAAGGGAACGAGGGATTTCAAGCGCTCTAAACACAGCCGTAGATGTGCCCGTCTGGAGAGAGAAAGGAGGAAACAAAGAGAGAGGAATTTGTCAAACATCATGACTTATGACCTTTTCAAAGATACACCAAAAGGCAAGCATACATGGAAGTTCATTCGTCAACATTGGAAATAAAAATAAAATTAAAAATTAAAAACTCACAACTCAAAAAACAACTAAATTCAAGGCCCACTTTTTTTTTCTGGAGTTTTCAACTGCACCTCATGGTCTTCATAAGTAGATGTAGTTTGCAAAAGTACGTTACTTCAGTGACGTGACGACAACTAAGCCATCTCTATGACTACTCCCTCCACTAATGAAGACCAAGAGATGTGGTTGAAAGCTCCACAAAAGAAATCTACAAAGTGGACCATGAGTTAAGATATTTTTTGTATTATATTGTTTGTGATTTGTGCAAGGTTGTACCTGATGAAGCTTGCTCATTATTAGGGCTTTGAAATGTTCAGTATTCATACCCTAACATACGCTGTCTGCGATGTCTTCGTTTTCTGCTACAATGTGTTTGGCTTATTGTTACCTCAGTTGGATGTCTGAGCTTCACTGTGCTGAATGATGTACTGTATGTGCAGGGTTTGACATTGAAAAAATGTTTTCACATTCATCTGCTTGTGAAAATATTTGCATATTCATCGATTAGATTCTGAATTTTTTTCAATAAGGGAGAGGGAGCAGATATAGGATGAGGCTTTCAATGACGTAATTTAACTTTCTGTAGAAAAAAAATAAATATTCCAGACATAAATGAGTTATCAAAGCAGAGTATTTTTATACGTTTTAAATCATGCCTGGATCTATAAATGCCATCTATATAATAACCTTGCAATAAATGTGTCCAATTTGCACAATAATGATGAAAGAATAGGTATTGTGTGCATCTGAGCAGGTATTTGATGCCATCTTTTGGTATCTGACAATGTTCAGTATCTGGAGATACAGACATCATGTGACCTGAGATATTATTAGATTTCATTAAGAGTACTCCACTCAATAATTCACTCATTCACCACTCCCTATATAAACAGACACTCAGTTGTTAACTCAATAGCGAGCAGTAAATTGAGATTTGGGACACTTACTTATCATTTTCCATCATCACTGCCAGCTTTTGAGTCATCTAAAATGAGGAGCATTGCACGCCATGCACATTAGTTCTTTTGGTTCATTGTGGAATTACGATATAATGGATACACTTTCGCACTCAGAACTTAAACACAAATAAAATGGACAGTAAATGTAGCGCACTATACACTGCAGTAAATAGGGAGGGATTTCGGACATGGGCCTCACCTGTTTTATTCCACAAATTCATCTTCCTTGTCAAAACCTGCTGCCTAGATTACCCACATTGCGACTTGACTGCCAACAGCTTGGTCAGAGATTTCAGTATGAGATTTCTGGTGAGCTAACTTCTTTCTAACTCCACAGCCCCTGATTTTTTTTAACTTTCAGACTTGTAGTTTTCAGACCCAATCAACGCTGACTCAAGTGACATCAAACGAGGCAAGGTATCAGATTTCGCACAGCTCCCTCTGGAGCCACAAAAGGCTTTATACAACTTTCATTGTTGTTTTGATTCGGTTCCACTTTAATTAAACTCTGGGATCAAGAAATACAGAAGATAAATATCACCCACTCGAAAATGAAACAGGGAGACATATTCATGATATCACCAACCGACAGAAAAAGAACAAAGAAAAAGAAAAAAAAATCAATTAAATCTCAATAAGGTATTTGTGCCGTGTGGGGTTATATGCGGAGACCCTCCCATGTATGTTTCTTTCCAGGTAGTCAGCAGTGTAACGTTAATTATGTTGCTACATAGTATATTTCAAACAGCGATGAAGAGATCCTCCCTTGACAGGAAGAAAAAAAGAAATGTGGTGAAATCCAAAGATCACCTGTGACGTATGTTCAGATCTGAACTGATTATTAATGTCACCCACCACTATCCCACCGCACCCCACCCCCAAATTCACATTTGAAATTCTCATCTCCACTCCATTTCCTCCTGTATCACTGCTCTAAGCCGACAGCCTTGGCAGTTGCTAAGGTTTGGTGGGTGTTTGTGACCACCTGACCCTGCTGTTACACAACACACACCTCCAGCTCCAGCCTCGGCGGAGTGTGTACGTGTCTGTATGCCTGTGTGTGGCTGAGTGAGTGGGCGTGTGTACGTCAGACTCTTCCTGGGAGTGAGCGTAAAAATGTTATTTTGGCAGCTGAGGGCTGGCTGGATGAGCTGCTCATTTATTGTCCACTGCAGGTAATCCTGATGTGAGCGTCACTGCCGGAAAGAGTTTATTCAAATTCGGACACATGGAGAAAGAAGAAGACTGATTTGAATGTGGGCAGAGGACACACACAAATATATTCTTACCCTTTGCCCTTTTAAAAATGCAAGCACATCGCAAGTGAAGCCCACACATGCGCATACAGTACAAAACAGTATTCAGCAGCTGAAACTAAGTGCCTGTTTCTCAGCTGACTCAGTCCAAAGGGCATGCAGACTGTCATTACATAACATGGAAATGCCCTCGCCTGTGTTGTTCTGACATAATAAGGGATCAGCGGCGCTAGATAATGTTTGTTAAACAACACTGAAGAGCAGCAGACTCATGAAATGGAACAGGTCACATAGTTTCTGAGTTAGAGAAAACACTGCGGGCGTGGCAGTAACACATAGTGCTATTTCAACAGCAGGTTATTCTGGTTCAGTGTGGCTGCAGTGCAGTGTGTCAATAAGTTTGTGTGCTATCAGCCTAAGGGCAGAACCTACATATCTCAGCCCCAGTATCACACGGATGCACACGACTGGTCTGCGTGCAACTTGCTGCTTAAAACCATCGCAGCCGGGCCATTTCTTGCAACCCGGAATGGTTTCGGTTTTCGCAACTGGGTCAGCGTGACGCACTATGCCTGAGCAGCAGTAAATCACCCAACGGCGCCGCTCTCGCCCTCTGATCCCCAGCAGTCACTGCCCATGACTAGCTGGGGGGAAACTGCAAGGGGAAAAAAAAAAAAAGAGGCCTGGTGGTGGTGGCTGGAGTTGTGTTATGTGGACATAGACGTGCGCGCACGCGCACACACACACACACACACACACACACACACACACACACACACACACACACACACACACACACACACACACACACACACACACACACACGAGTCTGTGTTTTATGATAGCTAGCGGGGACTGGATTTTTATAAAAAGTGACTTAATAAGGGGATGGGTTGGGATAGAGGTCTTGCACTCCTCTCGCTTTGCCAGCACTTGCTCGCCATGAGTGGTCTGAAATAAGGTGAATTTGCAAGTCCAACTTGTTACATAAAGTAGCTCTAGCTGGGTCGTTTCTTGCAACCCAGAATGTTTTCACTTACAGTAGCCTCTACCCTACTAGAAAAACTACAACTGGGTGATGAACTTTGCCTGGGCAGCAGTAAATCATCCTGCTGTCCTCACTCTCGCCCTCTGACCCAACAGTAACTGCCCATAACTTGCTGGGGGGAACTTGCATGTTAAAAAAGAGGTGTGGTGGTGGTTGCTGGAGTTGTGTTACTTGGACATAAACACGTACGTACGTATGTACGTACGTATGCACACACACACACACACAAACACACACACTCCCGAGTCTGTGTTTTACGGCAGCCAGGGGGGACTGGAGTTTTACAAAACAGGAAAAAGTAAGGGGCTGAGGTGAGATTGTGGGTAGGGGGAGGTGGGTGCTGGGTCTGTCTCTCCTCTGGCTTTGCTAGCACTGGGTCGCGTGAGTAATTTACTATCTGCCTGTGATGGCTTTCTATCATCAAGCTACTGAAGGGAGAAACTGGCTAAAGGCTATGAATGTTCTCTAGCGTAATACGATAGGCTGTGGTCATAATTTTGACTTGCTGCTGGGCATGAGGCGTCTCCAGGCGCGCACACACACACACACACACAGGCACACACATGCCAAGGGCTAAATCCCAGGCACAGGGCACAGTGCAATATATTATTCAGGCTGTCCACTAAGCTGCTGGTTTGGATCAACTAGCACAGGCAGGATGGGAGCACTGATGGTGATGTAGACTCAAAACATTAATATTTAGGTCTAAAATGTCTGCCAGAGGAAGTGCTGGAAAACAGCAGCAGCTAGATTTTTCCTTGGGTTCATTAAAAACACGTGCAGCCTGGTATCAAAAATGTGACTGAATTGTAGCCTGAACATTATACTCTATTCAGTTTGCTTTCACAAATGACAAAGAAAAACAACAAATTTCCACATGTGAGAAGCTGGAACCAACGAATAACTGACATTTTTGCCTGAAATATTGACTTAAACAATTACTGGATTACCAAAATAACTAATGATTAATCTTCAGCCGACTGACTAATCAAGTAATTTTACTTACTTAGGTTTTTTTTCATCCCAGCTTCTTTGCTAGTTAACCATTCTATCTTGCCTGATAGAGATTTTGTTTTAAATTACACACCTGACTTACACAATCAACTGAAGTGAATAGGAAAGGTAATGAACTGATGAATTCACAGTCTAAAATAGAGCATACATTTAGCAGCCCTGTAAAATGTTGTTGAGACAGCCCGGTTGTAAGTTATTGAAAGAAGGTCAGCCAAAGGGTACATTGAGTCACCTGATACAACCATGATACCTCATTTGTCTCATCAGTTACAGAAGGGGGTCGGAAACCAGTGGTTCTGTTTGCACAAATAAATTCAAGCACTCAACCAGGAGCATTATTATACATATAAAACTGTTTTGTTTTTTTAAACAGGTCCTCTCCTTTAATTGAATATATTATTCAAGATAAGGCTCATAAAAGCAACATACTCTGCACACTCAGCAGCAAACACTTTGATAAGGCTCCTGGGTCATTCTGATATGATCTGGGATACTGGCGCATGTTAACTTATTATCCCATTTACTGTTGGTTTTCCACGTCTGCAAAGGCACATTGTAGTTCTAACTGGATCACTGCATAAAAGTTATTTGCATTATTCATTCCTCAATCACTTATTTTTAATCATCTATTAGTTATGCATTGAGTTTACAAAACAATGACACCCTACTATGTGGAGGGACGCACCCAGGGCAACCTCGCACCTATGGTCCTGAAAGGGCTGAGACCGGCCTGTCAGAAGTTACCTGAGGCCAAAATCTTACATAATCTGACAAGTGCATACAAATAAAAATAATGTATTCATGTAATGATGACGAAAAAACATTAAATAAGAAAATATAAGCTGGAGAAGTATAAACTTGGTAGTAGTCCAGCTAGTCCAGGTCAGACCTCAAATTCATTCTCCAACTGGCAATTAGCTCAAACTTGCAGAGCACACCTTATAGTTGGGTCTAACTGGGGTCAGATCAATTTCCCAGTCACAAACAAACCACTGCAGAATTCGTTTGTGACCAGACCAAAAAACTGATTTCTCAAATCCTGTACCCCGAGTACAGAAACCATGACTCTCGTTTACGTGATGTTTAAAAAAAAAAAAAAAAAAATCAGGTTACTGCAGAAAGCCAAAAGTAACCCGGTCACTGAAGTTCATGTTAACACACTGCTAGTCTTTTATAGACTTGCCTTGCATTAGGACACAGGTAGGAAGATCTTCTGTCTATTGTTGTTAAGGAGTACAAGTCTGACAAATTGTGAGTCTAACCAATATGATTAAAACCTGTTTCATGCTGCAGTTTGTAAGACTGCTTGGATGTAAGTAAGTTGCCTGACAACAGTGTAATTGTATTGTTTATGTCCAATTAATGTGAAATATGTCATTCAGCACTCGTTATGCTTTAAATGTCTGAAGAGCGATCCACAACTGCCTCATTTTATTAGGCAACATCAATTTACTTTAGACGATATTTTTTTACCCAGAATTAAAATTACAAAGGGAAAGTAGAAAATTAAGAGAAAATGTCAAATAAACTTGTTTATATTTTCAGTACTCAGGATAATCAGGCAATAATTAAATTTTAAAAAGAAAAAAAAATTGAAAAAGGAAATTGTAAATTGAAATTGTAAATTGAAAATGGAAAAAGGCAAACACAAAAGGAAGGGAGGAAAATAAAAAAAATAAAAAGATAACTTTACATCTTAATTCATTTTGTGTTTCAAATTTTCTTATTCATTTTCCTTTTCAATGACACATTACAATCAAAGCTTTTGCATTTAGGCATTTAAATTTATGAATGTATGTTTAAGCATTTAATACCATTAACCTATTTTCCATTTTAAATTTAACTTTTCATTTTCAAATGATTGATTATTATTGATAGACTGATATTCATTTTTTGTTTCCTCTTTCTTTTATACATTTAATTATGGCCTGATTATCCTGAATACTAAAATAATAGTTGTTTATTTATTATTTTCTCAATTTTTCATTTGCCCTTTTAATGTTAATTCTGGCTAATATGATCCTACATATGTAGCAATGATTTTTGATCTGGTATGAAGAAATGTTTTCTAATGATAACCCATTAATTAAAGACATTTTTGGGGTGACAGTTGGGGTGGGCTTTGGTGGTGTGAGCTGGTTTTCTTATGAACTGAGGAACAACACCAACACAAATACACACAAATACACAAGGAAATTTTTAAATACCTGTTCTTTTCCATTTCATTGTGCGTAGACCTGTGGCAAAACAAAACACACATGAGAGAATGGAAAATGACAGCACACATAATAACACAGTCACTGAATGAACAGTGTAAGATTTCCCCTCTGTGTGTGCCACCACTGCAGTCCAAGGCCTTACTGCAGAGAGAGAGAGAGAGAGAGAGAGAGAAAAGGCTGTGTGGGAGTTTATGAGCAGTCAGAATGGATGATGATGAAGTGAGATTCTAGGAACCAGAGGAAAAGACTAGGGATTCTGATGCCCGAGGCTTGTTCTAACACAGGAAACTTGGGCTTTTTTAAAGGACCACACTCATATACGTAATGAGGAGGCCGGGAGTAAACATAGTAACAATAACAAAAAACAATAGGCAGGAGCCGGAGTAGACAGGACTATGCCCCTGTATATTGCCTGATTATCCACTGTGCATGTAGTACTTAGTGGGGCGGGGGAAGACACAGTGCTGAAGGTGAACTGAGCGATGGAAGTGTGCTAGTCGCCATATGACTCCTGCACTGCAGTGTTAAAGTAGCGCGCGCACACACACAGACAGAGGATGAAGAAATGGGGTCAAGTTTAGTTTTCGGGGTGAATGTGCTGGTGTGACCTGGTGTGAAAAGTGGTAGGTGGGTGGTGTGGCAGGGTGGGGAGATGGAGGGGTAAAAGGCAGAGAAGAAGATCCCCTCTGCATTCTGAACTCTCCTCTATCTCCACCTGACCTCCCGATCCCCCCACCCCAGGTCCCAAAATAGCCTCTGGACCTTCAGTTCTGCTAGGCCCGAGGCTGTCAGCACGCCATGGGCATGATCCTCACAGGACTCTCACGCACACACGCACGAGCGCACGCAAGAGCGCACACACATACCTTGATTCACCTCCATGTCTGACAACTTACTTTCAAGACTAAGTTTTGAAATACCGTCTCCACTGTCCTCAGTCACAACCTCTGAGCATTAATGGGTCTCTTGCCTGTGTACGTGTGTATGTGCGTGTGTGTGGCACTGTGGGGTATCATCTTGTTTCAGCTCGTCTCTTTGGGTGCTCTTTATCTGACTTGGCCCCCTCCTGCCAGTGTGCATTCCCGTGCGTGGCAGACAGCCACTGATGGCACCACAGCGCAAGCAGGGAAATGATGCCATTTATTCAGGCTAGGTTTCAGGCTCTCGCACAGCTCCCACCTCCTGCCCTAGTCCAATTACCCTCTGCCCCTCTACTACCCAACACACCCATGACGCGACAAGGTACAGCTGATATTAAGAAATACTGAGTAATGATGAGATTTTTATTGTGAGCAATGTGGAATAATTTATGCTTTTCTCCAATTCCACATAAGCACATTACATTGGAATTCCTGTCTATCAATGAGACCATATTGACTTCATCATACTTTGTCATTACATTGGATTACATTACACTGAATCATCATACTACTATATTATTATTATTATTATTATTATTATTATTATTATTATTATTATTACCATTACCTAACTGCTATTTTCTAAAGCTCTATCTAACTAATCCTCTTCAGAAAAGGAAATAAATACCTTAGCCATCTACAGATCAAGATGTCTGCTCAATTTCAGGATCCTATTTCCACTTTGGGTAATTCACCTGACAAATTTGCAATTTGAACAGAAACAAGAAAAGCTCTGGTCACCAGCAGCCCATTGCTCCTAGGTTTGACAGATAAATTCAGGATGTGCAGTGTTGGTCAAAGATTTTTCTAAGATTTTTCTCACCAAACTAGGTGCTCATATCTGGCAACATGGCAAAATTTCTACAAGAGTCTGATGCAGCAAAAAACACGAGCAGCAAGACATTAGGCAGGCTGTAAAGAGGTCAACAGTGTAGCCAGATTATCTAAACCATTTTGTCCGGTGATAAAACTGAACAGCACAACATAACTGTCTCTTTCTTCCTCATTCGACTCCAGACAGTACAGTAGGTCAAAGTAGAACTGGGAAGTTGGTCTGTAAGATCCAATGATAATTCTACAGTTTACTTGCAGTTTCTCTTCCAAATAAGTGAGCTGGTGAGAACAATGCTATTTTCAGTGATACGAATAATGTCGACAACCACAAACACAAGAACCAGGATGTATGAAACCTGACATTCCCTTAAAGAGGGAGATAACCAGCATTATACGGATCAGTATCATTTCAAAATCATTTGTCTGACCAGTAATTGAGAAATGAATGACTATTATCATCCTAAGTTTTGGTCTCATTACTATTCTCTCTCCACATACAATGTAGCCATTCACTTCAACCTTCACTCGTTACATAATGATCCCTGGGACAAAGTCTTAACAGGTGGGATATGATCTATTTGGGGGTCGTTGATAGATACTTGGTGTAGATTTTACTGGACAGCTGTATCGCTGAACTGTTTAAAGAATATTCACCAGTGCACCTCTCTACGTTCTTGGTCTCCAGCTCCGATTCTAGGCCCACATTAATGTACCATTAACCTGTGTTGCTGTAGCCTCAGCAAGTCTCCACATTAGCCTGAACATCAGCACAGGGTGCTGAGGTTAGAAAGACTCAGTTTGCCTGCTCAAAAAGACAGGAAGATCACTGTATGATTTCTATAGTGCACTGTAGTTGGGGAGGGCTCTCCATCTACGTAATGGAGGAGGTGGTGCTATCCAGAGTCTGAAAAGAGTGGGGACAGAGCTGGAAAAACACACAGGGGTGGAGGAGGTGAGGAGAGAGAGAAAATGCAAGAAGGAGAGAGAGAGAGATGCGGGGGAGGGGGAGTCACTACTACTGACACACATGCACACATATACACCAGAAACACGGTGACTCCCCTCCCCCACTACTCACACATCCATGCCATGGGGGAAAAACAGAAACTGGATGGGATTGTACATACTATGTTGAATGACTTCAAATAGATACATGGCGGCCTGCCCTGCATTTCACCAAGTACCAACATTGCCAATAAACAAACAAATATGGCTGATCAATTTATGATCTGCTCTTCTCTGGCATCTGAAATCAACCCTTCCCCCAATAAACGCTAAAGTAAATGCTGGTTAGCTGAAAGGTTTTATGACTGGAGGACAAACCTATAGCAGCTAGTTGTCTACTTGAAATACTACGCTAGTCCCACATTTTCTCAGCTAAGCATGTCTAAAAATGTAGTGCTACATGAGCACACTAAGACATGAGCTGGAAGCAGGTCCATACTTGTAGCACGCCACATCCTGCGTGTTTTAGTGTTTGGTGGCAGTTGAAGAACACTACAAATGGGTCACTGTCACTGACAACACTAACAGCCATTATCCTGACTAACAGGCTAAACCAAATATTTTAGTAACACCAACTTTATGCATATAAACAGAGAAAGGCAGGAAATATTTATACCCGAGAGGCTGAAAACTGAAATTTCTTTGCATTTGTACTTAAAACAATTAGTTGATTATGAAAACAGTATCTTCCTGTTATCCAGCACACGAATGAAGAAAATGCAGGTAGTTAATCTGATTTCTTAAATCAAATGTTGACAGTCGACTAGAGCTGAAACGATTAGCCAGTTAAACACTTAATCAACTGACAGAACATACATTGGCCCTCTTGATAATCAAACACTTGTTCAAGACATTTTTCGAGTAAAATGCCAAACATTCTCTGGTTCCACCTTCTCCAGTGTGAGAAGGTGTTGCGTTTTTTTTTTTTTTTAATAGCATAGGGTTTTGGACCGCTGGTCACTAAACAAGATATTTGAAGACATCAACGTGGACTCTGAGAACTTAAAGCGGACTCTTTTCACTATATTCTTAAATTGTATAGACCAAACGATTAACTAGAAAAAATAATCAACTAATTAACTTATTAGAAAATAATTGTTAGTTGCAGTTGCAGCTGTGATTCAACATCAGAAGTGTACATACACAACACGTAGCATACTCTAATGATAGTGTTTAGCAGTGTTGTAACTTGTATGCACATTGATTATATATAGACCTATTTATATTCTTAACTGCATGTGCTCTGCTTGCACATTTCCGATCATCAGATTGGCAGAGGAAGGCATTCACTCCACTGGGGGGCGGATGATGACCAGTGTGGACTAGTGCGCCTTAATGGCCAAAACACTGTACCTGATGTGGGTTCAAATAAGTATACAATCAATCTGAATGGGTTGTTGTGCATTACCTGACCGACTGCCACTCTTCTCTTCCGTAACTCAGATGTATCGTGGCATTTCATTGCTGTTTCTCACCTAATACGGTATTTATGGTATTATATCAATTAACTGACTCTGTTTACACACACTGGACAGGGATTTTGCCCGTCATCCCTTTTATCCTTCATAATTTTATCTTTCTGGTGAAAAGAGGGCATGTTGGGTGGTAGCAATATGCCAATGTTGTGTCTACTGAAGAAGCAGGTCTCCCAAGATCAACATATTTTCATCAGCCTTTATCACATCTTCTCGATATTGACATGCCAACTTTTCCACCTTATCCAAGCATTCAACTCTTTTTTTTTGGAACTAATTATGCACTGCCTGTGATCATGGAGCTACACTAACTGGGCACATTATTAGGAACACCAACACTGATACTAGGTAGGGCCTCCCTTTGCTCTCGAAACAGCCTCAGTTCTTCATGGCATGGATTCCAAAAGATGTTGGAAACTTTCCTTTGAGATTCTGCTCCATGTTGACATCACTGCATCACATCATTTCTTCAGATTTGTCAACTGCGCTTTTACGCTGCCAGTCTCCCGTTCTACCACACACCAAAGGTGTTCTATTGGACTCAGATCTGGTGACTGGGGAGGCCACAGAAGTTCACTGAGCTCATTTTCATTTTAATGAAACCAGTTTGAGACGACTTTTGCTTTGTTACCTGGTGCATTATCCTGCTGGAAGTAGCCATTAAAAGATGGTGAACTTTGGCCACGAAGGGATGCACATGGTCAGCAACAATACTCAGATAAGCTGTGGCATTCAAACTATGATTGACTGGTATATAGGGGTCCAAAGTGTGCCAAGAAAACATTCCCCACACCAGTACACCACCACCAGCACCCTGGACTGTGGACACAGGGCAGGTTGGGTCCTTGGGTTCATGCTGTTGATGCCAAATTGTGACTCTACCATCGACTGCCTCAGCATAAATCCAGATTCATCAGACCAAGCCATGTTTTATCAGTCCGCGTCTGTCCAGTTTTGGTTGCCCACTGCAGCCTCAGATTTCTGGCCTTGGCTGACAGGAGTGGAAACTGATGTGGTTTTCTGTTGTTGTAGCCCATCCATCCGCCTCAAGGTTCAACGTGTTGGGCATTCTGAGCAGCTTTTCTGCTCAACACAGTTGTAAAGACTGGTTATCTGAGTTATCGTAGCCTTTCTGTCAGCTCTGACCTGTCTGGCCATTCTCTTCTGACCTCTCTCATCAACAAGGTTTTTCTGTCCACAGAACTGCTGCTCACTGGATGTTTTTTGTTTTTGGCACCATTCTGAGTAAATTCTGGTCACTGTTGTGTGTGAAGATCCCAGGAGATCAGCAGTTTAAGAAATAGTCAAACCAGCCTGTCTGGCACCAACAATCATGCCACAGTCAAAGTCACTGGGATCACAGTTTTTCCCCCATTCTGATGTTTGATGTGATCATTAACTGAAGCTCCTGACCTGTATCCGCATGATTTTGATGCACTACACTGCTTTCACATAATTGGCTGATTGGATTATTGCATGAATAAGCAGGTGTACAGGTGTTCCTAATAAAATGATCATCGTATTCACTATACATCATCCTATTCACTGAAACAATCAATACACTCAAGCTTAATTTTTAAATAACTTCACAATTGCTTCACGAGTGTACATTTTGCACTGACCCTACCTCCCAACACAATTACAGGATGTCCATATATCCTCCTACACAGGGTCATGAAACCAAATTGCAATCTAATCACAGCGAGCACATTGATCTGTGGGGCGTAGATGCAACACAAATCTGTCCTCATATGATTGATTCGTGGAATTTGGGTTACAGACTCTGAATGTACACTGTGTGTGTGCAGTAGTGTCCATTGAGGTGAGGAGCTGCCGCCTCACTGAAGTGTCTTCTGCAGTCACCTTGACTGATCCAGATTGCCTCACAGTCTGGCCATTCACTTAAAGTCAGACTGATGTTTGCTGCTGTCAGTCATGCTTTAAGGAAGACAACGGGAAGTCTAAACATGACATCAGACCAACAAACCCACACATACACATGCAGCCACAGCTCTTAATGCCCAAAGAACTTTTCTGTAGAGTTATGAATAAATTAGCCATTTGGCATGAAGAGAATTAGGTGAGAGGTGTTAGCAGAGGGGTGCCAAATTTCTACATTTGTGATTTGTTTGTAAAAATGAATGCCTGTAACATTGCATTGTTGGGTATATATCTGATATGAACGTTTCATCGTGCAGTCTGCACAACCAGTTATAGACTCTCTTCCAAATACCTAAATTGGGCTATGCATACAGTAGGTCAGTTCTGTTGACATATTACTTGTCAGGCTTTTGAATCTTTACTACCTCTGAATTAGGGTGGAGATCCTCTAAAAGCCAACTGTTTTGGTCATTAACCTATGGAGCTAAGTTTGGTTGCGGTTGGAACAGTGGGAGAATTTTTACACTGGTGTAAGTTGACTAAGAATACCACCAAGTACAGGTGTTGCTGACTTTCAAATGGCTTCCTTTACCTTGGAAGAAAAATCTTAATATTTTCAAGTATAACAAGTATGATGATCACAGTTTTGGATGCGGATGGTTAGTATAGCCACGAGCGACAAAAAGCGGGGTCCAAGCATAATCAGCACCCTACCCCCTCAGCTCTGCTGGGAAACTGGGCATATTTTATTTTCACAACCCCAAAATTAAATACAACAGAGGTCCACGAGAATGAGGGCAGTTGAAGTTTAAATATTCACCAAAATTTTAATTTTACAAATAAAACGCTGAAAGAATAAATTACAGGGTTGAGATGAACTGAGAAATGTTCTGAGATTTTCATGAAGTTTGATTACACATTTGGCAAATTAGGATATCTTGTTTATACAGTAAATATTATGCTGAAACATACACTGTCACTGTTTTGGTAGCATTTGAACAAATAATTTAGGAGTTTTGAGAATTAATTCTGCAAATTTTGAAAAAAATGGAGTGAGGAACTTCATACTTGACCACTGGTTGCAGGGAAGCAAAGTTTCAGATCAGATACTGCAAGATGTGTTGCAAAAAGAATGACGTCTCTATGACCTTCTGGCGATTTTTGACTTTTTTTGATGGTGTGAGTTCTATATTTCTAAATTTTTGATTACTCACTTATAAACCACACACACACTTTGAAACTAAATTTCACATGCTGACTGAGACATGATGATGGATCATGTCATCTTAGTTTCAGAGAAAACATGCAGTCAATTATGAAATATAAACTTTTTGAAATTTCGCCACCCCTTAGAGGCTGAATGACCAAAGACTGCACCATGAAGCTCAGAGCTACCAACCAAACAGGTTGACCAAATTTGGTTACAAAAGCTTAAACCAAATTTGATTTATTTATTATTTCGTTTATGCGAAATTTACCTCAACAACACAAAGGTTTTGGATATAGCTCAAAATCACATGATCAGAGAGTGTGGGTGCAGCCTCAAAAAAGTGGTGAAATGATCCACATAATCCAGGGAAAAAAGAATTTTGTTTCTAGTGCATGTTTCCAGCAAACAACCAATTATAATTCAGACGTGAAAAACAAACACTAATGTGGGAACAGTGGATTAACCCTGCTGCACTCAGTGGGGGCGCAATTGAAGTGGGGATATGATGGGTGGCTTGTTGCTGAGCTGAAAAACAATGAAGTGTGTAGATTTCTGCCACAAGGAGCTGAATAGCCTTTACCTGCTACTTGTGTTTTTCTTGCTTTTGCTTTTCCTTTTCAAGCTTTCCCTCTCTCGACTGCTGATGAAGGGTGGCATGGAGGCATAGCCGTGTTCCGCTTCTGCAAGAAAAAAAAAAAAAAAAAAGGGTCACATTACCTGATATCGGGCAATGCAAAATACAGCGTTACAGCACCACAGTGAAAAGAAACCAAAGCGGGGAAAGGAAGAGTGCTCAATGTGCCACATTTGATCTTGATCCTTTAAGCACTCCGTAGCAACGTCCTGGGCTGAAGTGTGGGCATGCAATGAATGGATTTCATACAGTATATGTATTCAGTATTTTCTCCCCTCAGCCTGGACAATGATGTCATCTTGAACTGGAATAAACCCCACTTGCAAACCACAACAGAAGGAAAGGAGGGGCCTCCATGAAAACAATGTCTCTCTGCACATCTGACTGCATCTGTCACATATGCATTCATTCTCTCATTATCAGAAATGCAAATGCACGTGTGGGCTTGCAGATATGCATTATAGCCCCAAAATGTCTGAATATTGATTAGCACCTATTTTGAGTAGGCGATGAATTCTGCTGTATTGCTGAAAATCCGATAACGTTAATGTATTTAATGCATGGCCCGATTACTTGATGTAAATAAAAATAATAATGATAAAGGACAGGTTCAGGATTTAAGAAGGCTTCAAAATGACAGGTGCATAAATTAGCGTGATATGGGGGGGATGGGTGTCGATGTAATTTTTCAGAAATAAGACAGACCGTAGTAAACAACACAATTATACTTTACCTCGTTCCCTGCGATCAAGGTACTCGGCTGCTTCGATCAACATCTGCACCATACCGATCGCCGCCATTTTCAACAATAACACTGATAATATAACAATCCGATGAGGGATTCCGTGGCTGTACACAACCTGCGTCAGGTCCTACCACTGGCTCTCCTAACACTCAGGTGGCTCGCTGCTCCGTCGGTGATTCTTTTAAAAAGCGAGAGGTAACGTGAAAGAGTTACTCCTGTGGCGTGTCAAACGGGCTGTTTAAAAGTTAAAGGTCCTGCATGCAGCGCCAGTCCGTTTTATGAGCCAAACAGTTTCCGTCCTTAATGGTTGTTAAAATGGTTCAAGTAAGGGTTTGTTGTTAGCTGCTCAAGGCTGGCGCTGACACCTCTTCAGCAGCTTTGGTGGCTTTGCCCCCCGTTAAAAGCAAACTGTTAGCTAAATATAGTTAGTTTTAGCTATAGGTAGTTCTTCGAAAAAAAGCGGCTTGTTGACAAAAACAAAACGAAAGCTCGCTTGATATATAACATATGTTTTGTTTGGGGGGAAAATAAGTTGGCTAATGTTAACGCTACAGACAAGTTGCCAGAATAACGATGAAGTTCTTCCTAGCTAGGTTGTGTAATGTAAAGATAGAGCCAATCGAAAGATAAGAACGTTGTTGGCTTGCTCAGTTGTCACAGACTTGCCTGGTGTGAAATTTAAAGAAAAACAAGCTAACGGTCTTAAAGTTCAACCGACGATGACATCCAACCTTATCGGTTCGGGACTATGTGGCTGGCTAGTTTTGTGCTGATCAGGCGTGATACGTCTCGTTGGAAATGCAGATAGCGGCTGACATCGGCTAAGGAACAGTGAGTGTTTATCAAAATCCTGCCAAAATAGTGGCTTGTTGATATGGACGACGACTAACTACTGTACTTTACCACAAAGCCTCTATGTTCTGCGATATAATTGGGTACTGGATATAAAAACTCAAGCTGCTATTGGGGACTCAAGCCGTCAATCATCGGGAGGCGTCGGAGCTGACTGCCACTGAGGGCCTTCTTCAGCCATTTTGGTTCTACTTTATATTACAAGAAAGATATGTAGCGGAGCCGCAATGGACACCGTTTCTGCGCAGCACACTCGTGCACCGTGATTGGTTGCTTTCTGATAAGCTTGTTACCCATTGGCCGCAGTGCCCACGAGCTAAAGTGACAACGCCCGCTTCTGACAAAAGACACGCCCCTCTGCCATGCTGTTTCGCGGTGTATGGCAATGATTGGCTCCCGTAGTGTTGTTTGTCTTATTTTTTGGTCAGTGATTGGCCAGATTCACATGCTTACTTGGTATTAGTCCTTTGCTTCTCCTATCACAAAGCGTTTATCCGCGCAGGCGCACGCCCACTGCTTTCACAAACATAACAGCAGTGAGAGCTATTTCAAATTGAGACGAACGCCAACTATAAACCAGGACTGGACCTGCACGAACTTGGAGCGGATTTATTTACTGAAAAACATCCTTGGTCTTGGACAAAATTTAATCATTGAATGGGAAACCGGCTCAGTGCACACTTGCAGAGAACACCAAATTGGAATCACGTTTGGCTACACAAGAATACATACCCAAGTAACACCTGTGTGCAGGATAAGTTAGACTTGAAGCCTGTTGCACTGACTGTAATACTTTGATCACGTTTACAAATCTTAAATGTCGTGGTGTAAAGACGTTAACAATTAGTAAGGTAGAAAAATGTTCCTGCGCATAAAGGCAGATACAGTTGGATTTAAAAAAAAAAAAAATAAATATATATATATTTCACAATCAGTACTTCACCCACATTTTAAAATGCTTTTATTTCAAATAAAACAGGATCCACTTCAACAACATAGAGCTCCATGCATTGTGTACACACAGGGTCTTCTCTCGATAGCTGTAGGTTACTGCAAGCACTGTTATTTACATTTATGTGTTTACTTGTAAAAAAGGTATATACAGAATTGTAGCATCACACAAAACAAGTCAGAAATAACAGGATATAGCACGATATCATCCACTGTGAGGGGAGGACAGAGGTACACCTCTTGGGTATCACGACGAGTTGCTGATACTTTCAAGCGATGAAGTCCAGTGGTCTGTTGAATCCACCTTTTCTGTTCATGTACTGCCTAACAAAATAAATATATAAGAAAACATTACATCACTGTTACCCTCGCAACACTTGCAGATTACATCATCGAGCACCAATAGGAAGGCTGGGGTATCTGCATAGAAACACCTGCAGAGGTGATAGCCTACAATAACAGTGGTTGATGCTGAGACCGCTCACTGTGAGGGGTCTGAAAATTTGACGTTTCAACTCGGCAACCTGACCAACAACTGGGGTTCAGGCAATAACCTGAAAAAGATCCCTATATAATAAAACGGGGTCTAATGAAACCTTTCCAGAAATTGTCTGTGACTATGTGCAGCACTGTTGTAAAGCTGAACGACCCACAAACAGCTCTGTACTATTAGAAACAGGTTTTTTTTGTTGTTGTTGTCGACGTACCTGTATTTTCTCTTCATGGTCACATTGACAGCATGTGCATTTACTGATCCATCTGTTTTCTTCCCCTGTGTGAAAACAATGTTAGTGTGTCTCAGATGTCACATATAAAACATCACAGTTCAAGTTATACAGTGCCATCCATTAAGGAATGTTGCCTCTGCTCGACTTACATTGCGCCTTTTATTTATAAAACTGATTTTTTAGCACAGTTTAGAAGCTCCTGAAGGCTTTGCAAACCTTTCAAAGACTCCAAACTACAGCAAACACACCACTGAAAAGTAGGGCTGAATTAGATTAAAACAAAATACTATACAATGAATGCTGGACTTACAGTACTTGTTGGTATATAAATCCATGACAGCAATTTTTAAAATTCCCCCTCCAGACACAATTTAAAGTAATTAAAAATACTCTGGTATGATCAATATTTTGTTTAACATGGTTTTCCCACATAAATTTAAAAAAAAAAGCATCAGCTAGCATACATATCAGAATGGTAAGTGTAGTTAGCATCTTTTATTTCTTTATGTTCTTTGTTAGCTCATTAGTTTAAAACTGTCAGTGGCTGCAAACTCTTGCTCTCTGTACTGACGAGTCTGCTCTGCACTGGATGTTTCAGGTTTCCTTTACCCCACCCACAAAGCTGACAGGACTGATTCCTTAGGTATGTGATGTATGAAACCCAGGCTGTCTGAATCAGTTTTTGAGACTGTCATTGGTACACTCCAGTTCCAAAGAGGAAATGCTCAGCAATGGCACTAACTGCTTATTTAGCTCATGATATGTCTTGTTTCCTATTTTAAAAAAAAAAAAAAATATATGGAAATATTAACAAGGTTAAAAACTTGATTTGCATTTGTTTATTATCAGAATTATGAAAATGTTCTGATTGTCTGAAATGCATTTCATAATACTGACTTGTTTTGATCCACTGACAAAACAGTGCCAAGAAATCTATTTTTCTATGAACAAATAGCCTAGCTCAGTATTCCCTTTAAACTCAAATGCCTGCAGCTGCTTCACTGTGACAGCCTTCCAGTTGCTGTGAATCTGAAGCTGCAAGGCTTGTACTGTGAAGGAGTGGCAAACAAATTACATAAATAAGTGTTATTTCAGACCCAGAGATCTACAATGTTGTCAAATAGAAGCTGTTCTGATTCGAGATTTTTACAATTCCCTGTTTTTTATGGTCATTTGATCAGTCTACAATATTGCATGAGAGAAATGACCTTCATCACAGCCCCAAAACAAATAGAAATTAACCAGAAATCAGTGAGGTATCTCTTAGATGAAGAAAAATCCAACAGTTACATTGTGCAGAGGCTGCCTGTTGTATCAACTGTAGCTGCTATTCATACTGTGTATACTGAAATTGATATCACAGTAGATAAATTGGTACATTGAGCAGGCTCACAGAAACAAATGCAAATTTGTACCCATCTTCAGTTTAGCTGAGGAATGCAATTAACCTTATCTGAAATAAAATGCACCTCCTTGTGGCTGCATAGCGTAGGACACCCTTGAATTCTCACCTTAGTGGTATCAAAGGAGGCAAATCCCATCAGTTTCATCATCTCTATTTCCTCTTCTGTTTTGCCCTGCATGTCCTCCGCTGTTACAAAAGGATGGAATTGAATTTTGGTAAAAACATAAATGTTGCACTTGAAAATGCCACAAACACTGAAAGCTGAATTTCCCACTAAATTTATGTGAATATGGATTGCCAACATATTATTTATTATACCTGAAATCTGAATGGGCTTTGCTGGCTTTTCCTTAGCCTCTTTGCGTTCATCTTCACGTCGGTCTTTTCCTCTCACAGGAGAGAGGGAGGAGGAGCGATGACGTCTGGCAGGAGACCTGCAGAGGGAACACACAGATGGCTGCAGGACGGGTTATCACAACTACTGAGGGCAGACATGTCTGCAACTCAAGTGATGAATGTTGTCCATGGTTTGTTTAAATCTATTTAGTATTAGGTTATTTAGGCTTAAATGTGCTTGACCACAAATGAGAAAGAGAGCCTAAAATGCACAGTATACCTTTTGAAAGACTACCTCTGCAGGGGGAACACCTCAGTATTTTTAATTGGAGGTGGAAAACACTGACTGGTAAACATCTGGTTTTTAATAATAAGTTTTTAAAATAATCTTCGTCCACTAACAACATACCTTCATCTATTCAAGTAGTAAGTATTCAATAAGTAAAAAACAAAAAAAGAAAGCATTGCATTGATTTATTGCATAAACCTGAAAAGAAAACCAGATACAACAACTAACGCTGTTCGGGACATTGAAAGACTCACCTGGAACGCCTCCTGTGAGGAGATCGCGAGCGACTTCTGCGCCTGTCTCGGTCCCGATCTCGAGAACGAGAGCGATCTCTCTCCCTACGCCTTCGTTCACGCTCCCGTGAGGTTGAGCGGGAACGTCTTCTCTCTGCAGGAGAGGCAGAAATGAGACCATGACATGAGCTGTAAACTAGGGAATTTTAAACAGGGCATATTGGCATCCACACACTGTAAGATTCTTCTGAGCATAGAAGATTTAAGAGATTTTCTTCTTTGATTTGTTGCACTTCTCTGCAACATGTGTTAAATACGCTATACAACATGTAAAAATGTCATTGGCACCATTTGAGTCCTATTTTAGTGTTGTACGTACAGGTTTCTTTTACAAAAGACACACAGAATTCAAATGTGTGTCACAAGGCAATGGGATTACTACTAGGTGACTCACATAATTTGGAAAATGAAGAAACATACTATGAAACTGCCAATATGTCGTTCAGGTATATAATTCTTACTGTTGATATAAATACAGATACTGCAGCATTGTCAAGATTGTTTTCCTTTAATCTTTAACTTTTGATAACTTCAAGTAAAACCAATGGTACACAAAGTATGCAAGAACACATTAGCATACAGCAGATGTTCTACATGAAAGATAAGCCTCTGATCTCAACCAATGTGGAATTTGGTCGGGAACGCCATCACTGCATCATGAGCTACAGTTTCCACCAGTATCCCGTTAAACACGTTCTTGGTTGAGAAAGTTGTGACAAGGATGTCAGTGTTGATGCTGAACAATGAGAAGCAGATTCTTTCATGTGATATTCAATGTAAAAATAATTGGCAGAGTCAACCCAAAAACCATCGCCTCCAGTCTTTCATACCAGACAAACCCAAGATAAAAGGATAACAATCAGTAGTCAATGTCTACAATAGCAAACAGGGGCACACAAATAAGGTTTAATGTGTGATATTTTAACCAAATATACTGGCCTATACAGTCTTGGTGCTACTCCAGGGGCCAAACAGGTGAAGCTTACTTTAACTCTGCTGCTAATTTGACACTTATATTTAAGTGACACACTCATAAAAATTAAAAGCATACGTTACAAAACCAAACGAAATATTGCCTTTAAAAATCATACTGGATTGTCTTTTGTTGAGTGGTAACTATTTCCACTCCCCGAGCAAGTTGATGCAGCAAGCAACACACAGAGAGAGTCGACTGTAGACAGTGCACTCAGTTTTATTACGCAGTTTGCAAAGTGCGGAGATCACTCCGTTACAGCATAGAGCATATGCATTCAAAGTGGTAACAAGAGAGATCTGACTCGTTATCTTTTAGTGGTGTCTTAAGTACTGTCTTCGCTGGATCCTGGATCTGATCACAGTCTGTTATCTACCATAATTGAGCTACATTCTACTTGTCACCTGTTTTCATCGTCTCTGAGACAAGTGCCCGTAAACCTCTCATGCCCGACGTATATATGTATTACGTCATAGGATGATTATTATCGCGTGTCCTACAATCCACTATAAGCTTTTGGCACTTTACATTGGGTATCCCCACACTTTACAAGTTGATGTTGGCTGAAACTGATATTAAGGAGACATACTTGCCTACCTCTATTCGTTGTAATAAAGCAAGGCAAGCAACATACCCTTCATTTATGTGGAAAACGCAACAGACCAGCTTTAGATCGGACCTCAGCTTGTCTATAGCGGGCAGCTGAATGCAAACAATAGCGTCATCTGGACGGACGGTAGCTGAAGTTTGTGTGTACGCCTTTATCTGTGTGAAAATAGCAACCAGCTTTCTGAAATGTGCGTATTTACAAGGGTTTCCGCTGCTACAGCAGCTAATTTTCCAATATTTTCACGTGTAAATACCAGTATTCTTTAGGACATGTCTAAAGCCTAAAGTGAGTTGTGAACAGACCTAGAACATTCTGCCAGCCTCCAAAAGCCAGCTAAGACGACACAAAATTGCTATTTTTAAATAACTATATAGAGGAGCAGGTGTAGTTGGCTAATTTATACATAGGCGGAATTAATGTTAGACATGAGTCACGTTTTAATGTGCAAAGCCAGTGTTAAAGAAAACATCTTCTCATATGCGTATTAGCTTTCTGCCAGTGTAAAAAAGAAAAAAAAAAACTTTAGAGCCAGCTTATCATACGCAATGTCACGTTAGCTAAATTAGCTACTTCTAGTTTCTTACCTCGTCTTTGGGGAGTTCGACTCCTGCTCCTACCCATTTTCATAAGAGATCAAACGTTACCCTCGTAGATCAACGTAGTACTAAATTAAAAAAAAAATATGAGGTTACAATACTAACAAAGTGTGGGTTGTTTGAATTTCGTTAACGTTAATATCTGCTAAACCACAGGCCTCCTCTGTTGTCTCTTGTTGGTATACGAGCTTCCGGTGACCTTTCTGCGTCAGAGCGCCCCTACCGAGCTGGAGGTCAGCCTGTCCGTGTTGTTTCACGGCGGCTGGCACCATCGCAACCATTTAAGGTGCATAAGCACCAGCCCTGGGTCTGTTCAGGTGGCACACCGAGCTCACGTCTAAAATTCTGAGAAGAAAATAACACGAAGAACATCCATTATTATTCTCATCCATTTTTAGCATCAGCTCATAAAAGGATAGCACTTAGACTGTTGGTGGTACTTGCAACCCCACCCCCCCACCACCACCCCAAAAACAAACAAACTAATAGACAAATACTGTGTATTAGTTTTTAAATTAAGTAATAGTATCTTGACGAGGACTTAGGATTTAGTAAGAGAACTATTCAGACAAACAAAATGGATTATACTGCCCAACCTCCACAGTGTAAATGTACCTTTCGCAACCATACTTTTGTGGCATCCTGAAGCCTTTTCACTCTTTAAGGCTACTTTAACATTTGATGCTGTGGTTAATACAGGAGGAAAAAAGTAAAATGATTACAAAATAATCAAGCAGAGAAAGATGAGACATAAACTACATGTCCAGTTGGTTTTAAATCAAACTTGACCTTTAATGACTGATACATGGTAACCTTGCAACACTCACTTATACATTCTAATATAAAATAAATTAAAACCATAAGCAAACATCACACATCAGCATTTTCATAAGAGCTACTGTTTCATACAGAAGATAATTCCAACTGTTTAGAGGTATTTTGCACACATACATTTAAAAGAAAATGACAAAAGTGGAATGTTTAGTACCTTCAGTATCTTCTGTTACTGGGTTTCAAACTGCATTGAGAAGCGACAAATTCTTTTATGCTTTATCCTTTTTTTTTGTTGATAGTGGCATTTCTAGCGGCTTGTGTTTTGTTGCGAGCAAGTACATTTTCCCCTCCTTTCTTTCTCCATGTTCATCCCTGCTGAAATAACGTCAAAAGGCTGATAGTTTTACACAAAACCAGCATTCAGAAGAGCACAATCAGTAGCTATCAGTATAATTCTACATGTACTGCCCCTGTGTCCACGTAATATACCTGCAACATCTATCTGATAATTAGAAACCAAATCATGACTAGAAGATGCCTATGATGAACTAAATGCAACATACTAGAAAGTCAATATACATATGTCAAGTGCCTATAGATGGATAAGGGGTGCATAATTCATAGGGACTTAAATTTCCACTGTGTGTTTTAAAAGTGTGGTTAAAAAACATGAAACAAATTCTGAGCGGCAAGTGCACAGGATCACAGTTATAATCCCAGTTTGAAAAACGAACATGTCTGAATGCCTATACAATGAAGGTAAGTAATGGTTTGTTAGCACAGCAGGTGAAAATAACACGAATAATACACGGACTGTGTGTTTGTGTGTTCATGTCTGTACGTCTGTGTGTGTGAGAGAGAGAGACAAGTAGTGGTGCGTCAAAATGTTGGGTTGTATCCGACCTGGGTCAAATAGTATGTGAAAATAATTATCAGTGTTTTTAACCTGCTTAGGATAAACAACCTCAGATCAAATCAGTGAGTAGCAGTTTACAGTAAAGCATCTGAGAATCAGTTTAGTACACTCTGTGTGTGAACGACATCTTAGCTGACTTTTTGAATAGATCTGATGTGGTTAACTCCATCTGCTACTCATACACCATACACTAAGAAATATTTCACAGTAGTATTTCACCGAGGTCTGGTGTGTCAGCACGCCTCAGACTTCTGCTTTCTCCTTCTGCTTCTTGCTCTTTTTCAGGAACGACGGCGGCTTGAACTTCTTCTTCTTCTTGGATGGGGACTTAGAGGGGGAACCCTCTGGGGTGCCACCTTGTGGTTTGGCGGTTGGAGGAGCAGGGGGGGAGGAGGTGTCGTTGGTTGAAAGAGCCTTCATGCCTTTCTCCAGTTCTTCTGTTGTCTGCTTCTCCTCCTCGCCTCCGTTCTGTATGGCTGGCGAGTCGGTCTTTGCCTCTTCTGCTCCGAGTATCGTAAAAAAATAAAATAAATAAATAAATAAATAAAAAGAATTTTAAGCAATCAGACAGAAAGCCTTGAGAGGGGTGGAGCTGCAGAGCTACATGCTAGACATATCGCTGCAGATGAACATGCTTGCTTAATGAGAAGTGGGTTGTCATATGGTTTATCTTGACTTACTAGTGAGAAAAGACCAAAGCACCTACAAATCGGCGAGGAGTAACACAGAAAAGGACAGACAGACACAGAGGGAGAGAGTACAACACATACAGTAGGTACACAGACAGATGGATTTCCCTACAAAGGGCTGAAATATAGAAAATCAAACATTAACAGCCAAAACAGCAGACTCTTACCAGACATTTTAACCTACACAGGTGTAACTAACAACATTAAAAATGGCTGGATTCCATTTACATGAGCTCAGGTGTTGGCCATGCAAGTTTACTGGCAGAGCTACATGACAAAGAGCCTTTATTATTACACCTGTGTCATGCTGAACGGTTTTCATGAGAAAGTTCTGTCACACATGCCATCAAAACCTGACGCCCCATGTTACTCCATATCATATCTAACAAATAAATGTCACTAGGACCAATTATCTGAAATTTTACCTTTGTACCAGGGTTTACTTAAATTCAGTGACTCAGTGGTGGAAACTAACCGAGTCCATTTACTCAAGTATTGTACTTACTTTTTATTCAAATACATTTATTTGATAGATATCGTTTTTACTTTTCCGTTTAAGATGTTATATACGAAACATAGTTCATCTTATAAAATCTTGTTATAAACCACCTAAAAGTAGCAGCTGTAGCAGTACTACAACAATAAAATGCTACTTACTGCACACAAGTGTCAATAGTAATATTCCTGCAGTTTTTCCTGCATAATCAGTACTTTTACCTCTGATACATTAGGTTCATTTTGCTAATACTATTCTTTGGCCTAAGAAAAATGTTGAATGCAAGACTCTATTTGTAACTGATGATGCCTAAATTGTGATGTTGCTACTTGAGAACTGACAAATATCAATTTTATTGATATTTCTGACTTGTCCGAAAAGGTACTGGCAGTCTTCAGTGAATTTAACATTCACTGAAGCTTCTAAGTTTTGAGCTTCTAAACCCCTTGAATTAAAGCTGAAAGTCTACACTTCAGATCTGTTTTCTACACCCTCAGACTGTTTCTTGTACTGCTGTAATGTGAACTTCCCCTCTGAGGATGAATTAAGTCTCATCTTATCTTATGGAGAATCAAGCAATGTTCAAACTTTAATATACTACATATGCTTTATGTTGAATTTGCAGTTACAGTCTATGTAGTCAATTTTTTAGTGACTTTTGTTATATTATTATTAGTATACAACATTAAGTTGTCATTATCCTGATATTGTACGGTTCAGGGCTTTTCAATACTACGTATAAGCATGACTCTAAGGTCACCAATCTCTCTTATGCACACGCTTTTATTGTGAAAATTACATTCAGCTTCTTCCTACGCTACGTTTGAATCAAAGTCTGATGACAAGTAGAGGGTTTTTAGGTCGCTGTCAATCACATCTGATCAAAACACACCCACACAGTGCTAATGAAGCAGATTCAACTGAATTTTTTTGAGTGTTAAATCCTAATTAATGATACTAAATGTGTGTGTATGTTTTTTTTTCTTTATTTGCTGCTTATAAAGTCATAAATATATAACATTGCAAAGAAATACTTAAGATTTGAAGCCAAGCTTCAGGGGCTTTAAAATAACAAAATAATACCGATGCATATATTTAATCTACAAGGCAAACCTTTGAACAATCTGTGTGAATATACAGAAATTTGTCATTTTATTGCCCAGTTTTTTGTGAATGAGAAGTCTGATCAGAGACAGTATCTACTGCATATGAGGAGGAGTAACATGACTGTCAGTGAGCATCTGAAGCATGAGAGGGCAGAAACAGCACTAAGTCACACATGAGTCCATGTAAGACTTGGAGCACGCGTCTGGTCAGATAGCGGTATGCAAGGCAAGCAGGGCAAACGGTCGATGCTCTGCCAAGCCTCACCTGAGAGAGGAGGGCTGCTGGGCGGAGAGCCCTTTGTGGGGGAGGTAGCAGGTGGACATTCCTTGTCATTTGCCACCTCCTCCCCTACTTGTGCAAATACACACAAAGACACACACGGTGAGGAACAGAGAGGGTTCAGCTATGCAGTAAGTTAAATTTGTGAGGCAAAGAGAAATTAACACACTCAACACAACAGTCACAAGTGAAATCCAGTTTGCTTACGGTTGCTGTGTGTAGCATTTTAACTTCAAAAATGATTATAGAATTTAAAACATTTATTGATTACTGTGAACAAGATTGTTAGTGTCCACCAGCCTCTATACTGCATTTTACATTAAGTTACATGCAAAAAGCAAAAATCCGTTGCATTGCTTTACAACACAAAATGGAGCAGGGAAAAAGACAACACAAACAGGGCTAAAGATTTCACATTTTCGTACAATAACAGATGGTGGAATAAGTGAAAACCTGGTGGAGCTTTTAATTTGAAATTGATATAGTAGTATTTGAAAATGCAACACACAGCACCTTTAAGATGGTTAGAAGAAAGTGCATAATGTTTTACTGGTGAAAGAGAAGGCTGGCATTTTTCCCTGTTTTTATGTCTACACTACATAACCGTAAGTGTGTGGACACCCCTGTGGT
The DNA here is from genome assembly GCF_016859285.1 of Xiphias gladius. Classification (NCBI taxonomy): domain Eukaryota; kingdom Metazoa; phylum Chordata; class Actinopteri; order Istiophoriformes; family Xiphiidae; genus Xiphias; species Xiphias gladius. The sequence continues at coordinate 24,848,461 of NC_053418.1, read as the reverse complement.
CCCAAGACTGTCAAAAGTCAGTAAAAGATCATCCGACAAATCAAAAATCAGATCATCAATAAATACTAGTGGTGGTTAAATAATTAAATAGAGAGTAAATAGAAATATTGAGCCTTTTGGTTTTCTCTTAAACTACAGTCAGGTGGTAAAAAACTGAAAAGCTTTTTATTTTTCCTTCTCCAATCAGTTGATAAAAGAAATGAAAACTTAAATGAAAGAGTCAAATAAATGATCTTTTATTAGCTTTTTTTCTTTTTTGTTCTTCTTTGGTTTGAGCACAGATGTACATTTGTATCCAGCCTCTATTTTTAAGCTAAGACTGATTTATATTCACAACGGTCACAGCTAACTTGCTAGCTGAGCACCAGCCTATTCAAAACAGTTATCTCGAACTGAACAAGATGTTCAACTACCGCATATGGGTATGATTTTAAAGTGTCCACATACCTTGGCCATATAGTGTATAAGACTATATGACTACATACTAAAACTATTAATAACAACATTCTAATACTGCTTTAAGACTATATCCAGTTCAAAACTTAAGAATAAACATATCTACTGTATACAAGGGTTATTACAGTACTATATGCTGTATGCTTAACAAAGTAAATAGAGTTAATATAGTCCTTTGAGCAGCTGTGAGTTGAGGTGAATTAACCGTACCATTGGTCCCTCCATCCTGTTTCCTCTGCACTTCTTTGCGGTACTCCTCCAGCTCCTGGTCCGTCAGCTGGTTGAAGGGATTGGGAGGTTCTGGCTCTGGTGGGACTTTGGGTGGGCTGACTGGGGACTAATACACAAGCAGAGACACAAAAGGACAGCTTTTAACCCTGCAGTTCAAGAAAAGGACTTGGAGAGAAACAGAGACAGATGTTTGGCGAGGACGGAGGATGTAGTTTACTGGTGGACTGTCCTCTGTTATAACGCTGGCAAGGACTTGCGACTGTGGTCCTGCTGTCTTCATGTCCTGGCGATTCTGTTGTCGGATCTGAGGAGACAAAATTTATTGAAAACATTTTTTGATTCATACAACTGAACGTAGAAGGCGAAGCTAGGATTTGTGAGAGACAGAAGCAGACAAAAGCGAGGAAAAGTTACCTTGTTTCGTGTCTCAATCACCTCTTGAGGGTTGGTGAAAAGAGGAACAAACTGGTTTGGGTTCTCTATCTTAATGGATGTGCTGCCAGCTTGTGTCACCTCCTCTGTCTTCAACCACTAGGGAAGAGAAAACCAACATGAAAAGAGTATCTCATAATCCACTTTAAAAGAAATATTAGAGGAAGTCTACGACTCAGTATGTCCAAAGTATAGAGAATCCTGGCCTGAAAGCCACTTTCTTCTTTACACTTTTTTTTTTCCTTATGAAGTCTGTTTTTATGAAGGAGATTTATATTTTGCCACCAGAGGGCAGACTCTGCATTGCAGTAGTCATCTCTAAGCAGTGGGCTTTCCCCTGCAATGCAGAGAAGAGGAGAGAGAGAGAGAGAGAGGCGGGTGGGAGGGACAGCGGAGGACAGAAAACAGAGGGAGAGCCAAGCTCCTCCCACTGATGTAAGGCAACCAGTCTCATGTTGCTTTTCTCTCTGAAGGACTTGGCACTCCAGCTCTGACCCCTCTTTTTCTCTGAGGTACACAGAAATAAAAAAACAGTGCTCCCCAGTGAACATCAATCAGAGGTTGATTTTGGACATACCAATACCCTTGGTAGAATGCACATCAAATATCATCAATTTGTTTTTAAATCATCAGAGAAATGGCGAGTTAATTACTCTGTTACTGTGTCTGACTCCTCTGAACATCAGTCATCATCCTAAAACAGAACGCCTCATCTCAGCAAGCTTCAAGCCCCAGCTTCTTTATAATTTTTTTTATATCTACAGACAGTCAGTCTACGTATCCCTCACTATCTGAGTGGGAAACATTACACAACTTTTAGGTCACGATGGCCACAATGCACCGTAGCCTGCACAATGTTGTGGATGGTGCAATGAATTTTGGACTGCAGTTGGAACCATCACAGTTATCTCTAACATGTGGTCTGCAACTTTATTTTAGACAATTCTTGAACTCCTATAGTGCAATCGGTTCAATAAATCACAAGACATGCTTCCCAGAGCCTCACAGTGGTGCGCTGGTGCCCAGGACTGGCTTGCTCTTGGCTGACTTTTTGGTAGGTGTTAGGGGTGTTGAGCCACCGGGTCCTCTCCTGCTGCTGGCGCTGGGCAAAAGGGTGCTGCCTCAGAGCCGGGTGGACTCCATCGTCGTCAAACTGGTGGAAGGCTGTGACGGTCGCAGGCACCTCCACCTCCCTCCGCATCCGCGATCGCTCCAGCAGCACAGGGAAACGGTATGCGTAGCCGGTACGGTAGCCCTGAAAAACAACAGATGGAGGAGGTTTTAGTGTGTAGGGATGCTGTAGACAGCATCACCTCACCCTCTGATGGACAGCTAATAGGCACTTTTCTCGTGGCCCTCATTTCAGCTGCACTGTGTTTTGCCATTCTATATCGACATGCATATCCACTGCCACCTCAACAGGGAATTACAGCATTTGATGTTATATTATTTTCTTACTATGGTCAGCTGACGGCAGTAGCTCCTGTATAATGTATTTTGGACAACAGGAGATTTTGTGGTTTGCACTTTTATGTCACAGAAAAACTGTATCAAAGACGGATTTGCTGTTGAGTTACTGCTGATGCAATCTGAACATTACATGATGCTGCTGCTTTTCGTTAAAAGCTTTCCATCTGTAAACCACAGGAAGACATTTGTGCTTTTATTGTGAAGCAGGATATGGAGCAGTACTTCTCAAAGGGCTTATGCTGCATTCACATGATATTCATTAGAATAGATGGGGTTTTTTTTGTTCGTTTATAAATTAAGTGTTTACACGATCAGATTCCTTTATCCTTTATCAACAATCATTGTAAACATGGGTGTCTTCGGTGTAACTGTTGCCTACCAGGTTATCCAGAGTTCTCATGAGGGCTTCAAACTCATGCTCCCCAATGCGGCTCTTGTGCAGCGGCCCAAAGGTGGAGCCAGCCCAGCCCACGGTGCCAGCCGGGTTGGGTTTATGGGTGGCCCGATCCAACAAAATCAGGTTCTGTTCACCACCAGCACAACACAAAGCTGACACCTGGAAAAACAAAAACAAAAAAAACCCTGATTAAGAATAAGTTACAGCGTCTCTTCAGCTCTTTTTATTCCAGAATCTTACTGAGATCCTTTTTTCTTTTCAGCAAGGTTCTGCTACACACACACACACACACACACACACACACACACACACACACACACACACACACACACACACACACACACACACACACACACACACACACACACACATATTCATGCAAGCATGGTGCCTTGCCCAAAAGTACCTTCACCTCATTTCTGTGAGATGGGAAAATATAACACATCAACCTCTATAGTTCTGAGGGATGGATGACCGTACTTTCACATTTCCGCTTCTCTTCAGGCCACTGTTGGTCCTGTGGGATTACTGCAGTGTCTCTTTGGCACACAACACTCCTGTAGTCTATTATACTGCAGTGAAGAGATGCCGGCTGAATTACAGGGAAGGGGACCCAGAGAAGGGCAACTGCCCAGGTGTAACATTGGTGCATCTACAGTATATTCTACATTCTATTACACATGCCAGCTCACACACCACTTTGGCAGCACTTTGTCTCCAGTATGTCAGCTATTAGTCAGTAGAGTGTGTGTGCGCCGGTTTACAAAACCTGGATCTGGCAGGCAGCCTGGATGTGGTAGATGGTGTAGAAGGCTTCCTCCACAGACTCCCCGAGAGCCACGATGCCGTGATTCCTCAGGACCAGAACCTGGGATGCACAGAAAATCAACATTAACGCTGAAATAAAAGGAACTCATAAGTTTCAACTGTGAGCAGCAGCGGTAACTTCAATAATTAACCCAGGGTGAGGCAACATCACCTTATGCCCTTTCTCTGTTCATTCTTAAAGCGCCAACAGCCAATGTGGGAGGCACAGGAGTGGTACCTGCTGAATCAGGCGATTATATGCAGGTATCATATTAACGGTTCCGCTTCACTTGGTGTGCTCACCTTACAAGTGGGTCCCAAGCTCTTCTGCAGCTCCACTCTTTCCTCCTCCTCCTCCATGACTCCATTGTAGTCATAGTAGGCCACGTCACCAACTAGCAGAGCCTCATGGGACAGTGGCAGCAGGCCGCACTTCATAGCTGACACCTGGAGATAATTAGCTGTCAGTTGTGGCAGCAAAGATCATGAAACATGCTCATATTCTCAATGCTGAAGGCACAATGTGCTCTACAAGCCAATCCATGCTGGACAATGGTGTAACGTTATCAGGCTCAAACAGAACAAGATGACTTTGGAATTGCTACATTTATGAAATAATATCCATAATCACCAATGACCTAAAATATGTAATTGAAATGATACTCTGTGTTTAGGATATGGATGCCAGCCACTCAGCTGTGGCTTCTTCTGTGCAATCTGGATGTGACCAGCAGAAGTGTAATTGCATCTCCTCTGAACAAGACAGGACAGAGCTGTGAGCTAATGCCAACCTCTCCCTCGGCATCAGCCCAGGCTGACTCACCGCAGCTGTGGCCGGTGTGTGGAGGTGAAGCAGACAGCGAACATCTGGCCGGGCCGAGTAGATTGCCGAGTGCAGGCTGAACTTCTCTGCATCCACGCCCAGGTTGGTGCTGCCCTTCTCCACCACCTCACCCAGGATATTCACCTTTACCTGTGAAAGCACACAGCACCATCAGCATGTGTTTCTCAGAAAAGATTCAGCAGTATTAGTTCCAAATGTTTGAAAAAACTGGATCCTCTCGATATATGAATGTTTGGGAAACAAACTCATAATCAATTGTATATTTTGCTGGCAATATAGTGGCATTTTGACTAGATGCGAACAATTCCCTACCTCGGGGCTGTGGACCCATTCTGGCCTTGCCTTAAAGGCTACTCTTGGGGGTAGCCTTTATCCTGACTGTGATTAGTCTTACTCACCAGACTGGATCCAGTCACCTCACTGTAGGCCAGGCCGTCTGGAAGCACCAGGAAGTGTTCCTGCTCTTTACTGACACGTAGCTGACAGGGAGGAAAAGGAACATAGGTAAAGACAGAAGACATCAATAATGCAAACAATTATGCTATTTTGCGTAAACCCTTCTGGTGCCTTTCCATTTGCATGGCAAAAAAAGATGAAAACGGTGCAAAAAAACACAGATTTCTGTTAACTGATCACAGATAACAGGTATCTTCCTAAGCTTGTTAGTGCAGCACTTTTATTCTGTATCTACTGTTCTAACGTCATATGTTCAGTGTCCTTCATTTTACTTGGAGCTAATCATTCTAATCATGTCTAATACAAATAAACTGATTTTTCTCTTTCCATATTTGGAACTTACCCTTCCATTCTTTCTCTTCTTGTATCTATTGAGCCAATCAGCCTGTTCCACTCAACTCATTCCAGAGGTTAGCTAGATTACCAGAGATGACCAAACTGACCATAGCCAGTTAAAGTATACCATATTTCAGTACCTACTACATATGTTGATCAAGAGTCTGTTCAGCTAATATGAGTTATGGAAAAACAACATATATTTAAAATGTTGGAAATATAATGTGAAACAATAGTAAAACTAACAGTGAGACAGGTGTGGCTGATCAGGGCCCAGCCGTAGAGGTCGAACAGGCGATGGGTGCTGGCCAGCTTGCAGCGCATCAATCTCTCCCCCTTCACCATGCTGCCAGGCTCCCACCCATGCAGGTCGTTGATGGGTGTCACCATCATCATATCTGTGTGGTGGGAGAAGAAAACCAGACAGAGACATAGAGTGTGTGGAGTGAGGATGATGGTCTGCACAGAGAACAAAGTTAAGTAGTGAAGTGGTTTATTGATTATTTTAAATGTACACATTTCAACATAAGGAAAATGGCACTGATGGATAATAGCCTGTACGTTGCATTTTCTTCTGGTTTTAAGAATGTGGGCATCATTTTTCTTGTTGCTTCGAGTACGCATGTTTTTGTGCAATGATAACAGTTTTTTTGAGGTTTGCTTTAAGTGCATGTATGAATAAGTAAGTATTCATGAGTATCCATGAAATGGATAATATGTATATTTTACACTTTCAATAATTCATTAGTTTTCTAAATACTTTTCCCTGACTCGGCAGGGCAACTTACATGTTTATCGTCATTATTATGGATTGATGGATTGAAGTGACTTTATGTAATCCCCTGAAATTTAGCCTGAGCACAGCCCAGGAGGATTGACAGGGCCTTTAACCCTAACCCCAGTTAAACAATTACAACTACACCAACAGCACAAATAAATACTTTCTTTCTGGGCAATTTAAATATTTGTGCTCGTCACCCACACTCCTATATTTTTACAAACACACTAATGTTTTCGCTCAATCATAATATGCATTATAATTTTCGACGGCACAGCAATAAGCATTTCTCACAGCAGACATTTTAACTTGTCATAGCAGGAATAACACAGGTGGAACTAATTAACAGTGACACTGTTCCATTGAGGGTAGAAACACACCAGACACTCCAGGTCACCAGGGAACACCAGCACCACCCACACTGGGCCGCCTGTGGGCATTTTTACTGCTGCTTTCACTGTTGTTTCTATTTATTTTCATGAGTAAAGTAAATCAATGTCTGAGCTGCTTTTGAATGGAGTTTTATGTAGAAAACAGACTTCAGTTTACATTCATTGGCAATAGTACAGCTGATTTCAAGTGTAATCGGTTTGATTCATTTATTTGAACTAGCCCTGTGCACTGCCTGCCCGGGTGGGATTCACTATTTCTCCCCCCAAAAAAAGTTTCTAGCCTTAGTTGAACAGTACCAGGTCCTGCTGTATAAATGAAATGCACACATTAATTAATGTTATTAGTTCAAACTGTGGCAGGCAAGCATATAATATCACTGAACCACCAAGCAAATTAAGTGATTGAAGCAGAATGGAAGATTATCTACACTATTTTATGATGAGTAGATACAACACCCAGTCTAATGATGAAATGAATGCCCAGAGTAACAGCTGATAGTCTAATAATGGATAATCCAGTGTTAATAATGAGAGACCGAGGCTAACAGCAGAACACTTGGGTTAAAAGGAAATATTACTGATTAATGTGCTAGCATCTGCTAATATCTAACAGCAGCTCTGTAGCTTACGATGAAATAGAACAGACCAGCTAACCGCAGAGGAGCTACTAATGATCTCAAAACATTCAAGCACCAAACGCTCTGCCCGATTAACCAGCTCGCTTGTCGTTTCAGCTTTCGACTCTGGCGACTTTGTTTCTCAAAAGTGACTACCATCAAATCTAGTGACTTCATCTGTCCATGGCAAACGCTGTTTATGCATGTGAGGGTAACAAGGTGACAATGGAACACAGCAGAATGATCAAAGAATAATGAAGGACTTGTCTTAAGAGTGGGAGACGTGCACCTGGGGTATGGTGAAGACATCTAATGGGTTAGCAAATGGGTATCCAAGCTAAAAATCAAACATTGTTGCCAAAAATACAACAGACATGGCAATACCGACACTTCAGGACAAATAATGAAACGCCACGCCTAATAATGGTATTTTTAAAGCACATTCAGTATATTAAAGCGGAACTCTACCCATTTTATACATCAAAGTTTTGATGAGAGCACTTCTACATATGGGGAAAAAGTTGTTGATGGAGCTGAAGACTCCAAGTTTAAAAATATTAATTAAAATTAAATAGTTGCTACCAGCTGCACAAACCAGAATCTCTCACTGAACTATTGATGGTGGAGTTGCATTGTGGGTAATGTAGGCAACCGGTTTTGACATGGTGGGGAAAAAAAGGACAATATCTCTGGTTCTGCTGAATCAATTTTGATTTTTTTTTTTTTTTTTAATATCCATCATGAGTTCAACAGTGTTACTGGAGTAAAATAATAAATGGCTGGAGTACTCTTTTAGAAGGTTAATCAAAGGTTTTGTGCATATACTGGAAGGGGAGACTGATAGAGCAGCGGGAGAGCCATGTGAGGCCATGAAATCAGCGAGCTGTCTCAGCGCCCATAGGTTGGATGAGCTGCCACCCTTCTTCATCTGTTCCTGGATCAGCACATCCAACTCCTCCCTGAATGACTGCACCCAAACACAGAGACACACAAACACAGATGTTAATGTATCATCATACATACATGTATACATAAACCATATAATACAAATAATTTCAGTTTCATGATAATAATTAAAGCCCTTTTATGTAGGATTTGGTCATTTCTGTATTTGTCAAACCCTGGATTGTCTCATTTTCTAAAAACAAAAACTCATACCATCAGAATAATTTGAAAGATGCCATAATCATAAAAATTCACAGTAGCTTTGAACACATGCACTCAGAATGGAGGCCAGCACTGACTTCAGCCCAAGCTGTCAAGTGGCATTTGAGAACACATATACTCAAATGTGAGGAGATAATGACATCTAGAGGAGAGGAGGCAGACAAAGATACTAAATCATGCAAAAGAGGACAAACCGCAATCTCACCGGACTCTGAAGGAGGCTGGAGATACGTTTTTTATGCTGGGGTCCGGAGCCAGGTGTGGAATGCTGAGGACTCTGGAGGCCCTCGGGGACCCCATCACTGGGGCTGCGCTGCACCGGGGTGCCCTTGGGGGTGGGGGACTTGCTCATCTTTTACTGTTTTGCAGTGGGTGTCTTACAACCAGCTGTGGGGCGGGAGAACTGTAAAGACAGTGTCAGTAAGATTCTAATGCTGCTAAAACAGCACTTATAAATAGAGCAGCGTTTTCAAACTGCCATGGCAAAAAGACAAGAGCAAACATTCTGATACGATAAACTATAGCTGACATTTTTTTCACTGTCTTTCCAAGAGTTAGATGAAAAGATCAATACCACTTTCATATTGGTCTATTAACTTTGAAGCTACAGAAGAGAGGCAGTTAGCTTAGCTCAGTAGATAGACTGGAAAGAGTCGGACACAGCTAATCCAGCTGTGTCCAAAGGTAACAAAATCTACCTAACAGCACTTCTAAAGCTCACTAATTAACATGTTATATCTCATTTGTTTAAATTGTACAGAAATTGAAAAGTAAAAATAACAAGTTGCGGTTTTACAGGGTTTATGTACCAGACTATTTACTTGGCCAGGATCAGTAACTTCCTGGAGTCTCTACTGATCACCTGTCAAATGGTTGATTTGCGGATTTTGTATGCTTCGGACAGAGCCAGGCTAGCTGTTTCCCTGTTTGCAGTCTTGCAGCTTAGCTAAGATAACCAGCTGCTGGCTGTAGCTTCGTATTGGTCAGACAGATTTGAGAATTATATTAAGCTTCTCATCTAACTCTCGGCAAGGAAGCAAACAAGTGCATCTCCCAAAATGTTGAGCTATTTCTTACACTCCTTAGAAAAAAGTAACAATAGTTCTAGTTAAAAATATTTGTATAAAAATATTATGATTTTTTTCCCAAACTGATGCTGACTCTTTAAATGTTGATATGTCCAGTGCCTTTTCATGTCTCTTTCAATAAAACGAGTCAAAATTTGAGATAGTTCCAGCAGCAGACCAGCATAGACCGCTGAGCATCCAGATTTTCCAACTCTGATTTGTCTCCACTGCCATTTTGTGAGAAACAAGGCATGGCTGGGTAAGCTTGTTTGACAAGATACCGATGAGGTTCCATTTCAAAACCTGAATTGTCTGAATTGTACAGTAAACAGCCTGAAAACAGAGATCGGCTAAAAAGGCATATCACTACACATAAGTCAGGAACACATTATAAATCACACACTCACTTATTGAAATAATGGAACAATTCATGGCAACTTAACCGGCCCTTCCCTATGGCTGGATCTTCAGACAGGATGAGTCTAAGGTGCCCAAGGATGGCCATCAAACCTACTGATGATGCTAACACAGTTTCCATTTTTTCAATTCATTACTTCCTGTCAACACCCAATACGAAATTAATGCAAATCAGGTACATGTCCATTACAATGGGGATGGGGTAATTATATTTTAAAGGTAAAAGATTGAAAATAACAGGTTTAAAGACATCACAAAAAGTAAATCTATGAAATTAAGATAAAAGAAAACAACTGTTCTAATTATACTAGCCATATGCTCCCATAGCAGCAGCCATAATCCTTTCCAGAGTAAGTAAGTAAATGTGCAAATGATAGAAATGCAATGAGAAGAATATTCTCTAATCTTCCTGAGCCCATGATTTTAAGTTCCTGCCTAAGGATCTGAGAGTGCTCATCAGCCCAGAGGGAGTTTAAAACTCTGAGGAGATCCAACAAAGATGATCAAATATTAAATAACAGTTTTTAGTTCAATCAAAATGCTCACTTACAATTCAAACCCGAACCAATCCTTTTGTATCTTGCATTAACATGTAAGCTGAGTTTCCTGTCGGCAAATACAAAAATAAACAGTACATTGGAATGCACATTAAGCCTCGATTCCCTTGTATTTTCAAATGACAGCATTATGATGAAAAACCTACCCTCACATTAAGGATACTGGATTCCTCAGGGCACTGGTAAGTGGAAATGCAGAGCTATAGAAAATACAGCATTAGCAATAAAAGCTCAAACACAGACGGCAGCGTCAGAACCTCTAACAGGAAGTTAGTGGGTGATACGACTCAGTAATTGGAGAAAGAGTAAAGACTTACTGTAAGGATCTTCAGAAAAGAGCTGGCCACTCCTCAAATAAAACATACTCAACTGACTCTCTCACTCACACTCTCACGCATACACACAGTGCTGCAGAGAGCAGATAAGGTCCTACTCACACCACACCCTCCCTCCTGTGCCACATCTGACTAACTGACTCAGTTACTTACCTACTAGATTTGTTGCTTCACTGTAACATATCTTTTTGTGCATCCCCGATCGCATGCACTCTCAATCCCATCCCTTTAGTCTTTAACATCCAGGACCGGCTTTTTTAAGAAGCTCACTCCAAAGGCACATGAGAAAGCTGCATCAGATCCATGTGCATTACTAAATATCATTGCACTGCACATGAGAAACTCAGACAGATGACTAAACCTTTAATGGAGTTTCTGGATAAACTGTGCACTTTAACATCAGGCTTCCTGTGCTCAAAAGCACTGAAACATTACATTAGCAATGCCCTTAAGGATTAATTGAGCTCCCTAAACATACACTGACATATGAGCATTGTGTTGTTTGCAAGCCTAACCGCTCTCACATAAAAACTGCTCTGTTCAACTTACTGCTAAATCTACAGTATTTAATTTTAAAAAAGATGTTTTTTTCCTTTGAATTTTTTGAGTTTGTCACATATATTTACACCTTTGTAATTAACATTCAAATGCAGTCAGACTAGCCTTTTGAGCAGCAGTCTATAAAAGCCAAAATTTAAAGCAGCACCTCTCTTTTTCTCCCACAATAGAGGATGGTTCTCTCTCTCTTTCTCTCTCTCTCTCTCTCTCTCAGCTGCAGACAGAAAGCCTCTCTCTCCAGGGAGGGTCCTAATGACTAAGGGGAGACATGGAGATCCAGCTGCTGGCCCGCCATTGCCACTTCTTTTCTTTAGTCGTACTGTGATGGCTGACCATGCTGATTTTCTGCCATTCTTTCCTCTCCTAGAGGCTGGTTCTTACTTTGGAACCAAACTGTAAAATCAGAATTACTTAAACAGTTCAATACTTTAAAAAGCTGTTTATGAGGCCATCTGTAACCTAATTATGACTCCCTCCCCTGGACATAGGGATCAGGAAATTTCATACTGCTATGGCTGACATTTAGATATGCTGCAAGTCACATCAGGCTTCACTCTGAGATCTTTGCCCTAAAACCAATCTTAAAAAGATGTAACGAAACCACCAATTTTCTACAAAATTGAGCTTGCTGCACATTATATTCTCACATAAAGTGGCTTCAGAAAATATTCAGACACCTTCACTTTTTGAACCTTTTGTGATCTAATTTTAAATGGATAAAATTGCCATTTTTGCCCATCAATCTACACTCAATAACCCATCATGACAAAGTGAAACATGTTATTAGAATTTTTTGCAAATTTATTAAAAATCAAAAATTGAAATCTCTCTTTTAGTATTCAGACCTTTAATTCAGTACTTTGTAGAAGCCCCTTTTGGTAGCAATTACAGCTTCAAATCTTTTAGAGTGAGTCTCTATGAGCTTTACACACCTGTATTTGGGCAGTTTATCCCATTCTTCCTGGCAGATCCTCCCAAGCTCTGTCAGACTGGATGGGAAGAGTCTGTGAACTGCCATCTTCAGGTCTCCACAGATGTTCTATAGGGTTTAGGTCTGGGCTTTGGCTGAGCCACTAAAGGACAGTCAGAGACTTGTCCTGAAGCCTCTCCAGCATTGTCTTGGCTTTATGCTTCAGGTCACTGTTGTGCTGCACTCAATGACCTCTCTGTATTTGGCTACATTCATCCTTCCCTCAGTCCTTACCAGTCTCCCTGTCCCTGCCACTGAGAAGACTCCCACAGCATGATACTGCCACCACCATGCTTCGCCATAGTAATGGTATGAGGCAGGTGATGAACAGTGCTTGGTGCTCGCCAGACATAATGCTTGGATTTCTGCCCAAAGGCATTAGACCAGAGAAACTTTTTCCTCATGCTCCGAGAGTCCTTTAAATGAAGTTTCGCAAACTCCCAGCAGGCTGTCGTATGGCCTTTACTCAAAGTCGCCTCTGTCTCGCCACTCTACCCTTAAGGAATGATTGATGGAGTGCTGCTGGGTTCTCGGTCACCTGCCTGAACAAGACCCTTTTTGCTTAGTTCTTACTCAGTTTGGCTGGACAGCCAACTTCCATTTCACAATTATTGAGGACACTGTGCTCCTGGAATCCCTTCAAAGCTTTAGGAATGGTTTTATACCCCTGCCCTAATCAATGCCTATCAACAGGTTTATCCCAGAGGTCTACAGAGAGTAGCCTTGGACTTCATTGATGTTGTGTCTTTCTAAACTATGTCCAGTCACTTAAATTTGCCGTAGGTGAACTCCAGTCAAGCTTTAGACACATCTCAAGGATAATTTTACCAAAGGGATGCACATGACCATAATTTTGAGTGCTACGGAAAATGTTCTGAATACTTTTGTAAATGAGAAATTTCAGTTTCTGATTCTTCATAAATGTGCATAATTTCTAAAAACATGTTTTCACATTGTCATTATGGGTTATTGAGTATGCACAGATGAGCAAAAATGGCAATTTATCCACTTAAAATTAAATCTCCAACACAAAGTGTGCAAAAAGTGAAGTGGTCTGAATACTTTCTGAAGCCACTGTATGTGTTTGATTGACTGTTGTAAATCTACCCACTTGCAGTGGTTTTAGGAGGTCTGTACGGGTATCGAGGAGGCAGAGAGGGGTATAATACCTAAGGTGCTCTGGATTGATTTTCCTTGGTTATGCTTTCATTAGGTTTATGTCATAATGGCTGGTCAGTGGATCCAGACCAGTTATTGAACAACAAATCAGTACCTGTACTAACAGTTTTTCAAAATATGATAAAGCTGGATAACTGTGATCATATTAAAACCCAATTGCAAATGCTTTACAAACTTTCAAATTTCCAAACTTGTTCTTTTATTTTATGACCTGAAAAAAGCATGTTTTTATTTTCTAAACTCAGTCCACACTAAAAAGCTATCCAACCATGAATACTTCTGGATTAGTATAATTGAAAGTCAACTGCAATTGTAATAATAAATTGTAACATAATTTATTTTCACATGCCGCTGTCAGTCTAATATACCTGCTTAACACAACACAAAACAAGACTAAGGTAAGCCGATGCTAAACTAAAATTGTTATGGCACATTTACGTACTGTAACGTACAAGGGCATCTTTGCTGTATTCAACCCCCAAATAAATGAACTAATTAACTCTAAACATTTGATTGTGTGTCTTGCAGAAATGCAGCATACACAAGGAAAATGCATTAATGCATTTTTTATGAAAAAGTATAATACATTTTGTTGATTCTGCAGGAGGACATTCCCGACTCTACAGATTCTAATGGAAAATTTGGGTTCCGCCTCAGCAAACCACCCTAAATATAATAAACAATATCAAATTATACGAATGGAAAAACAGCATAAGAAATGGTGAAGCGATGGACTCCATTATAGTCAACAGTTTTAAAGTTGTTTCGTTTTCATTAACTACAGTATAATATTGGATTATTATGTGAGAGAAACTGCTGAATAATAATTAAAGAACTTCAACAAACTGCAAATATATTTTGCTCACATAAATTTAATTCTGTCTACATACCTCTCAAAATCTCATGTTTAAATTTCAATCGCTAGAAATTATTACAAACTAAGGTGTTTTTGACTGAATAAAGCTACAAAATCCTGTGACTCGTATTGGACAAACCCTAATGCATGGTATAATCACAGTTTATAAAAGTAAATGATTCTGGTAGTGATAATAAAAGGCTCGTTTTTGTCAGACACTTTTCAGTAATTCAACACCTGACATACGATATAGGAAAGGGCAGTGAACTTAGATCACAGGGTTGTTTAGTAGACACTTCAACTTCTTCTACATTACTGTGGCCGAGATCCAGCCTAGACTCAATGTCTGCCATTGTGCTCTGGGATTTAAATAAATAAATGAATAAATAACCTGCACACTCCCAGAGACCATACTGTGTCACATGGGGGAGGACCAGGAGAAGCGGCCTATTGATCAGATAATCATGTGAGTGCAGCACGCCACACTGAGTCTACAGCCTCATATGTCAGCGTGGATGCACAATATCGTTGTGCGGGTTTTTAGCATCCTCCGTTCCTCCACCAGCATGGCTGCCTAGCAACACTCGCACGCGCTGCAGCATCAGCATCGGCAGAGCGGAGGATCCGCTAATGGCCACCCGCAAAATGCAGAGGCTGGCGGCGACGGCACAACACTGCACGACTGCACGCGCATTCACGACCATCACATTTTCAAATCATCCAAACAGCTCATGGTGCCCCGCATACTAATAAACTGCCCGGAGCACAAAGAGCCTGAGTGACTGGAAAACAACAGAAAGCCATCATGAGATGAGACACTGCATGGCCAGAGCACCAGCAGGGTAGTGCCGTCACACACTTGCAGTCTCACTCTGCGTTCAGACGACAGAAAGTGCACACATCAAGCCTTTATCTGCACAACACAGCGGAGAAACGAAAGCACTGCAAAATGGACCAAATGCTGCGCGCGAAAGAACCGAGCAGTTTTATTCGTTTTTGCCAACATATAATTGAGTCGATCCGTAAAGAGCGCGGCAGTAAGGACAGCATCGTGTCGGACTGAGACATTAGTAAAATGCGCACATACCGCTCATGCACGCGCCAGGGAGGACTGTGCGACGCCCTGCCATTTAGCCACGATTGCCTTGTTCGACACAACTAAACAAATATAAGCAGACAGTGCAGGCCACTCACCTCAGTGCATCCTCAGGAGCGGGTCTCCTGTGTGGGTGCGGCACACCCACAGCCCAAAGCCGTCCTCAGAATAAGCAGATGTGGTTAATCACAAATCTGTCACCCTTGGGTTGCGACACTAGGGTTCCTTTGTCAGACTATTTCAGGGCCTCAGCTGATTCCAAGTCAGTGGACCCTGATGTTTTTCATCGCTCAGTGCGCCTGGACCAGCCCACTGCCACGCCTGTCCTCAGTCTGACACCCAAGGGTTCCCACTCTAGTTGTAGGCTGTGAGTGGGAACCAATGTTAGCAATGCTCCTGGTTGTTGTGCTTGTAAAACCTACGTTCAGCTCCAGGGTTTTTTTTTAATGCTGTCTCCTAAAACGCTGTTTAGTTGGCTGGGCCCACTTCAGGTCGGACAAGATATACCGCGTCAAAACGGCGCCACCATCCGTTAGAATGGAGAAGAGGATGTACACTAGATTATGGTGGTTTAAAACATTTTAGATGGTTTTGTCACATTGCAATTCAGACAGACATCCACGAACAGTGGTAGAAAATTAACCAAGTGGTCGCGGTACTTTACTTGAGTGTCCTCATTGTCTTCCGGTTTACACTCTTATTCCACTACTTTTTAGAGGGAAATACTATCATTTTCACTCCGCTAGATTTATTTGACTGCTATAGTTACTAGTCAGTTGGCAGATAAAGAGTTTATTCCAATAGACAATACTATTAAACACTGCACTAAAATAATTATTTTGAATTGGCTCCACCTCTACCAGCTACAACATAAAAATTCTGCGTACATGTTAATGCTCACTAATTATAACTCAATATATATCTGACAGTTTGAGAGGGGCATTCTGCATAATGTGTATTTGCATTTTGATACTATAGTAAATTTGGCTGAGCATACATAGGGACATTTTAAATATTTAAAAGCAGAATTTTTACTGCTACTGGAGTATCCTTACAGGCTACTGTGGTATTGCTACTTTTATTTAATTTTAAAAAATCTGATTACTTCTTCCAACACAGCAAATAAGAAATAATCTGCACATCTGTACTAAGTGCCATAATGGATGAGATAAAACACACTTATTACAATGTGACAGTTCAACATTACTCATGCATTTTGAAGTTTCCGGTTTTACAGTGTTGAGTGGTAGTAGTGTGCCTGAAAATGAAACCTGAAGTTAAAGCAAACACAGAATTTAATTTCATGAGTAAATTCTCCTGGTACAAATTTCTGTCTTCAATCAACAATGAAAGTTGATTCTATTCATTTGATATTTACCAAACGCAAATCTTAGTACCATGGACGTGCTGTGTTTAAATACAGAAGGTAGATATTAGACTTAGGCAGATATTGTAAAACACTTTTAAATAGAAATTACAAAAAGTGAAGCTGTCTTATAAATTTATTTAAGGGCTGCCAAGGATACAGTTTGTAAAATGAAAATAAAAACACATTTATATGTACTGAAACAAAATTTAAATTTCAAAAGTAATATTAAATAAGACAAATAAAACAGGATCTTTCTCAAAGAAAATTCATTCTTCAAAGCGACAGGCCCCTAAATAAATAAGATAAAAGTTACTTCATCTACAATTACTGTTTTTCAACAACTCATTTCTGTTAACACAATTATTACATTCATTGATTTGTTGATAGAAAATGTCATCCTTGGTCGGAAGAGGGATGACATATTTGAAGGCATGGGCTGTGTCTGAAGTCACTCTCTATTCACTATATAATGCATTGTACTGTATTTACCCTTCACCTTTTTATGTGAATGTCCTAATTCTGAGTGTGAAATGTATTACCTATATAATACTCTAAAAATTCCCAAATAGAACAAAAAGGTGTGTACATACAGTTGAGTGCAAATTTCCACATTTTATTGATTTTTGAGGTTAAAGAGAAGAAAATGCAACCCCTGCAGCAAACAGACATTAAAAACGAGCCTTTCTTCAAACTTGAATGCACTGTTACTTTTTATTTCATGAACTTAAAAAACAAAAATAGAAAAAAATCTAAAGATTAAAATGGTAATAGTGGCACGTGTCTACTTGTGAAGTCTCTGAACTTCATTAACTTGTTAGGCCTTAATTGACTCGTTAGGATTTGTAGGGCAGGTTAAGAATCGTCTTTAGAGATTGTCAGCTGATGATTATTCAAGAGCTGGGAAATTCTTTGTCTCTTCGAACCTTGTGGAAACACTCAACAACCATGGGCTCCTCTAAGCAACTGACTGAGGATCTAAAATGAAACTAAATGATGGTAGGGTAGGCTATAAAAAGATATCAAAGCGCTTCAAGCCGTGGACAGATGTTCAAATTGAGTTACTGCTAAGTACCCGACTTTTGACCATGCCCCAATTACTGTTTCAGTTCTATTCTTAAGTTCATGACATAAAAAATAACAGTGCACTTACATCTGAAGAAAGTCTCATTTTTTATTGTCTGTTTGCTGCAGGGGTCTTATTTACTTCTTTTCACTTCAAAAATCCAAACATGTCAGCTGCCTGGGTGTACACAAACATCTGCATACAACTGTAGCATGTGCACTACTGCTAACAGTAGCCCCAGCACAACGCACTGAAATTGGTGTGCTGAGTGCCCTGACTCTGGTGTAAGGTCAGGTTATAGGTGCAACAGTGTACACTACTGATCACACCTAACAGTGAAGCTGGGTGTGACAGACTTGAAACATTCAACCAGAAGAGGGTGGTGTAACAATGCTTTTCAAATCAGTGGGAAAAATGACTCTTCTCTGCTGTGCTCCAGTGTTATTAAACAATAAAGCTGAAAAAATAAAAGAGGGGCAATTACTTCTACAGTCCTAGTTGAAACTATTGGCACCCCTAAATCTATTTCATTTCCTCTGTTCCATTGCTATGCGTTTAAGGTATTTTAAGTTTGCAGGAGTCCTCTTTGCAATGGCAGATTTCAGCTCTCTCCAAAGGTTTTCCATGGGATTTATGTCAAGACTCATTGCTGGACAGTTTAACACAGTCCAATCTTTTCTGTTTCAACCATTCTTTCGTGCTGCTGGATGTAAATACTTTGGTAATCTTCTGATTTCATCTTTCCTTCGATAAATTCAAGGCCTCCAGTTTGGTAGCTAGAACCTCCACCATGTTTTACTGTAGTTAGGGTGTTCTTTTCCTTATGGGCGTCAT
Organism: Xiphias gladius; assembly: GCF_016859285.1. Taxonomy (NCBI): domain Eukaryota; kingdom Metazoa; phylum Chordata; class Actinopteri; order Istiophoriformes; family Xiphiidae; genus Xiphias; species Xiphias gladius. The sequence continues at coordinate 24,829,777 of NC_053418.1, read as the reverse complement.
TTCATCACCTATAAACAAACTGGTGCTCTGCATTCCTAAACAGCTCTACTTTGGTTTCATCTGTCCATAGAACATTATCCCAAAAAGACTGTGGCTTATCTATGAAAGTTATTGCAAACCTTAGTCTTGCCTGTCTTTGCCTAACTTTTAATAGTGATGTCCTGCTTGGCCTTCGCCCATGGAGCCCTACTTGGTTTAGTGTGTGGCGTATGGTACGGGCTGAAACCACCACTCCAGATTGCTCCAGGTCAGTCTGAAGCTCTTTAGATGTCTTGCATGGTGTTTTTTCCACAATCCGCATCAACCTTTACAGACTTCTCTCATTGAGTTTCTTCTTGGTACAATGTTATGGAAGTGTCCTTACAGTTTTATGACTGTGAAACTTCTTGATAACATTACAAACTGTTGAAACAGGGATTCCAAGAGCTTTAGGGTATGCATTGTAGCCACTGGAATTGTATTGTTTTTTAGACAACTCTCTTGTCTTCGCCATTGTAAAAAAGAAACTGTAAACAATCAGCCCCTTTTTATGCAGTAAAACCTTCACTCATTGGTTAATTCAGGTCATGTGAACAATGACAATTTAGCACAGGTGAGTCTTATTTTATTTGAGGAACTAGTTTAAATTCATCAAAAGGGTGCCAATAATTGTGTCGGGTGTAGATTTTTTGGTTTTTATTTTTTATTACACTACATGAAAGCATTTTGTTGTTGTTCAGTAACTTTGGACATTGTATTAAATATTCTGATTATACAAAATTAGTTAATTTGCAGTTATTTCTGAAAATATTCTAAATTATGTACTTAAAATTCAGGGGTTCCAATAACCAGTCAACCAGGACTGTAATGTAAGAGTTTGGTGACCTTAGCAAACTACTAGTCACAACTAATAACTTAACTACAACTTGAGCAGAAGTCTGATCAGCCAGAATAACTGAAAACACCTGTGTCAGTGTGTTGTGCTGGACCAGCATAGCAACAGTGTGGTGATGGCAGCAGGGAGATAACAGGATTTAACTAAACCAAATTTCAACTAAATAGAATTAAATTATTAATAGGTGATCTTTCACTCCACGTGGGGGCAACGTTAGTATAATCTTGGACTAATGTTCATATTTGGGTCTGGTACTACACTAAAAGTAATTCATTAGTTAAATACAATTCATTATAATAACAATTAGAAGAAGCAATAATATTTACATTATTATAACCCTGATATAACCTGCCTGATGTTCACAGTATGTGTTCTGACACAATCATTTGCACCCCGTAGTGTTAAGCTTTTAAAAATCTGCCCAACTTTTGTTATGATTTGATATTACCTAAAAAAAAAAAAAATGTATTTTTGAAAACTGATAAGATATTCATGTATTAAAAAAAATTCTCCAACCTGGCATGTTTCCAATATTGGTTGAAGCCATCTGCTCATGGCACCACTCGGCAGGGTTAAGACACCTGTTGAATGAAAAAGAAGGTGGCCATTTCTGAGTTCTTACAGTGTTACTTTTTCTCCCTGAGACACAATGGAATAAAAACAATAAACAAACAGTGCAATTAAGTTGCCATCTATAAAACAGTTTTTAGTTATTTGAGGACAGAGTGGTCATGACAAATCTTTTGTGCTAAAGCTTCAACTTTCGAACCTGGCCTTCATTTCATTGTTTCTAGTGTGATTAAAAACACACACACGCACACACAAAAACTTGTCAATCCAAACCTGTAAATGACATAATGGCACAAGTGTGGGAACAATGAAAATTCAGTCTTGATCTAAACATCTTTGCCTTGAATTACCCAATCAGATGACGAGGTACTTGTCAGGACGGTTTGAATGTCTTGATGTTGATGTCTGTGATCTGAAGACAATCAAATGCAGCTAGACTGGTGACTGCCCATTGTACTTGTAGCATATTCCTGCCAGATCATTCCAGGAATTATACTCATACTGATTTGAATTTGAATAATACTGATTGCCTTTTTTTTTGGAAGGGTCTCGCTTTCTAGAACTGCATAGAAGGGTGCCTGTCTTGTCTTCGAAAGGTTACACCATTTGTGTACAATTGATAATAAACTAAGTGGATGCAAAATCTTTGAATTGAATTATGCAATTAAATGAGCTTTTTGATTAACAAAACATACATAGCAAATAACTAATTTTCATTTACAACTCAAATTGCCAAAAAATCCTGGGTAAAAAATTCAAAGCCAAAAAACAATGGCTATAAAAGATTACTCAGTTTTCCAACGCTTTCCCCAATAGCTGCAAGAATTCCTTTGACATTTACTTGAACAGCCAATTTGTTATGCTCAAAACTTCAAACTGTTGTATTTAAAAGTTTTATGAGGGTAAAAAGGTTGGAGAACTCATTTAAATAAAGATGCCTCCGTATGGTTTCTTAATTTCATGAAATGTTAATAACTGTACATTATAATTGGTTTTAATCAGATTTTTGTTCTGTAAGAAGGGGCTGCATACAATTTATGGTGGTGAAAATACACACATCCATTACAGGTGTGGAATCTGACCACCACATGGCTGGTCAGGTCTGGAAAAAATAATTATTGTGCATTACTATTATTTTTGATCACCTCACTAAACATCAAAGGTGGTGGACAGAAACGCAACACCATATACAATAAGTAAAACTATTTATATAGCACCTTTCATACATTAAATGCAACTCAAAGTGCTTTACTTTTGTAAAAACAAATAATAAATAATAAATAAATAATAAACTTAATAAAAACAAGAGCAATCAAATGCAGCAAGAACAAATACATACAACAGCACAGATGAAAATACATTAAAAACAATTAATAAAAATAAGTTAAAAAAAATAAAACAAGAATAAAAACAGAAATAGAAACATGTTTAGGGCATAAGGAACATATAAAAAAATTAGTTTTTATTAAAAGCCCTCCGGTGAAGATATGTTTTGAGTTCTTTTTTAAAAATGTCCACAGAGGTGATATGCAGGTTGTTCTACAGTTTTGGTGCATAATTCATGAAGGCAGCCTCTCAACTTTTTTGTTGGGTACTTTGGGGACGATCAGAAGGCTGACTTTGGAAGATCTCGGGGCTTTTTCTGGTTGACAGGATGTTAAAAAAACAAAAATCAGATATATGAAGGTGCTATACCATTAAGTGCTTTGTAGGTAATTAAAAGGACCATAAAATCAATTCTAAAAGAAACAGGGAGCCAGTGCAGTTCAGCTAAAACATGAGTTTTTGGGGAGACCAGTAAAAAGTGCATTGCAGTAGTCTAACCTACTAATAATAAAAGCATGAATTAGTTACTAAGCATCCTGTTGTTTTAAAAATGGCCTGCCTTTGGCAACATTTCTCCGTGGGAAGAAGCTGTCTGGGTCACCCTGCTAATACTAGGTTTAAAACTTAGATCAGAATCTCATATTACACTTAGAGTGTCATATGAGTCATTGTGGTTTGGTCTGGTGAGCGATCATAAAGGCAGTAGGAAAATATACCCATTTCTAGTGGTGTATTGATTATTTTAAGAATGAAGGGTGCCAAACTATCAGATACTTTCTTGAGAAATTTATTAAGGACTGGATCAAGAGCACATGTTGAAGAGCTGGTCTGAGTTTTGATTGCTAAAACATCTCAATTACAAGGGGCTATTTTTAGGTGCATCGGGACAGTTTTTTGCTGTAGTAGTGATGCAAGCCCTTACACAGATTAAGTTGTCTTTAAAAAAGCTTGCAAATTCTTCATATTTCAAAGCAGATGCTTAACTATGGGTATTGAAAGAGGTTGGATTTAGTAGTGTGTCATTGGTTGAAAACAGAACCCTATTCTCTGTAATAGTTTGAGAGAAGTGGGTCCTTCTCTCGTTTTGAACATATTTATTGGAAGTAGCAATTTTCTCCTTTAGAATGCCACAGTTGACTTGTAGCTTAGTTTTTCTCCATGTTCTTTCAGCTTTCTGACAGGATGTTTTTTGGTAACAATCGTTTTTGTTCAACCAGGGTGTCCCTTTGATAGAGAATCTTTTTTTAGTTTTTACAGGCCATAGTCTGTTAAGCAAGACAAACAGTTCAGTGTTGAAGGCATCTGCCATTTCGTTAAAAGAACGATTAAAATTGTCAGCAAAGTGCTACTCTGCTCAAGTGTCCAGGTATTGTGTTTTTATTGTAGTTTCGGGATGATTTGTTGAAGCATTTTAATAGGACATTAAAGAATAGACAATGATGATCGGACACATTAATATCATTAACCAGTAGGTCAGTTTATCCCTTTGGAGATGACTAGTTCGAGAGTGTTACCAAGGTTGTGAGTAGACCGAGTAACATGCTGCATTAACTCAAGGCTGTCTAAAATATGAAGGAAGTTCATGGCTTTGGGATCAGTCATCTTATTCACACGGATATTTATAACTATGTGATCAAAGCTAGTGATGGTGAGGAACAAAAGTTCAGAGAACTGGTCAAGAAATCCTGCCCATAGTTTAGGAAGTCGGTATAATGTTAGCAGGGGTGTAGCTGGTTCAGCCTTCAAAATGAAGGCAACATACTCAAATGAGGAGACGTCTCCAAAGCTGACCCTAGTACAACTACATTTTTTTGAGAAGATTGTAGCAACTCCACTTCCACATTTGCCCTGCCTAACATACTGGGAGAAATTGTAACTTGGAGGGCACGTCTCAATTAAGATGGCCACACCATCTGAAGTGAGCCATGTTTCAAAAAGAAACAGGAAGTCTAATTTCTTTTATAAAATAAGATTATTGATTGTAAAGGTCTTAGTGGTGAGAGTTCCTACATTCAGTTAGTTAAAGATAAATCTGGTTGTAGTGGAATATATCGAGGTACAGTTAAAATATTAATTTTATTTCTAAAATTTCATTTCTGTCTAAGGCCTCTGAGGCTTTTCACTGCACATTGGGTAGAAATCAAGGTCGGGATAGTTCTCAGAGATGATTTGACAACGGGGACGTATTTCTTTGTCCTGAAATTTGTGATAACGGAATTTAGTGACCAAGGACCTGAATAACTGGTTGGAATGGGAGGATGAACCTGTGAAAGTGTTAACGCTTGGGGGCCACGATAGGGGGAGCTGGCACATGAGATGGTGTCTCGAGATGAGACTGATGAGGGAGAGGGAGGTTTCGAAGAGGGTGTGTGTGCTGTGTAAACAGTCATGTAAGTCGAGATGAATGGACCGCATGCTGAATAGTTGCTGACAGCATATGGCCTTGTCGGAATTACTTAGTATTACTTGGCTACTTCGTCGAGATAACGGACGTTCGAGAACCTCTGTCTGCATCGCACAGGCAAGCAGGAATGAGGAGGCGGCTCAGCCCAGGGAAGACCTCCTGAGCATCTGATGACGGCCTCCTGCAGCATCCTATGGTGGCTTTTTCTGTAGGTGGAGTGATGGGCCGCCCGGCTAGCACCTGCTACAGGTGGAGGAGACACACATGAGTCGGGATTGTAGTGACATCACCAGGATGAACCAGAGCCTCATCCACCAGGAAGGCGAAGCAGTTAGAGAGGGTTACAGGTGGAGAAACTACCCCTCCAACCGGATCCTCCTTTCGGCCTCCGTCCAATCAGATTCCCCTCTTAGCACCTCTGTTCAGAGCATCTGGGATGGCTTAGGAGTGAAGCTATGAACCAGTATTGTAATATCCCGGTCCAATGCATCAGAAGTGGTGGTGGTGGCCGGTGCCCCTGCAACCAGCTCTGGTATGGAGGAAGGGCCATTCACCACGTCTGTTAGACAGGCAGACCAGCGCAGTGCCAGTGTGGAACTAGGCCAGCCA